>NC_067399.1:226483955-227083955 GCF_016432865.1 Antechinus flavipes | reverse complement strand
CACCCAGATCTGAGCCAACTTGGGACTCCACCCACAGGCCCCTTCAGTGGAATCTCTCATTATAAAAGAATTAAGCTGGAATCCTCTCTTTGCAGAGGTTCTGAACATGCCAGCCTTGCGCCTGGCATGCCAGGACCCTCTGTCCATTGGAACTCTGTGTCTGGTGCCCTTCTTATCTCTACCTTCACCTAGTTCCTTAACTATATTTTAACCTTACTTCTAAACCCCATAATAAACCTCTTTTTATCAATCTAGCTTTTTGGGTTGATAAATTTCTTTATTGGGGACTCGCGTCGCTTCTGGACCTCATTTAACTCCGTATCCTTGCGCTGAATCCAAAGGGTTTGCAGGGGGGCTCTATTTGACTCCCTTACCCCAAACCTGCCATTAGACCTCACTTAAACCCTAATTTCATTTAGGTACCCCATATCTAGACCTCATCACTTTCACCCCAACTGCTGTGCATTGGTTGGGGAATGAGGTTCTCTGAGTGTGAAACACTGTATATAATGTCAGTTTTTTTTTTTTTTCAATATAATGATGAGGGTTTTTTATTTGCTATTCTTTCTCTTTTATTTGTTACCAGGAATGGATGTGGGGACAGGATTCAGGGAGAAGTTAAGTGATTGAAAACAAAAATCTATTTTAAAAAATTAAAGTGGGTCAGAGTTGTCCTCAAAAATATCCAATAATTTTGGCAATTGGTTAACTCTGATCCTCACCCCAGAATGCTGTACCCCTTCAGTAGTACATGTTGTAAAAATTACAAGTTTTTGTTGTTTAAATTTAAGTTGTAAAAATCTGTCTTATAATCTTACAGGTAGTGGAAAGAACAATGGGTTTGATTCAAATGATCTACTTTGAATCCTGACTTTATTACTTGGGTGATTTGGGGCATGTAAATCACTTAACCTCTAGAAGTCTCAGTCTTCTCATCCAATAGTAAGGCAATTCAAAGTATGGAAGGCTTGTTGCCAACCATATTTATTTGTTTGTTTATTTATCTATCTGTCTACATATGTGTGTATCTTTATTTATACAGGTATTAGTATTAGCCAGAAGGGAGACAATGACCTTACCCTCTGTTTAGCTTTTGACCTTGCTCAGATTTGAGAGATCCTAAAGAAATCATGGTACCTCAGATAGTCTTTTGTACTATATTGTGAAGTGGCCCTAAAATGATTTACATAAGATGCATGTTGGTAATCAAAAATGGATAAAAGTTAAAGGGAATATTCTAGCCCTAAATCAGATAGAGACTTAGGACAAAGAAATTGATCCTGCTAGCAGGAAAGAAGTATAAAGACAGGCTAAACGCCTGCAGGGTTCAATAAATTGGCTGGATAATCAAATAGATTTCTTCCCTCAAGGTAGAGTGAGGGAGCCTTGGACAGAATGTCAGACAAGGTTTATTGTCAATTTTGTGGCTTCAATCTGGACAGAGGGATAATGACTGATAAAAAGACAAAGTTTGTCAATAAAGTGATTTTTTTAATTAAAAGAAAAATAAAATAAGAAAAGAATTAATTTACTCAGATATTCTGAAATATTCTGTCTCTAATAATAGGAATAGCTAGGTGGTGCCATAGCACACAGAGTGCTGGTCCTGGAATCAGGAAGACTTATTTTCCAGAGTTCAAATCCAGCCTCAGACACTATCTATGGGACCTTGGGGGAAATCACTTAACCCTGTTTATCTTAGTTTTCTCATCTGTAAATGAGCTGAAGATGGTAATTCCAATATCTTTGCCATGAAAACCCCAAAAGGGATTACAAAAAACCAGACATTACTGAAACAGCTCTAATAGTAGTAGTAAGTACTATAATAGTAATATAATATAATAGTAAGTAGTAAGTAGCAGCAAAATATACGATGATCAATTCTGATAGATAGGGCTCTTTTTAACACCAAGGTGATTCAGATCAGTTCCAATGGTTTTGTGATGGAGAGAGCCATCTGCACCCAGAGAGAGAACTGTGTGTGGATCACAACAGAGTATTTTCACTTTTTTTTTTTTATGGTTGTTTGTTGCTTTTTCTTTCTCCTTTTTTTTCCTTTTTGATCTGATTTTTCTTGTGCAGCATGACATTTGTGGAAATATGTTTAGAAGAATTGCACATGTTTAACACATTGTATTACTTGCAGTCTAGGGAAAGGAGTGGGGAAGGGCGGAGAAATTTTGGAACACAGGGTTTTGCAAAGGTGAATGTTGAAAATTGTCTATGCATCTGTTTTGGAATACAAAAAGCTTTAATTAATTAAAAAAAGATAACCAGCATGGCGGGGGTGGGGGGGTGGAGATAATAGTGGTTGTAAAAATAATAAATAGCTGAGTGGTTATTCTTCATTCCAAAAGAACTTGGACCTTAGAGATGAAGACAAATTCTTTTCCTTTATAGAGAGAAGTATGCTAAGTGTTTTTGTTTCTAGTCTGATTATTAGGTGTGTAATAAGATTTGCTGAATAGTTGAAGCTTAGGTCCTAGAGGATAAGCTATAAGAGAGATGGCACAACCCACTCCTCATCTTATGTGGAAGAAGTAGCCCTTTTCCTAAAGATTCCAGCTAATATCCAGCAAAGTGGAGGGAAGAAAGAAAAGAGAGAGAAAGGGAAAGAACAGACAGACTCAGATGGACAGAGACAGAGATGGAGACAGAAAGGGGGAAAAGGGAGACAGAAATGAAGAGGGAAAAGGGGGAAAGGGGAAAAGAAAGAGAGGGAGGAAGAGGAAGAAATGGGGAGGAGAGAAGGGGAGGGAGGGAGAAGAAGAGAAAGAGAGAGAGAGACAGGGAAGGAAGGAGAGAGAGAGAGAAAGGGAGAGAGGGAGGGAAAAGAAAAGAAAGAGGAAGAGGGGAGAAAAAGAAGAAGAGGGAGAGAGGGAGGGAGAAGAAAAGAAAGAGGAAGAGGGGAGAAAAAGAGGAAGAGGGAGAGAAGGAAAGGGAGGGAGAGGTAAAAGGAAAGGGAGAGAAGAAGAGAAAGAAAGAGGAGAAAGGAAGGGGTAGGGATCAGGAACATGATACACAGGCAGGAATAAACAAGAATTTTTTCTTGTTATTTGTCCTTCATTTCTGAAGTGGATCAATGACATCATGAGTTTATGTCTTGACCTGTGAATGAATTGGATTTAAGTGAGGCACAGTTGCATAAAATCGTCTCTCTTCCAGAGTCAGTGAAATTCAGTGGTAAGACAAAAATCAAAATATCTAGTGATGGCCAGGGGACAGTGGATGATGATGACCTTTGACATCTTCAATGTCGGACCAAGCTCCAAGTATTCTATAGCGATAATTCATCTGCCTTCATGGCCCTTGGAACAAATTGTTCTCACCCGCCCACTCTTTGAGAGGAAGTCTTCACATGCTTGGAGCAGACATCCCCCCAACCTATCAGTTAACCTCAACCTGGTTTAACCCATTAGCAAAAAAAGGTTTTTTTTAATCAGCGTGTGCTCTGTGCACATGCTACAATTTCTTGGAGCCACACAAGAGTTGGGTGGCAGGTGGACACCAAATGTGGATAAGTAGCCCTGAAAAGGGCTTGGCAAGCCCTCACACCAGCTGTGCTAGTCCTCCCTGAACACCTCATACAACCAAAGGGTGCAACAGAGACAGGATATAGTGCTCAATAGGGAACAAGTTCAGAGAGAGAAATATAATGTCCACCAAAAGACCTTGGTAACCCTATAACATAGGAGATGTGAATTGCATCTTCATCAGTACATCTTGGTCATATATATTCTGTACCTGTATGAACTTATATGCCTACTCTTCCTAATGACAGTGTGTTAATTTGTGAGAATTTGTGTCCTAGGTTTATGGAGGGTGAGAATAAGGTGATACTGCTATTGCTACTTTTCTTACCATCTATTTCAGCAAATATCTTTATGTTAAATACGTGTGTCCTCTGACACACATTAGTAGGAGTAAACACATTGGTAGAAGCTCATGGGCTATATAGTTTTAAGTAAACTACAAAGCACTTTAATCACAAGATAGACTTTCTGAGACCTCTACCTGCAAAAATGGAGTGTCTCAGATATTGCATGAAGAATGAATAATAAATGGAGTCAATTATTTGCAAGATCCTTTTATTTTCCAACACTCATGAAAAATGATGGAATTGGATTAAATGACCTCCAGATTCAAATTCTAAATCCTACATTCTTTAATATAGTATTCTGAAGCTGGTACACCTTTTTTCAGTTCTATTCCTCATTTCTAGCTATAACTATAAAAGGTTCAGAAAACAAATAAAGCAACTTTGATCAACTTTGATCATCCCTATCCCCACTCTCTCATTCTATTCTGCTCTCATCTCCTCCATCCTAATATTGAACTTCTGTCAGGGAATCCTAGGAAAATATAGAGCCTTGAGTTTGAGAGTGAAACAAAATTCTGAGCTGAAAAAAATTGTCTAATTTCTAGGCAACCTGGAAGAAGGTAAAACTGAAGGAAAGATAAGAGTGTGTGCCTAAGGAACATAGACATTAAATAGCCTAGATCTGACACTGAGGGAGAGAAAAGTGCATCTGGTCTGGAGTCTGTCCAAACCAAGAGAGAGAGATAGAATCTTCCTAGAGGAGATTGGGGTAGGGGAGGATAGAGAAGGCCATGGGGAGATAAAGTAGGGCATAAGGCCTTTCTAAAGGGAACAGGTAGATAGGCCTAAAAAAATTACTTTGGTAAGGGGTAGAGAGAATCTTCTCCTTTCTCTCCATTTCTCCAGTTTTCCTGTGGTCATACTCTGACTCCCAAATAAACTTTGAAACCTCCACTTCAGACTTTCCACTTCCTGTAAATACTTAAGCCAACATCAAAATCCTTTCTGTGTTGGGTTGCCCCAACAATCAGTCATCCCTGGTCAGCCTTTCTGGGCTAGAACCTTCTCTGAAGAAAGCTTATCAAATGTTCAGATGACAGAAAGTTGGAAGCATAGTGAATATCTCAGATGGGAATCTGAAAAGATCTCCAAAGTCTGAAACAAAGGACCAAAGTTAATCAAATGAAATTTTACAGGAATAAATGGTGGTTTAAAAAAAAAAAAAGGTTTGCATTTGTATCCAAAACAAAACAAACTCTAGAAGAACAAAGCATAACTTTATTGTTTAGTCATTTTTTTCCCCAACTCTTCCTGATCCCATTTGGCAAAGACACTAGAGTGGTTTGCCATTTTCTTCTCCAGCTTATTTTATAGATGAGGAAATTGAGATAAAGGAAGTTAACTGACTTTCCCAGAGTCACACAGCTAGTTAAATGTCTGAGACCAGATTTGAACTTCCTAAGTCCAGAGAGAGGATAGTCTTCTATCCATTGCTCTACCTAGCTACCCAGTTGACTAGTAAGAACAGGAATATTTATGTTGACTCCTGAACTACAGTTTTGAGCGGGAGCATGTGAATATATCCTAAGGCAAAGAACACTGAATTCCAGTCCTACCTCCACTACTGCCTAGCTGTATAACCCCAGGCAATCTCTCTGGATCCCAGTTTATATGAAATTGGACCCTGATTTGAAAATCGATGGATAGTTTTTTTGAGTTTCTTTCCAATTTTCAAACATCTCATAGTTTCATCTTATATATATTTAGAGCCACATGGGACCTAAGATCATCTACTACAAGCCCCTCATTTGTAAAATGAGTTTTTCTCCAAATTCCATGCTTGTCCCCTTCTATATTCCCTCTCTCACCACAGTCACCTTGCCCCTTGCAAAACAGTAAGTAAAACTCAAAGAACTTACCTTAAAGAAGGGGATGCGGTGGGGCAGGGAGTACTCTAGAAATAAAGGGACTGGATTAGTGATATTATTGCTATTGGATTCTCCCAGAAGAATCAACTCCCTCTACTGATGCAGGTCAGTACCTTTCTCTGCATATTCTTCTATTAGAAAGCTATCTAGAACAGTGACCAAAGTTTAGTGACTTGCCCAGTGCCACCCAGACAGAAGTGAGACCTAAATCCAGATCTTCCTGGATCCAGAGCAGGTTCTCCATCTACTATACTATATTGCCTCTCAAAAAATAGATAACTATAGAGTTATTATTTATGAATTGGGGATTTTTAGTTTTTAATATCAATATGAAAACCATTTCACTGTGGAAAGTAGCCCTAAGTAGAAAAAAGAAATGAGAACATTGTGAATAAATTATGAAAAATTGTGGGGGGAAAGATAGAGAGAGAGAGAGAGAGAGAGAGAGAGAGAGAGAGAGAGAGAGAGAGAGAGAGAGAATATAAAAAAAAATACCTTAAATGGAATTGGTCAAATGGTAAAAGAGGTATAAAACTCCACTGAGGCAAGTAGCCCTGGAGGATGTGAGTGAGGGTATATATGATCCTTGGAGTTTGTCAGGCTGAGCTCTCCCTGCCAGGCCAGGACAGATACCCATGTCTCTGGACACAGATGGGGGACAGGAAACTCTCAGGGACAGCAGGACCTGGGATACTCTCGGAGAAGCTTGTGAAAGAACTGGAGGTCTGGGCCTTGACTGTAAGGAAGAAGGTAAAGAAGCTGGGAGATTCACCAGCCCCAGAATCTTTGCTTTTGATCCTTGTCCTGGATGCCCTTTACTATACAGAATTTCAGAGCTGAAAAGGATCTCAGCAGCCTTCCGGCTCAATTCACACCTAAAAAGAATCCCTAACACAGTATAAAGGACTAGTGTCCATCCATCAGCTAAGTGGTGAAGTAAATAGAACACTAGGCCTGGATCAGAAAGAACAATTCCAATTTGGCCTCACATACTTGCTTCAGTGTGATCTTGGGCAAGCTACTAAAAGTAGAGAAGAAAATGGCAAACCACTCTAGTTTTGCCAAGATAATCCTACGGGGTCATAAAGAGTTGGACATAACTGAGAAACCACAACAAAGTCCATCCAGTCTCTGCTTGGAGACCACCAGTGATGGGGAACTCACTTTCTATTTATTAGAACAAGCCACTGCACTCTGGGACAGCTGTCACAATTAGGAAAATTTCCCTGGCATCAAACCCAAATTTGACTCTGCAACTTCTAACGATTGCCCTTCACTCTACCCTCGGGGGCCAAACAGAACAAATCTAATCTTTCCTCCCTGCATGACAGCTCTCTAAATACTAGAAAAGTGTTCTCCTGTCAACCTCCTCCTCCACTTTCTCTTCTCTGATTCCCTCTCCTCCCACACACCAGGTGTTTCCGCCAAGTGCTCCCACCTTCAACAGTATAAATCCACCTACCACCCTCATCCCCTAGGAATTTCCATTTCCTCAACCCCCACACTCTCATTCTTCCTTGTCAGGACTCCAGCCCCTGCCTCCATCCCACTAGTGTGGGTGTATCTCATTATCAATCCCCAGGGGATCCTCCCGGCTGTACCAAAAAGATCTCATCTGCTTTCTGCCCAGGGAACTGGCCTCCCACTTGGCTTGTCCTTCCTGTCAGCTCCCTGGGAAGAAAGATCTCTCTCCCTACATTCAGTGAGCTCAGGCCCTACTAGTCCCAGGAAAACTAGTACCAGCATCCCCTGGTCAGGGTGCATATGAGAAGCCCTGGTTGGATGCTTTCAGTTCCATTATCCTCAAAGGACTTCACCAGAGCTTTTAATCCAATGGAGCTGATTACAACTGATATGTCCATCCACTAGCTCCCCCAATGCACACATCACCATGACCCTGATCCTTCCAGAACCATTGTGGCCTTGAATTTGACTTAGGTTAGAGTCAGATGGATTTTTTCTTCCAAGAGATCTTAAAGCTTTCTAGAAATGTCCAGGGGCCCCACGAGATTTATCCAACTTCATTGTCAGTTAAAAAGCAGGACTAGAGTCCCATTGTTGATTCCTAGTCCAATGACCTTAGCATCAATATTTATTAATTATTTACTTTGTAATATTTGTAAAATGCTTTGCAAACCTTAAAACACTATATAGGGGCAGCTAGATGGCACAGTGGATAGAGCACTGACCCTGAAGTCAGGAGGACCTGAGTCCAAATCCAGCCTCAGATACTTAATACTTCCTAGCTATGTAACCTTGGGCAAGTCACTTAACTCCAATTGCCTCATCAGAAAAAAAGAAAAAAAAACCCCACTATATAAATGCCAGCTGATGGTTCAGTGGATAGAATGCCTACAGTCAGGAAGAAGAAACCTCAGACATTTACAAACTGTGTGACTCTGGACATGTCATTTGACTTCTGTCTTTGTATCCTCAACTATAAAATGTGGATAATAATGGGGATAACAACATAGCATCTACTTCCTAGTAGTGTTACTAGGGTCCACTTAAATAATATTTGTAAAGCACTTAGCACAGTGTCCATTACATAATGGGTGCTTAATAAATGCTTGTTTCCTGCCTTCCTCCCTCTCCCTGGTCTCAGTTTTCTGCTCTGTAAAATGAGTGTATTGAATGAATTGACTTCTGAGTTACTTTCCAGTTTTAAGATCTATAAATAAATAATAATTTAGAGGTGGTGTGGGGAGTATCAACCAACAATAACTGAGGCGCTCAAGAAAGGTCTTATGTTGGTCTTTGACCCTGAAGAAGCAAAGATGAGGATGGTGGGCATCCAGGTGTGGAGAATGATTTATGCAAAGGCAAAGAGACAGAATGTCTTGTCTAAGCGAGGAGACCAGTTGGGCAGGAACACCAAATGGAGGTAGGATAGAAGAAGGTAGAAGGAGCCAGACTGGTTAATATATCCTGAGGACTATAGAGCCCTTAACACAGAAGATAGAATGCCAGGCATGGAGTCAGAAATACCTGAGTTCAAATCCAACCTCAGACACTAGCTTTGTGACCCCAGGCAAATCACTTAACACTGTTTACCTCAGTTTTCTCATCTGTAAAATGAGCTGGAAAAGGAAATGGCAAACTACTCCTGTGTCTCTGCCAAGAACTGTATGTATAATATGCATAGTGAATGTAAAATGATGGAAAGGACTGAACATCAATAACAATATAATCCTAGAGACAATAAGGAGGCACTGACAGATTGGCTAAGATGACAGGAAAAAATAATGATGAATGTTGGAGGGGATGCGGGAAAACTGGGACACTGATGCATTGTTGGTGGAGTTGTGAATGGATCCAACCATTCTGGAGAGCAATCTGGAATTATGCCCAAAAAGTTATCAAACTGTGCATACCCCAAAGAGACACTAAAGAAGGGAAAGGGACCTGTATGTGCCAAAATGTTTGTGGCAGCCCTGTTTGTAGTGGCTAGAAGCTGGAAAATGAATGGATGCCCATCAATTGGAGAATGGCTGGGTAAATTGTGGTATATGAATGTTATGGAATATTATTGTTCTGTAAGAAACGACCAGCAGGATGAATATAGAGAAAACTGGCAAAACTTATGTGAAATGAACAGAACCAGATCATTATATACTTCAATAACGATATTGTATGAAGATGTATTCTGATGGAAGTGGATATCTTCACAAAGAGAAGATCTAACTCATTTCCAGTTGATCAATGAGGGACAGAATCAGCTACACCCAAAGAAAGAACACTGGGAAATGAATGTAGACTGTATGCATTTTTGTTTTTCTTCCCGATTTATTTCTACCTCCTGTATCTAGGATATACTATGACATATTTAACATGTGTAAGACTGCTTGCCATCTGGGGGAGGGGATGGAGGGAGGGAGGGGAAAAATTGGAACAGAGGTGAGTGCAAGGGATAATGTTGTAAAAAATTACCCTGGCATAGGTTCTGTCAATAAAAAGTTATTTAAAAAAAAGTCACTGACATTTCTAGAGCTGGGGGAGGGGGGGCAGGGGACGGGGGTGACATGATAATGACAATAGCTTTCCTTTATGTGGAGTTTTAAGGCTTATAAAGCAATTTACACATATTAAACTGAGATCTGTTGAAGACCTTTGCTGAAAAAGGCCAAGGTCTCCCACTGCATCCAGGGTCATCTCCAATTGTCCTGATCTGTATCTGGCCACTGGATCCAGATGGCCCTAGAGGGGAAAGTGAGGGAGATGACCTTATACAGCCCTCCCTTACTCAAATTCAATTCACTTGCAAGTCACAGCATCCCCTCCCTGATGTATGGTCCTCTTCAAGAAGGAAGGACAAAGAACAACAACACATATTATCATTTGGTCCTCACATCTAATCCTCAGAGAGAGGTTATATTTGTCCTGGAGACTATTCCAGTTCTTCAAAGACCTTTCCCAGACCTAACCCACTTTTGATTGGCAGATCTTTCCTACAGTGAAATAGGTCTCTCGGACATCCCCAGACATATCACCATGTGTTAGTAAGTTGAACCTTAAAAATGGGTCCTTCATTATATATATATATATAATATATATATATATATATATATATATATATATATATATATATATATATATATTGTATTTAACTTATACTTTAACATATTTATCATGTATTGGTCAACCTGCTATCTGGGGGATGGGGTGGGGGAAGGAGGGGAAAAATTGGAACAAAAGGTTTTGCAATTGTCAATGCTGAAAAATTACCCATGCATATATCTTGTAAATAAAAAGCTATAATAAAAAAAAAATGGGTCCTGAACATCTACTCACCTGCCATTCCAAGAGACATCTCTTCAGCCATTAATACTGTGCCTGGACTGGTTCTTCCATGCTTATCATACCCTCCCATTCCTCCCCTCTCTTATTTACCCAAATCAAGTGATTCTGAAACCTCCCCCTCTCCCTTCACTTCGGACCAACCCTGTTCCCCATCTCCAGCTACCCAGGCCTTCCCAACCATCTCTCTCATCACTACCCCCAAATGTCCCATACCAGCTCTACCCACCTTGCTCTCTTACCCATTGCACTATTAGCTGTACTTTTACTCCTACTCCTGGACTCATTCATTATTTATTATGAGGGAGTATGAAAACTTGCTCCCCATTGCCATTTCCTCTGCCATTGTTGCTTACATTAATTCCTTCAAGGTTCACACTGTTTATTTTTATGATCTAAGCCAGATCCTGTTGGCTATTACCTATCAACTCTCACAGGACACTCTCCTTTCTTCCTCAAGGAATCTAACTCAAAGTCTTTCTTTCCTCCCCAGTGACTGCCCTTATACTAAGGGATTTCAACATTCATATTGATACTCTCTCAAATATCCCAATTTCCTAGTTCTTCAACTTATTTACTGTGATCTAGACAAGGGGCAGCTAGGTGGCACAATGGATAGAACACTGGGCCTGGAGTCAGAAAGACATCTTCCTGAATTCAAATCTGGCCTCAGATACTTATTAGTTATGTGACCCCGGGGGCAAGTCATTTAATTCTGTTTGCCTCAGTTTACTCATTTGTAAAATGAGCTGGAAAAGGAAATGCCAAAAACCCTCCAAATGGCATCACAAAAAAATTGGATGTGACTAACAAATGAATGACAAAAATCCTACAATCCACCTCAGGTATAAACCCTTAATCTTGGCCTTATTGATAAATATTCCATTTCCATATTCATGAACTCTGAGATTCCTTTATTTGAACTATGGTTCCATCTTTCCCTGTGCCTTCTGATACTTAATCCTGTTGATCATCTTCACTGTGACTTCCAATGAAATGAGGTAATATCTGTAAAGCAATTAACCTGCACATAGTAGGCATTTAATAAATGCTTGTTTTCTTAACCTATACCCTTCTCCCTTCAATTCTTTCCCAGGCTACCATCCCTTCATAGGCTATATTTTCTCTCTTCTTTATCTCAATAACTTGGTGCTTAGTTCAATTCTTTATTATCTTTTATACTATGCTTTTATACTATACTAGGCAGTTCCCTGCCTCCTGATCTTATCACACTTTTATCATGCTTTGCTAAATCCCTACTTTGGCTTCCTCTTCTCTTATTTACCTGTTTCTGAACAAAGCTGGAAAAGCCACAAAGCTGAGGTGATTGAATCCAAGCTGCATCAAGGAAATCTTTTCACACCTCCCTAAGCAATTCATCTTCCCACTTGTCCACAATGGCTATTCCCAATCTTTTGATACCCTCTTGGGCTGCCATGGCACCTTCCACTGAGAGCTTTGACTGATACTTTACTGAAAAAACTAAGGCCATTCAATGAGAATTTTATCTACTTCTTATCTCTTTAGATGTCTTATCTCCTTCTTCACCATCTGTCACAAAGACCTAGGTACAAGTCAAATCCCTCTACAGATTTCCTCAATCCCATCTATTCTAGTTTTCTCTAGCAGATTGTACTCTCTATCATTCTCCACACCCTATCTAATCTTCAATCCCTCCCTCTCTATCCAGATGGCTCTGGAGGAAAAAGTGAGGCTAGTGACTTTGCACAGTGCTGCCTCATTTAAATACAACTCACTTGCATGTCATGGTACCACTTCCCTGTTGTCAGTCCTCTTTCAAGAACAAAGAGCAAACAACTGCTCACAAATAAACCTGTTCCTTTCTCATCCTTAAAAAACACTCCCATGATGCTACCATCCCTGCTAGCCACTGCTTTATATTTCTCCTCCTCTTTTCAGCTAAACTCCATGAGAAAGATGTCTATACTCCATAATTCTACTGCCTCTCCTAAACTCCCTTTTGTTGTTCTGTCATGTCCAACTCTTCAGGGCCCCATTTGGAGTATTGTTGGCAAAGATATCGGAATGGTTTGTCATTTTCTTCTCCAGCTAATTTTACAGATTAGGAAACAAATTAATAAGTATCTGAGGTTAGATTTGAACTCAGGAGGATGTCTTCCTGACTGCAAGCCCTGTACTCTATCCATTGTGCCACCTCACTACCCATTTATAATTTCTACAACTTGACTTTTAACTTCATTATTCAACTGAAACAGTTATTTCCTAAGTCACTAACAATCTGATTACCAAATGGCCTTTCCTCAATCTTCATCCTTCTTTTCCAGGATATTCTCTCCTGTCTAGATTTTCATGACATTGGTCTCTTTGGGTTTTCTTCCCACTTCTGACCATTTCTTCTCCATTTCCTTTGAGACTTCATCCATGTTATGCTTGCTAGTTGTGGGTGCTCTCCAAGGTTCTGTTCTAGACTCTTTCTAAATTCTTTTCTTCCTACCAGAGCTTCTTAAACTTTTTCCATTTGGGACCTTTTCTGCCAAAAAAAAAATTCATGAAACCTCAAATATATAGGTATACAAAATAAGTATACAAATCAAACATTTACTAATAATAAATCATAATTTTGCAATCCCCACATTAAATTACAAGACCTCAAATGAAGTCATAAACCAGAGTTTAAGAAGTTGGGCTTTATACTGTCTTACTTGGTGATCTCATCAGCTCCAGTGGATTCAATTATTATTACTTTTTGGGTGATTTTCAAATCAATATATTTAGCCCTACCTTCCTTGCTGACCTCCAGTTTCACATCACCAACTACTTCTTGGATATCTCAAATTAAATGTTCCATGGACATTTCAAGCCCAACATGAAAAAAAAAATTATTTATCTTTCCTGCAAAAAAAAAAAAAAATCCTTCCCTCTGCCCAGTTTCCTCATTATTGTTGAGAGCACAACCATCTTCCCATTTACCTAATCGTGCAAACTCAGTGTCATCATCAATTCATCTCTCATGCTCATTTGATATATCCAATGTTTCTGAGGCTTGTCATATTAATGATATTTCTTATATATATGTCTCCTCTCTGCTCACAGAGCCACTTCCCTAGTGCACACCCTGGTGTCTTTATCACCTTATACTTAGGCTAGAAGGCAACAGCCTTTCATTTGGTCTATCTGCTTCTTCCTTCTCCTCTCCAATCCATCCTTCACTCAGCTGTCAGTGATCTTCCTAAAGCAAAGATCTGACTTTCTCTCTTTTAAACACACACACACACACACACACACACACACACACACACACACACACATACACACACACTTTTCATCTCCCAATTTCTTTTCAAAGGCTGTCCACCATGTGTGAAATGCTCTCCCTTTTCATTTTTACCTCTTGGCTTTCCTCAAGAGTCAACTCAAACCCCACTTTCTGTGAGAGACCTTTCCTGGTCTCCCACAATGTTAATAGTTTCGACTTGAGACTGCACATTGGCCATCACTGGACTGGTTTTAACCCCTAGAGTGGAGCTGGGTCCAAATGGATCTTTCTCAGCCTTGTTTCCCTAGATTGGTGTCCTACTTTCCCTCTAAAAAGTCATTTTATTTACTTCACATATATTTTGTTTTGATTTTTCTGTATCCTTTTGGTTTCCTTCTAATAAAATGTAAAGTCCTTAAAAGCTGATTATCCCTAGAAGCCAAGTACTTTGTAACTGTCTAATAAATGCTTTTTGAAGTCGCAAAAAAAGGTAAATTCAGTCTTGTCAGGAAAAATGTGTTCTAATAATTAGAACTATCCATTAATAGAATAAGGGTACCATTAAAAATAAGGGGATGAGAATAATGGGTTCTCCCTTCTTAGAGGGCTTTGAGGACAGATGAAATAGTCATTTGTTGATTATGTTGTAGTAGGGACTTTTTCCTAAATGTGGGTCAGACTAGATAGCCCTCAGGCTTATTCCTGAAATTCTAAGATTCAGATCCAAAGGCCCATTGCCTCTGGGCTGACACCAGGGACGAATTTTGTTCAGTTCCAGCAATTTATGATGACCATCTCCTAAGGCATAGAGGCAGTGCCCACACTGGTGAAATCACAGATCTTTGAAGATTGAAGTGATCCTGGCCTAATCCCACTGCCACAGAAAAGCAATTACTGGCTGGTGTCCAATTGAGCACTTAGGTGATAAAATTAAAAAAAAAAAATGCAGCTATGACCTATCCAAAGGGCTTCAAGCTTTGAGGTAGAGAGGATGCCAGTCTGAATGTGTGTTCCACCACACAGCTTTTTCAGGATAGCAGGGAAGGAATAGAAACCACCTACATGAAGTAGTTCCTGGGAGGGAGGGAAGAAGGAAGAGATGCAAGGCAAAAACCATGATCTTAAATCAGGTGCCAAGGACAAGAACCAATTTGCTTGTTTCTTATACTAAAGTCTATCTTTCAGGCAATCAAGTATTTATTTTATTTATTTCTTTTTTAAATTTAATAATATTTTATTCATTTAATCCAAACCTGTGTTCACTGGTGTAAAGGAGGGGCTCTCCCTGAGTAGAATCTCCCTTCACCAATGCAGCTGAATAACTCCCATGTAAGTAATAGCTTTTTGAGTAGTTCAGGAGCACATCAGAAGCAGAACTTGAAATCAGGTCTTTTCTGGGCTTCAAGACCAGTCCTTCTTAACCAACATGGGGAAATATTTTATCTTATTGTTGGGAAAACCTTATTTATTATATTGTTTGAACCTAGCTTTATATGGCTAAAAAACTGTCTGTCCCAAAAGCTTATTGTAGAGGTCAGTTTGACCTCAGAGACCTCCAGGGAATCCAGGCGACAGAACCAGGATCCAAGCTCATGCCCCCGATGCCAAATTCTATCACTCTTTCCTCTGTACAGTGGGATTGATCCTTTGTGCTATGTATCCTTTACGTACACAGTCCTCTGTGCTTCAGGAACTAGAGAATAAGGGATGTCATCAAAGAAATATATGAGAGCAAAAAAGATGGGCTGGTCACATGTCATGAGTGGAGGGTAACAGGTGAACAGACCTTGGGCTCCTCTGGCACCCATGCAATGGTCACACTGTGAACTTATGGGTAAGAAGTAACATAAGATGCACTGGCATGGATGACCTAGGATTTGCAGTGCTGGAGGGGAATGCTCACCCAGGCAATAGTACAGATAGACTGGCCTCCTGGAATTAAGAGGTGGATGGGAAAATGAACATCAAGTGAACTGGAAGTACATCAACTTCTATCATATACACAGGCCAAGGGGCCAATGGGAGATTGTGGCAGGGAACTGGGGTAGGGGAACCAAACTACATCCAAGGAGCCGCAAGACAAAAGGACGTTATTCCGGTGATTTTCGATTTCTTTTTGCACAAAAACAGTCCATTTATTCAAGTGTTCTCCAGCACAAGTACATTAGAAAGGATCTTTATTATACTCTTCTGGGCACCAAAAAATGGGATGAAGGCAGAACTGACAGACTCTCTACATCTGCTGCACGCATTGACCTCTTTAATTATTTCATAAACAGCTATGTCACGAGCATCACTTACACAGAGATACAACAGAACACCAGGGGAAGGCTGAGGGCTGAGGGCCGAGGGCCAAGGGCCAGGGACTGCTCCCACCAACCACCCACCCACCTACTCACGGGATCCTCTCACTCCCACCCTCTCCCTGTGATGTCGCAGAATCAGACTGTGAAATGTACACTGCTTATTGTCAATAAATAGAGAAGCAACCTGAAACAAAATAAAACAAAAATAAAATAATGGAAGGATGCTGAAACCAGAACAGAAAGGGGAAAGGTCTTTTTTTTTTTTTTTAAATAGGGAACTTTTAGAAAAACAAAGTTGGGAGGTGGAAGGAGAAACGCATAGTCTGGGGAAAACAAAAGTCCTGCATTTAGCTGCATGGAATGTGGAATCAAACGCTCTGCCTCTGGGGCCAAAGCCAGATCTCTGTAACAGTAAGAGTTTTGTTGTTGTCATTTTTAAACCAAATCTTCTACAGAGTTTATTCTTCTGTATGAATACATGATTTCCCACAAATAGGTAAGCACCCACTACTTCAATGCCTCAGCTAAAACACATGAAATCGCTCATTTAGTTTTCAAGTACAAAGTTAAAATGCCTTTTTAATAATAATATATCAGAGTAAAATAATAGTCTCTTTTAAACTCCACTACAAGAAAACAAAACAAACAGTCATTGTCCAGACAGCAGACTTAATTTAACAATATATATTTTTAATAAAATGTGTTTTTTGTTTTTTTTTTTTTTTGTTTTTGTGTTTTTTTAGCACCTTGTTGATTCACCTACTCCCGCTGTGTCTTCTAAGGAATTTAGGCATTTCTTTTCCTCTCTCATTTTGTTGACATTTAGGGATGTTCAACAAAATTGCTTTCCAAAATGAAATGTGACATGTTTCCAATTTCCCTGTTCATCTCCCCAGGTTCAGGGCTGGAGACCACTTGATCTGGCATTAGGTAAAGCTACCCCCTTCCAATCTGGGCTCATCCGAGGTGAGAATTTCCAGTTACTGGAGTCAACAGGGACTTGCCCATTCCTTACTGGCCTCCATTTCTGGGGAGGGTTTGGGGAGACACATGGCAAATCACAGATGCTAGTCATGGGACCCTCCCTGACCCCACTGCCTCTGAGCCGCCCATTCCTCCCTGCCCCAAAACTCCATTTTTTGGGGCCACAGCTAAGCAAGAGGCCACCAGAGACCAACCTTAGTTGGCATTTCTGAAAAACAGGTGCAAGGGAATGAGTAGACTCTCTCCCTTCCCTTTCATCCCCATCCTTCCTTTACCAAAATGTAAAGATTTAAGAGCTGGTGCTTAGGGCAGTGGGGTTGATCCTTTGTGCTATGTATCCTTTAGCTGTCTCTCCCCTTCCAGATACCCCTGGAGTTGACCACACACCATGGTCACCTAGAACAGCTGGATGGGTGGAATTCTCACCCAACTGGCGCTGATGAATCCACAATCTCAGTAGGGTATGAGAAAATGGGAAGCCCCCTCCTTGATAACTTCTGTCCTACTTGGTACTGGAGAAAGGACCTGGGTTCCTGCCTGGTTATACAACCCAAGGGGTCCCCATCACCCCATTTATTAGATGAACAAGGGCAGTACCTACTAGTCATTTACTGTTTCAACCATACCAGAGGACGCCTGACAACAAGGTCAAACGACTGATCCGCCAGGACCAAAGCACCAGGTTGGGATAGGAATAAAGATCCTACCAGACAAAGTCCTGGGGGAAAGCAGGCTTGCTGTCAAGGCCAGCTTTGCCTGTGGAAGTCTCTGGCGTGTTTCATTCTGTTCATTTCAGAATGTTTTCAAGACTCGAAAAAGCTTCCCTCCCAGCCCCCCCACCCCCTGCATAATATCCAAGATGTCTCAGTATCCCTGCCCCAGTGTAGGTCAGGGCCCAATCCTATACTAGCTCCAGGGGGTTCCTGGGAAGGCTTCTGAAAACAGCTCTTGAGAGACCCCAGCCCCAAACAAAGCTCAGCACCAGGCATAACAGTGACAGGAATTCTTAAAAACTGCATCCAAAATCAACTTTTATACATATACACATATATATATATATAGAATCTCATATAGTTAACTACTTATCTAAGATATGAAAACTAATGATTGCAGTTTTCCTGTAAGAACGTTCCCAAATGGCTCAGCTGAAATGTTTCTTTCTTTTGCTCCCAATTGTAGTTTCGGGACTGTCTTCTCAGCCCGGGTTCTATTCCTACCTAGGGTTCCTCACCACTAGCAAACTCTGGATCTTACTATCAGGTAAATGAGAGAAGAGAGCTAGCTTAGCTTCATATGGGAGGTGCCTCTGAAGGCTTGAGGGGAAGAAGTAGTACCTTCCCATTGGGATCCTCCTAGACCCAGCACAAACTCAGGCCAATTTAACAAGCCCACCAAAGTCTCAATATTGCCAGTCACATATGAACACCTGCTCTTTTGGTGCCAGAAACTATCCTTGGAAGCCCATCTCATAAGCAACTTTGCTTTCCAATGGGATGTTCAGCTGCAAAGAAAAAAAGAAAAGAAAAGAAAAGGGAAAAAAAAAGAAAAGAAGGCATTTGCTTTCAGGTATAAGGAGATCAGAAGTGGCAACTCGGCATCCCTATTCCACCTCATGTTCTCAGAGGGGCTGGATCCAGAAACTTGGATCTGCCTGTTGGTTTACCTCTACTACCACATATAGATTATTTCCCTAGCTCACTCTGACCCTAACCCAAGGGTTTAATACCAGCTATCATAAAGCCACTCGGGTTCTCAGCAGCAGCCCATTAGACTAACCCTCATTTGCGCTTTGCCTCAGTCAACAGCTGCATTCTTTGGCACTATGCCCTACCAAGCACTGGCAGGGTGGCTGGTCTGTCCCCTGAAGCCCTCATTTTTACAGCATTGACAGATGTGGCACCAGGGAAGTGACAGAAATAGTAGGAACAACTTCTGAGTTGAATCCTGTCCCCTCCCTTTCTGTGATTCTTACAAACCACCACTCTTTCACAGCCCAGCTTCCCTCATGAATGAAGCCAGCAGAAAGTGCTCCCTACCCTCTGCCTAATTTATAGGGCCCCACACATCATCCCCCTACTTCAAGGCACTCACCCTCTCCTCTGGAAAGCACTCTGTAAACCACCTGCAATCAGGACTCAACAGCAAGGCAGAGGAACCTACAATGCCCGAGGGAAGCAACTTTTTATGGAAGCCTTCTAGACAGGAAACATCAAGACTTAGCACATTCAACTTATTTGCCTCCATGTCCCTCTGTCCCAATATTCCCTCGTCAACTATGGACTCACGAGCCATTAGGTCCAACTTCTACTCTAATCAACCTGGAGACAGGTGTGTGCAAACAGCTCCCAAGGCCACTTTGCCCAATATCCAGATATTGGGTTATCCAGCCCAGATCCAGCCAAATGACTCCCAAGTCCATAATTTTCTTCTGCTAGGCAGGGGGATGTTTCCCATTACAACTTTCTGCTCTCTAAATTTTCAAAGAATAGGAAGGTTGGCCACTGAGAACCAAGCTCCCAATCCCTCTCTTCAAGACTTCTGAACAGCCATCATTTAGAAAGCATAGCCAAGCCACCAGAAGAGAACAAAAGGATGCGGTCCTCTCCCTCAGAGGGGGTAGGGAATCCAAAATCAACCCCCCTCTAAGAGCAGAATGCATTCTGGGAGGACAACATCCTCACAGAAGAATCTCCAGAGTGGGATCTGGGGCCAAGACTGTCCCCAAACCTAAAAGCCTAGCCCATAGGATGATGGGATAGCATGCTTGGTTGGAGGGCTACCAAGAGCCCTCCCCCCACCTTAATTAAGTTTTTAATACCAATATCACTGGGAAGGGCATAAGGCTTGGCTAATATAAGCTTAGCCCAAGTCCATCCAGATCATTTTTCAAAAATTCAACATTTTTAAGCACAAGTCTGGGAAACGGACTAGACTATATTGTATCAAGAGCAAGGAAGAGGCTTTGGTGCTAAGGAGCCGAGGATTAGTGAGCAGGAGTTGGGAGGGCCCTGCTGGCATAAAGCTGGGCACAGCATGAAGGGAAACAGTTAAAAGACACTGGGGACTGGGAAGACCTTGGAAACAAGTGTCGGCTATGAGGGGAGGGAGCACCTTGGACTACTCAAGAGCAGCCCACCTCCTCCACTAGCCACTCCTAGAGTGGTGCTGGTGGCCTCCCATACCAGGGTGGGATGGGGAAGGGAAGTGAAGCCCAGCTGGATAAAGAAGGGAGATAAAGGGGAGCACCACAAAGAAGAATAGGAAACCCAACACCAAACTCATTTCCAGTGGAAAACCAATCATGATCCAAGTGGAGAAAACATCCAACACCACTCACAACACCATCCCTAGAGTTAAAGGGATGAGTAGCTTAGTGTAGTTATTAAATGCCAATTTAAACAGAAGTTGAGTCTAGACTACTGGGGAACCAAGGCCCAGACAGCCCAAATGACAGCAGGAGCCTCTGGACATTGTCCTGGATGAATGGACACCAGCTGTGATGTTTAAAGGCCCACCTCAGGCATCTATCTCCCCCCTCCCCTCCCAGCTGCTCTGCTTGTATTGGCCCAAGGCTCACTTTCCTATTTCCTCCAAGAAATCCCTTAGGCTAAGGTAGAAAGCCAAGAAAGATGGATGAGAAGGTTGTCTTGGGTTGCACCTTGGAATCAGATGTTGGGATCCAGGGTTTGCTAGCTTGGGACCTTCCCATACTTCATGGGAGGTGTTAAAGAGACAAAAGTGCGGACTATCATTTGGATGGGGGTGTCTCTTAGCTAAAATGTCAGCTGATCCAATCTCTCCCCTACCACCTGTAGCACCTTGGGAACTCGACAGCTCCTGGATGGCATGGAGAGCCCCCCTCTCCAAAAGGAAAAAAAAAGGTTTAACTGCATTCAAGAGGATAGCAGGGTCGAGGTAAGTGGTTGTACGGGGCTCTACTCCATGAAATATTGAATCTTGGGGAAAGGTTATGTCTGTGTGTATATAACAGTGCAGCTGTAACTGTGTAGAAGTATGTTTGTATGTAAGAGATAGATTGATTCGTATGGGGCTATCTATGCCTGTGGCAAGGAAAAAGAAGGGTAGAGAGAAGTCATCTGCCCCCTCTCTCCCACTGCATTATATTTCATATATATGTCCCTATCTATGTATTTATATAGTGCCTATCACCAGAGGTCCAATCCTTCTGGGGATGGTAATATGGGACCTTGAACTTTAGAGAATACCTCCCATCTCTGCAGGTCCCAGGAGGCTCCATCCCCCCTCCCATTATAAAATATATATCTCTATATGCCACATATCTACACCCCGTCTATTGAGGCAGGCATCTGCCCATTGGCTCATACCCTGGAGCCACTGAGTGTTTCCTCTCCCTACAGCCCGGGCCGGGCCACTGGGCCCCTGTCTGCCAAAGTAGGAAGTGGGCCAAGTCTCTGGAACCAGGACTTGAAGCGTGGCTGACTCGAGGTAAAAAAAAAAAAAGAAGGAAAGAAAGAAAGAAAACCAACAACAAAAAACAAAAAACAACCAACAAAAATCCCCACAAAAAAAATCCAAAAAAAATGAGAGTGCAGCCATCATCAGACCAAGTAGTAGGAGGAGGAATAGAGGAGGAACAACACATACAATTCACATCACATTTAAAAGGAAAGAGAAAGACTGTCCCTTGTCCTTCCTCCCTCCAACTCTTGATATTCCTTAGACTTAAGAACAAAGGGAAAGCTGAAGGAGGAGAGGAGCAGTGGAACTCCAGAAGGCAGACTTTTCAGGGACTGGTGAGCTGCCAAATTAGCACTGTACAAAGGGGAGTATGGGCCTGGCCTGAGAAGGGAGGGGAGGGGGAAGCCAGGATTCCTAGGAACCAGGACACTGAAGCCACCAGGAAGAAAAAAAAAGCACCCTTTTTTCCCCACCCTGCTCCCTGCACCTTGGTATTTAGCCTAAAGGGAAGAGGGAGGGTAGTATTGGGCTTATTGTTTTTCCCAAAGGAAAAAAATTTAAACAAACATAATCAAAATCAGAACCATAACAACAATTATAATAAACCATGTCATCAGCTTCCCAGTATAAAACTGTAGCCTATGTTTGGAGATGACTAAAAACATCACTCCTCGAGGAGCCAGGGGCTGCCTTGTGCAGGGAATGGGCAGATGGGAGGACAGGGGAAGGTAGTTTCTCATAAAAGAACACACAAAAGGCGACTTAGACAGAAAAGCACCAGTACTTTTTGTATGTTTTTTTATTTCCTCCAGGATGGGGTTTTAGCTGTCCATATCCCCAAACTCTGGATGGTTACAGTGCCCCTCCATGAGATATCCTCCAGTTAGTAGAATGACTCAAGTAGGAGAACTGGGAACCTAGTCTTCCCTTGCCCTTGCCATCTAGCCCAGGGAGTTTTCCTTTTGGGAAATTAAAAAAACCAAACCAAACAAAAAAAAAAAAAAACAATTATTGCATGACTCAGGAAAGGTTGTCTCCTATTGGGTGTCTCAATATTCTTAATACCCTTGATCTCTTCCCTACCCCTTTTGGTAGGGAGAAATGGGATATAGGGGGATTATTTCCTAACCCCCTTTCTTCACCATTTAAAAAATTAAAATAAAATAACATAATTTTTAAAAATTCATCACTCCCTTTTTCTCCATTCTAGGTTAAAACCCTTTGCACATAAGGCAACATGGAAGGTGATGTTTTTACTCATCTCGCTGTTGAAAAGCACCATTATGAAGTCGGGTTGTACAGTAGTAACAGTACCTTTTTATATATAGATATATATCTTGTATCTATCATATATATATATAAACTGTAAACAAGAGGTAACAGCGGCTTCTACAAACTGATTTTCTTCAAGGTTTCCTGTGTGGTAGGCACCTGAAATACTGTATAAAAGTGTATTGTGTGGGTGTTTTCATCTTCCCTGTTGCTAGTTGGGTTTCACTTTGTATCACCAGGAATGGTGCTGGTAAAATACCACTCAGTGGCTGGAGGTGACCTTGGCTGCCACTGCCTGCCAGAGTGTCTCCCTAGTTTTCTGTTCCTGCTTGTGCTCCTAATCCAATCAGACCCAAGCCAAAAAAACAAAAAACAACAAAAAAACAAAAACAAAACCCAAAACAAAAAAAAACCCAAAATATATATATATACACATTTTATATATTATATATATATGATAGATTTCTATAGCATATTTCTTTCCCCCCCTCCCCTTCTCATCTCTCCTCTGCATGGTAGAGTTGCTGTTTTTATTTTGTTGAATATCTTTTTTTTTTTTTTTTTTTTTTTTTTTGCTGTAGTTCCCTGTTTTCCTACTCCTCCTCTTACAGCATTAAAAAAATTATAAACCCTCTTATTTCAGTCACAGCAAAAAGCCAAAACTGAGACAAACAGAAAACCCCTCTGGAAAGAGTGGAAAACTAAAAGGTTTGACCCAAATAATAATAATAATATTAATAATAATAATAATAAAGAGGGGAAGGGAAGCTTGGTTTTGTTTTTTTAAATAGGATCAAAGTTTAACATTGAAAAATCAGGAGATGATGTCCAACCCTTTTGCTTGGTGATGCCTTGTGGATGTTTTCGCATCTGTGGTGTTTTTTTTTTTTTTGTTTGTTTGTTTTTTTTTTGTATTTTGTTTGTTTTTAATTCCTTTTTTTCTCTTCTGGGTGCTGATACTTCTCTCCATCCTCTCGTTCTTGGTGGTTTTGCTTTGATTAGATGTCACTATCCCAGTTCACTTCTATGTCCCTTACACACAGGCAAAATATTCCTTCAAAGGGGCGAAGAGGTGACGAATCACAGGCACGCTCCATGACCGGCCCAGCAGTCTTTGCCTTGCCAAACGGCTCATGTTGGAGACATCTGTGTAATGGACTGGGAACCCAAAGACCCTAAAAGAAGATATTGGCAAAAAGGGTAGGAAAGGGGGTGAACCTAGATCTTTTTTCCTCCCAATCCTTAACAACTCAGTAAATCTCTAATTTGAATACATGCCACAGTTTTTGAGAATTGTGTGAACAGAAGGTACATGACATACTATGGGAATTACCACTTAACATACACACAAATCTTTGCTAAACATGAGCCAGCCAGCCTGTAGAGTTTTAATTTAATTTCTGAGAACTCTGGTCTGGGCTGACCAAAGCTATTGTTTTTCAAGTTCCCAAAGCTAAATTTTTAAAATTGTTACTGATGAGTTTTTCATTACCATCACCATCTGTGAAAATGAAAACTATAGCTCCTAATAAATCTTTTAGATTTTACTCCTCCAAAACAAATCCTGTGGATCTGACTCCTAAGAGAGACAGTGTAGAAGGGAAAGAAGGAACACTGACTTTGGGGTCAGGGCAGTTGGGTTTGAAGCCAGTCTGTACCCCTTCCTACCTGTTCAAAGGAACCTTAGCTCATAAATTATAATGGTTACAATTAGTTTTCTCATTGTAAAGTGAGGATACTAAATAAGGTGATTTCCAAAGTCCCTTACATAAATTTTACAACTTATACATCTACAATCAATCAATTAAATACCAGACACTTGAGGGGGGCAAGGGAAGGGGGAGGGCTGGACAGCTGGGGATACAAAGAAAGGAATGAAATAATCTTGACTCTGAAAGATCTCACAAAGTCCTGAGATCAAATGAACTTTATTTAACCAATACTGGAAATGGAAGGTTCTGATAAGATCACAAACCTAAACATGGGAGTGACTTTTGAGGTCACAATCCAAACCTCTTATAGTCAAGAGGAAGGAAATCCAAAGACATAATATTAGTTAGCCCATCAATAAACATATATTAAGCACTTTCTGTATTCCAGGCACTATACTAAGTATTAGAGAAATGAGGGCAGACCTGCACAGTCACATAGATAATAAGTAGTCCAGGCAGGATTTCAACATACTTGGCTTCAAAGTTCTTTGTGCTGTATCATTGTCTCTCTTAGGTGACAGATTCATGGCACTTGGATTAGTATTACTTTCATAGTAATATATATTGGGATCTTTCCCCCTGTATTATTTTCTCCCTTAAATCTTAAAAATTCTGAAATCTTTCTTTACTTTAGCATTTCCCAATAAATAAAAGTTCATTTTGTTTCTGAAGATCCAAATTTATGTTCTGATAGCTAAGTTCATACTCAGTAAATGAGATGTGAATCCTTTATCTCCCTATGTGTTTCTTGGAGATCTCAGCCTTGCCAATTGTCTAGTTTAGTCTCACTGGATCAAAGGAGACTCACAAGAGCCAGACCATTTTTTGAATTCCTAGAGCCTCCATGCAGCAAAAGGAAATGGGGAAGGGGTATTTAGGGGAGAGTGGTACCTCTCCATTTCAGTGCACCATAAGATGTCCTCTTTCTCATTCATGAAGACAGGAAAATGCTGGTCTTTGCCCTGCTTGATGGAGTTTGACCTAGTTGTGATGGTCCTCACTTTGCTGAACTAGAAAAGACCAAGAAGAGAAGGGATATAAGTATCACAGTACAATTACAATGCTATATGGGCCTGGTGAGGTCTGCCCAGTCTCCTCTGGGCAAGGAAAGAGGATCTGCTAGTCATGCTGATTCCACAGGACTAATTGAGAGTTTGACTCCTCCTGTGCCTCTCCTTGCCTTTCCCCGCCCTCTCCTATTCTAGTCTTGACTGTTTATTCTAGCTTTGTTCACTCTTTCCAAACAAAAAGGTTTGGTCTCCAACGTGTTAATTCAAAGAAACAAAGAAGGGCACTGCTTTCTGCACCAGACACAAAGGTTCCCAAAGTATCTCAAACTAAAAGTTCTTTAAATGCTCAGAAATGTTGACTCCAATAACAAATTCTTAGTGAAAATGCTTTAGCTTCGGGTGACCTTGGAACCCAAGAGTCACTTTGGGAGAATGATCTTACATAGAGAACAGATAAAGCTTTATAAGTATAAGGTGCCCACTCTGAAGGCAGAGGGAAAGGGATGACAGTGAAACAGACTATTTCTGACCATGGATAAAGACTTAGTTGGTCCTAAGTACCTTGCTTCTGTCCCATCCATCACTCCATTTTCCAGGTAGATCAGAACATTTACAGAGCACACATACTTCAGTCTTCTTTCCACCTTCCTACTCTAGGACACCTTTCCTCCTTCCCAAAAACTGGTCATTTTCTAAACCTCATTCTAACAACTTTCTAACCAGTTCAAGCTTTCCAGGAGGGAAAATTCATGCTTGGTTCCTCACCTTTGCTATCCTGCCATGCTCCAAACACTCCTGAAGCTCCAGCTTATCATTCACGGTGGATGCCAATGGCCTAAGAGACAGAAAAGGTGAGTCAATTGGGATGAAGACTTGGACATGGGCCTGGAAACACAAAGACTGCACTGGCCAGTCCCCAACTCACAACCCTGACAATACACAGCAAAAGGTCACAGAGTTATATAAATGCATCAAAGGTTTATGCTAAGACTTATGTTGAGACACTCACATTTGCCCCCCTGCATGTTGGCAGATGGGGCCATGTGAAAGCAAAGATTTTAAAATATATTTTCCTAAGTTAAAAAAAAAAAAAAAGGACTGGCTTTAGGGTGCCTTTGAGTTAATGAAGTGAGATGGAAATTTAAGTAAGATTGTTTCAGTAAAAATCTTTATATATGCTTTCACAATCTTGGCAATCCACATACCAAAGATATCACCTACATTCTAATTCTTATTCTTTCTTCTATATGTATTTGCTTGGTTTTTGCACTGACATTCTAAGAACAAGACCGTATCAACCCACCTGGTTCTCATTATTCCAGGGTGTCTACATAGAGTTTTTCCTCTGGTAAGCAATAGTTGCTTAATAAATCATACTAACTGATTCCAGGCCTTAAATTAGGGCCCCCCAGATCGTGGAATGGACACCCTAGGCTGACTTATTCCTTTGTATGCCAAAAAAGTTGAAGATTCTAAGATCTCTGGATAAAGAAAACAGTCCTGAAAACTTGTGCTTAGATAATAAGATTCTAGATGTCATAGTACAAAGATTCTTGCTTTGCCTTTGATCTTGGGCAAGTCTCCTGGCTTTTCTCTCTGAGCCTCAGTTTCCTTATCTGTAAAACATAGTAAGTTAGATAAAGCTTTCAGATCCCTTCCAGCTGATATTTCATGGTTCAATCATCTAGTACAGACACCTAAGATTACATAACCCAATGCCCAAGACAATGTCAATGAAAAGCATACATAGAAAATCTTTGCATTTGCAAAGCAATGTAATGACCAGTCTTTGTCCAGAGAGAACAGATGACTCCTTTTTGGTGGGGGCAGAATGCTGCATAGACAGACAGTCTTTGTCCAACTTGGGCTTAGGCTTTTGGTCACACATATGGAAGGGTTTGATGCTGGGAGTATAGGAGGGAGGTGGAAAAGGTTGGGGGGAAGGGAGTTAGGCAGGATAGGTATAAAGGAAGGGGCAACTTTATACCCTAGCTCCTTTTTATTTTATTTTTTTAATGGACTCAGGATCCCTGAATTCTCCCTGGACCACTTTCTCTACCATTCCAATTTGGCAAAAAGGGTACCTGGGGCAATGAAGTGATTTGTCTAGTGTCAATCAACAAGTATTTACTAAACTCCTACTATAAACAGCTCAGATTCTCAAGTTTACATTATAACGGGAGAAACAGTATACACCTAAACTGCTACAGACAAAATACAAAATAACCCTATAAAACAAAATAGTAGCAACTGGGAGGACTGGGAAAGGACACCAAAAGAAGGGAATATTTTTGCTGAATCTTAAGGAGTGCTATCAGTGCAAAGGAAACAGCCACATCCTGTGTGAGGACCCACAGCCAGTATGTGAAAAAGGCAAGGCATGAATTAACTCACATCTTCCTATTTTTCTATTAAATCACACCACCCTTCAAATACCTTTTCTACTTTTTTTACTATTCATTTGTCTTTGTACCTCTACCTCCCCCTAGCTAGTAGAGGATTAGTTCTGTCTCTGTCTTTATAAACCAATCCCTAGCATACAGTAGGAGCTCAATAAATGTTTTTGAATGATTAAAAAAAACCAAGCTGCTGTATAAGTTTTTAAATGTTCATTAATATAAAAATAGAATTCCCTGATCTCAACTTGAGAGCTGATCTCCCAGCATAGCCCAAGACTGATGATACCTACAATTACTGGCAACCCAGAAGTGTAAGGTACAGTTATAGTATCTGAAAGACCAGGTTTCCAAGAGCAGTTATATATGGCTCACTGACTCCCAGTTGAAGAACAGAACTGAAGTTGATTCCCAGAATTGAAGAACACCAGTGAAGTGATGGGAGCAGGAAGGGAACACACATACAAAATATGTATGGCCCACACATGAGCCAATCACATGTAAGTCACATAGACTTCACATGCAAACTACTGATGAAGTACGTATACCCTTCACAGACAGAGCAGAAATAGGAATACATACACAGAAAAATGCCATCATCTCATCTCTATGTGCTCTCATATAGCTCCTAGCAAATCACTAGTAAGGAGCCTGGGTGAGGGAGGGAGGGAGAGAGGAATAGGACTCACAATAAGGTTGACAGCACTTGTGTGGGTAAACTTCAGAAGACAAAAATTACAGCACACTAGTTTGGGGGGGGGGGGAGGGTTCCCTCTCCAATCAGGGAGTATATGAATATTTGGCACCAGTATTAAGAATGACCCAATTTCTTTACAGGCCCTTCCTGGTGGGAGAAAATTCAAGGCAAGAGCAAACATTTCCCAAAAGGTGTGGGTAAGAGGTAGGTAGGAAAGGTGGATGAGTTGGGGGAAGAGATCCATCTTTTTTTCCCTTTGAATTGCAAATTCCAGCAGGTGTGGCTTTCCCCCACCCTCCAGGGAAAAATCAAAATATCTTTTTACATCTTACTCAGAAGAAAGAACAAGACCTGTTTGGCAATGAAACTGAAAGTGCTTTTCTGTTCTAGACCACAAATTATCTTCATCTGTGCAAACACAAGTTTTTTAAATCCTTCAAAAAACTGGTCTAGGGCTGCCAAGAAGGTGAAACTTTAATGGATTAAAGCAGAATTCTTTCAAGTACCAAGGTGCTAATTGTTCACAGCTGGCCCTAACCCCTGGCAGGCACCTGTGGTGTTGTTATAATAGTAGTAGTAGTAGTAGTAGAAAAAGAAGAGGAAGGTAAAGAGGAAGAGGAAAAAATGGAAATGATGACATGTGTGATTTGGGACAAGACACTCTTACTCTAATAGTAAAATTACTCCTTAATTTCTTTATCTTTATCTAGCTATTTTTTATCTATGAAGAGAAAGCTTCTCTTGAGGTCTCTGCCAGCCCTAGAACTGTGATTCTCTGAACTGAGGAAAGCAAGATTAAGTCACCTTACCAAATGGTGTTCAAGGTGTATTTGAAGTGAGAGGCCTGGAGATCAACTTCAATTCAGCTCTTTACTACCTAAGGGAGCTCTTCCCCCCCCTCCCTTCTCCCCCAAGGCAATTGAGATTAACACAGGGTCACACTGCTAGAGATTGCTAAGTATCTGATGCATTTGAACTCAGGCCTTCTAGACTCCAGGGTTGGTGCTCTGGGTCCACCACATCATCTAGTTACTTTATACTATGTGAACTCTGGCAAATCTTTTTGGGCCTCATCTGTAAGAAAGACAAAAGAACTGCAAAGACTGGATAGCCTCAATGGTTCCCCTAAAATTCCATGATCTTGTCTATGACCATAGAACTATGGACACTTATTAGGGAACATAATACAATGACTATGGAGGCAGAAGGCCCGAGTTCAAATTCTGATTCTGATGCTTAATACCAGAGTGAATATGAGTAAGTACATCATTTAATCTCCTAGGTCTCAGTAAAAGGGGAATAGAGAAAATAACATCTACCTCACAGAGTTGATGAGGATTAAATGAAATAATTGTATATAAATGGGGGGGGGATTTTATGTAGTTGTATAAACATGAGCTGTTAACCATCTTTATTATTTTATAGACAAGTTATATGTCCGTGGGGGATTCCCACACCAAGTCTTCACTAGACTGATTAAACCATCCATTTAGACACTTCTGTTGCTGTTCTTCCAGAGTATCACCCCTCCTCCCCCCAAAAAACCCCTGACATTTCTATAGTATTTTAATGTTTTCAAAAGCTGCAGAGCACAGTGTATAAAGACTTGAGTATGAGGAGGTGGATTCAAGTTCCATTTCTCATACTGGCTGAGTGACCCTGGACAAGCACTTAACCTCAGCACTGTAGTAATTCTCTGAGACTCTAACTTGTAGAGAAGATGCCTATTGGCATAGGCAAAAAAAAGTATCCTCACCTGGGAGTTCCTCTTATCAATGTAATCCTAGGTCCAATCCTTTGAAAAGTTTACAAAGCACCTTTCATACCTGATCTCATTTATCAAAATTATATATGGGGTTCAATCAGCACAAAATTAGCCATTACTAGAAAAAAAACACATGAGGTTCTGGAAGGAGAGGACAATCATTTATAGTAAGTAATCAAACTCTGTGCTTGAAATGTTGCTTAGCTGCTGAAAATTTTGTGGGTCCCTGTTCCCCCATGTCCTAGTAGACAGAACCAGGAGAAAAGCTAGAAACTGGATGATTAGGGAAGGTGTGGGAAGGGAAAGCAGCAAAGGGAAGGGAGTGGGGAGAAAGGGAAACAAAGTTCATTCCAGGGCCTGGAGCCCTTCCAAGCCATGCAAATCACCCCAAATGTGCTGGTGCTCTCACCCTGCTCTCACCAACCTGTTCATACCGGGAAGGTTACCCCAGAAGTAACGAGCCCTGTGCGCTGCTGATACTTCTTTGGCATCAATCATCACAGGGTTGGACTACAGGACAGGAGACGGGAAAAAGAATGAAGGAGATTGTGAGGAACATTGATGAAATCCCTCCCTCCAAGCCAGAACTTAAGGCAGCACAGCTTCCATTGCTGCTCAGTCTTCTTTAGGAAGACTGGCCCTTCCACAGCTCTTACTTTCTGGCATCAAATAGACCCAAAACTATAACATACATCTCTAGGAAAACTCATGATTGAATGAAAGCTCAAAAGTTGACATTCCTAGAGGCAGGTATGGTACAGGGAGAAGAGAACTGGATTTAAAGCCAGTGGTAGATATTGGTCTGAATCCCAATCCTGACTTTGGCTACGACCTCAGGCAGATCATTTAAGCTCTGACCATGGTGAGTCACTTAATGTCTCTCCTTAGTTCTCTCATTAGTAATATGAGTGTATTGGATTTGATAATTGCTAAGGACATTTTCAGCTCTAAACCAGTCTGGTGACAAAATCAAAGTCTGATTGCTTCTATCCGTTGATGCTTCTTTCCACTCAAGAATTACCTTTTATTTAGTCAGCTTTTAAAAGCATTTTTCCCTCTTTTTCAGATCTGAACACTCCTAAGATATCTTGGGGTTTACTGGCTAAATTTCTTTCTTAAGAATCAGGCCTAAAACTAAAACCAATCTGATTCTAATTGGTCACCAATAGTCCTAGGCCAAACTCCATTTGGTCATAGTTTGGGTCAGGATTGACTCATTTTAAATGTCAATAGCCATCATTTCTGCTTTGGCCAGAAACCCTGAAGGTCTTCCACTCTCGGATTCATTCATTCATTTACTTATTTATTTACATTTTTTTTGGACTGGGTAAAAGAGGAGATTCTTTGCCTCAATAGCTATCTCACCTAAATCACTGAATGGGTGTTACCTCAAACCTCTAAGACCTGTTGAAAACTTTAGCTTAAAAAGGCCAAGGTCTCTCCTATTGCATCTAGGGACATCTTCAGTTGTCCTGATCTATATCTGGACTCAGATGGCTCTGGAGGGGAAGGTTCACTTGCATGTCATCATGGCATTGCCTGCCTGATTGTCACGGTCCTCTTCAAGAATAAAGGACAAACAACCACCACCACTAGCTCATTTTACAGATGAGGAAAACTGATGCAAACAACATTGAGTGACTTGCCCAGTGTCAGAAACAATATTTGAACTCAGGATTTCCTGATTCCAGGATCACTGCTTTAACCACTGCATCATGTAGATGGCCATTGAGTTCCTACTTATATATCTATAGATTGTTTCCTGCAATAGAGTGCAATCCCCTGAAGATAGGGATTGCTTGGTTTTTAAAAATTTAACTTTAATTTTAAGTAAACTTAACTTTAGTTAACTTAGCTTAACCAGACTATATTCTAGACTAGCAGAGCTGAATAATAAATGCCCGTTAACTGAGTATATATCAAAACTTAAAAACCACTGCAACCAAAAATAAGTTAGAGAAACTGAGATTTGTTTACTACCTGTGTGACTTCACTTCTTTGGGTCTCCATATCTTCAACTTAAAAATGATGGGCTTTAAAGGTTCCTTCTAACTCAAAAAAAAAAATTTCTATGATCTCAGAATCTATTAGTCTGCTTTTCCTCAATGTACCTTTGTTAAGAAACAAAAACAAAAACAAAAACAAAAACCAAGGCATGTTGGTGCTGCCCTGAGCACCATGTCCTAATGCTTTCCACCAAAACACTAGGTTTGGTTTAGGGAGGTAGATCACAAAGCTCATAGAGCAGGAATTGAAAAGAACCCTAGAGGCTGTCTAGTCTAACCCTTCATTTTGACAAATGAGGAAACAGAGTCAGGATAGTGAACTGCTTTGCCAAGGTCACACAAACAGTGAAAACCAGCAACAATTCTCTTTCCACCAGTCCAAAGGTTTAAATCCTGGTTCTTACTAGCTATGGGACCATGGGAAAGTCATATAATGTTCCATTCAGAATTTCCTTCTCTGGAAAATGAGAGGATAAAACTAAACAAAAAAGCTCAGATTCCCTTTCAATTATAAGCCTATGATAGATAACAGGTATCACTCAGACTGCTCACATTTAGGATATGATAACAAAAATGAACAACATAAAAATGCAACATATGTGAGCAGTAACACCATGGATCAGTCACATCTACAGTGGCAACTCTGTCCTCAATATCCACTTCCCCTCCCACAAGTCTCTCTCCTTCAAGTAAAGCACCTTAACTACTGCCCAAGGATTTCTAATTCATTTGTTGTGGTCCAATTAAGATCCCAGATTATGCAGCAGAAAAGATTTGACCTTAAGCACATGAGTGAGGGATAAGGAATTAATTTCTGTGGGCCATGATGATCATAAAAATGTGATTTGATTCTACCTTAATTTTTTCACAAAATAGTTTGGCTGGTTCTTCGGGCAGGGAATAGAGCAAAATGATTTAAGAGTTAGGAAGACCCAAGTTCAAATTTAGCTGGGAGAGCTTTATTAGCTATGTGCCCCTGGGCAGTTCTATCCTATCAGTCTCCTCATCTTTAAAATAAGGGATTTAATTTAGTGCGCAGCTCTCAATCTATGATCACCAATACCCCAAACCATCCCTTAGAATCAAACAACTCTTGTGATCATTTTCCAGAGTTAGGAGCATAGGAGCAAAAGCCAACATGAGAAAATTCAATATGTTCTCTGGAAAAAAGTTCTTAGCAATGAGACTCAATGGCTACTGCAAAGGGGAAAATCTTGGCTCCCTTCCCCCAGCTTTTGCTCTGAGGAACTGGATGAGATTGAAGCCCAAGGCAGAAAACCCCATCCAAAAATTGGCCAAACCAGGATTAATCAGCCTCACCTCTAGAAAGCGTGAGATATCCCGCTTATCACTGACCCCCATGGCCACCACGTTTTCAAAGAGCCAGAAGAAGGGGCGGTCATCACCCTCTTTAGGCCGGGCCTCGTGCAGAAGTCGGTAGAACTCGAAGAAGAGTCGTCCTGTGCCCTCTGGAAGAGCATAAAATCACATGATGAGCTGGGACCCGAGAGAGAGTCAAGCAGCAGAAAAGAAAGAAAAACTCCTGCTTGTGCCAGAGGTTATTGGGACTGGAATTTGGACAAAAGGATAGATACAAGGACACAAAGGAGAGACAGCTGAAACCCAAGCCAGAAAATGCAAGTATTCTGGGGGAAAATAAGAGAAAATTTCCATAAAGGAAAAGAGCAGCAGAATGAGGACCACCTACCATAGAGACCCTTCCGAGCAGGATTGACAATAGAAAGGTCATTGCAGGGACTGCCTCCAATCACCAAATCAAAAGGGCCCCATTCCTGTATCTGTGAAGGAAAAAGATGCAACAATGAACCCTTAACTCCCTAAGAAGGGAGAGACAGTGTTCCGAACATCAGGAGAGCCAGATGAGGGGCTGCCTAGAGGCTGAGCAGCATTGTTGCTGCATCAGTCAGGAAGCCAGGGACACCTGGTAGCAGGAGGGCTATCCCCCCCCTCCCCACCCCCACTTTGAACTGGATCTTTAGGAGACACTAAAACCAAGCCTGTCTTAATCGACAACCTTAAGATCTGTGGATTTTAGAACGAGACAGCCTTGAGACCCAGGCAGACACGACAAGACAAATCCAATCAAGCTAGATCGCCTTACATGGACAAAAGATACAGGAAGCTAGGGTCAAATCCTGCTCTATTTATTGTCTGTATCGTGTGACCTTGAGCAATTTGCTTTCCACAAAATAAGGATTTAGCCCCCTTAGCACCCTTGTAACCCAGAATTTGTGATCAAATGATCCCAGAATCTCATTTTATCTAAATTCCAGGGGACTTCTGAATCCAGATTAGGACTATAAACCTGCATTATGGATCATTTTAAGGCCAATGCTTAACACGCTTAGCATTTAAATAACTTTCAAATTCCCTGAAAGCTGAATGTGTAGAACAATTCCAATGTGAGCCAATCAGGCTCCAAATTTCCAAGTGTGGAGTATTTAGTGAAAAGACCACTATATTGAAGTTAAAAGGACCCGAAGTTCTTAACTCTGCCTGACACCCGGGAAAGTCACTTCTCTATGCCTTAGGTTCCTAGGAAAATGAGGACTTTGGACTTCATGGTCTCTAAGGTTCTTCTTAACTCGAAATCCATAATCTCAGTATTCTCTCTCTCCTGGATAATCCCTCTGCATCCTGCTCCAATAAGAGCACAGTAGGGTTCCCTTGGTCTAGTCCTGTTTCATTTGGCCAAACTCCTACCTGCCAAAGACTTCAAGGAGACAGACTGGGAGAGAGGGTAAATGGGAGAAAAACTGACAGAGGGGTGGACTACATGATGAATAATAAGGAAGTCCTAGGTTCCAGTTCCATTTCTGATACATAATGAACATGTGACTTGGGGGAAAAAGCTGACAGAGTGGTACAGTAACATGATGAATAATGAGACCTTGGGTTCCAGTCCCATTTCTGATACATCCTAGATATGTGATTCTGGGTTGATCATTTAACTTCAGTGGTCTAGGATATTCTCTAAGACTAAAATTCAAGAAGATGCCGGATGGGTATTGGTAAAGGGAGTCTCTACATCCAGGAATCTTCTATTTTACTTACTTAGGTCTAAAACCTGCCCCTATACCCCCCCAAAAGAAGGGACAGAAACACAGGACAGGGACAAGGTTGTTTTTAGAAGGAAGGAGAGTGGGAGGGAAATAGGAAAAATCAAACAGAAGGAAAGGAGATAGAAAACAGGTAGGGCTCCTCTGCATGGTGACATACGTGCTTCTGTGTGACATTGCGGACGTCCCCCACGTACATGATCTTCCCTTGGTGCCGCACCATGCCCACAGTGATGGAGTCCTCACACACCTCTGAGGCAATGTAGCGGTCTACCTGGATCCCCAGGTCCTTCAGCACCAGCAGTCCTGTGGCAGGCCAGCAGAGAACACTACCATTTGTGGTCATCCATGGCTTTGCACTTGGAAATTAGTCCTGAACATACTCTTCTTAGCTCCGTCTTTCCCACCCTCTCTACTATTACTGTCAGGGTTTATTCCCAAAGCCCTTGGCTGTAAAAAGCCCAATTCCAAATCACCAAGATGCAGCTCAGGACAAGCATCAGGATTTCACCACATGCTCCAAGTTTAAATAGTTTGAGTTGAGTTAAACCAGATGATGGAGTGAGTTGATTGAGTTGTTTGAATAGCATATTAGATGGAGCTACAGAAGGACCTATTGATATAGGATGCATCCAAACTGGGGCAAAAGCCTCCAGTTAAGTGAATAGAAACTGGGTCTGTGGAAAGCCTGAAATTACTCCTGATTGTATAACCTCACTCCCAAGGAGCTGAGCTCTAGAGAGAATATCTTTAAGGCAAGTCTAATCTACAATCTATTTCTGAGGCCCAAAATAGTCCCGAAAAGGCATGATATGTACAGTGGGTAGAGGAAAGGGTGCTTGGCCACTGAGTCAGGAAAATAAGAGTTCAAATCCAGTCTCAGATGTTTACTACCCAAGTGTAACCATAAACAATTCTCATAACTTCTCATAACTCTCAGTTCCTCAGTTATAAAATTATATATTATAGATAATTATATTAATGTAAATATCATAAAAATACAATACATAAGTATATAAATTTAAATTATATAAATATAAAAATAAAATCATATTGTTTCATAAATGTGAAATTATATAAATATATATCGATTATGTATTAATATAGCTATTAGACCTCATTTAACAGAATATATTTCTATGTAATACATATAAATATAAATATTATATATATAAAATATGAACAATCTCAAAAAGTTGTTGTAATATATATGAAAATCAATGTGCAAAATATAAAGTGCTAGATAATTAGTAACATTATTCAAACTGAAGAAGATTAGTCAGGGAACTCACCCCTCAAGGTTCATATTGCACATCAGTACAGAAGATAGATAATAGCTAACCGAAGGGCCTCATCTTTGAGTATTTGTAGCTTTCCCAGGGAGTCATAATATTAATGGTAGGGTCATGATCTTTCCAACTCTCTTTCCAACTCTTATGAAGAGATGAAAATTCTAAGAATATCGATACTTCCATTTTAAAAATGATTAGAAATGTTTTATATGATTACACATATATAACCTATATCAGATTGCTTACCTTCTTGGAGAGAAGAAGAAAGGAGAAAAAAATTCAGAACTCCTTCAAAAAACGAATATTGAAAATTATCTTATATTTAATTGGAAAATATACTATATTAAAAAAAAAAGAAGAGTGATTTCAGTGTAATGGAAAGCAACTTTGGTTTGAAGTGAGAAATCCTGGATTTAAATCCTATCTTATCTCTGCCACTTACTAGTTTTGTGATATTGGGCAAGTCACTTACTTAACTGCTATGCCTCTGTTCTCTCGTGTACAAGATGAGGAGGTAGACTAGTTGAGCTCTAAAGTCTCTTCCAACTCTATATTTATGATCCCTGCTCTGTGAGATCCATATAAAGAAATTAGGAATCCCAGTTTCTAAGACCTTGGTCCCTCACCCACCTGTGGCAATTCCATCGAAAAGGGACAGCACTCGAATTGGCTTCCGTTTCTCAGCTGGGACTGGGGGATAAACTTTGGGAGGGTCCTGAGTAAGAAGCACAAGAGTCTAAGTAAGTATCAGGGCACAAGATTTTTAAAAGAGGGTTGTTTACCTTAAGACAACTTTTGCCCCTTTTACAGTCAGAATCATCCCATCGCTGCCTCAAAATCTTCAGATTTCACCAACCCAAATTAATTCCCGAGCTTAGATTGGCTCCTCTTGTTTACTCCATCTCAATTCCTCAGAACAACATGAAAGAGCCTTGGACTAAAGGGCAGGAGCTTTGATTATCCATGGGAAGACAAAGGGAGAAAGGGACACTCACAAACTCCTGGTCATGGTTATTGGCGAAAAACATCTGGAGGCGTGAGGGCCAGTCATCTCGCCGCCGCAGCAGCCCGTAGGTGCCTTTGTGCCCACACATGTAGCAGTTCCAGGGGTCTTCCTTGATGGCTGCCTGGGCAGCACCTGGTCCCACCAAGAGGTCCACACATTCCACACAGAAGCACCTGGGACCCCAGGGAAGAAGAAAAGTAGATGAAATAAAATGGACAAAGAAAAAGGCACTTGACTTGGGGCAGGGTATCAGCTGATCATAGGTAGCAAGAGAGCTAACCTAGCCGGGATTGGAGGCAAGACGTGCCTTGGGGACATGAGGCTAAGTGTCGAGGCCCGTGCCAAGGCAGGAGGGCCCAGGAATGAACCCATGGTTGGTGCTGGGGTTTTCAGGGACTGCCCTCACCTGCAACAGTTGTTGTTCCCACACATGAGGACCTCTCGGCCCCCACAGCAGATAGTACAATATGACTGGTAGCCGTCATCGTCGTACTGATAGGCACACTCCAGGAAGCAGTTCTGTAAGCGTCAGAGGCAACACCCAAAAAGCACCAGCATCAGGGCAAGCTCCCCCAATCTCCAGGAAATGTAGGCAAAAAGACAGGCCCAGAACCCGAACCCCCAGCCCAGGGCCCTCTTCATTTGTCCTGGCTTCGTAGGGCAGCCTCTTTTGGGAAACTACAACCAATAGTCTGGAGGCAATGTGGTGCAACAGAAAAAATACTAAATAGGGACCTAGAAAAGCAGATTCAAATTCTGGCTTGGTTAATTTGGCAAAGTCTCTTAATTTTTCTGGACCTCAGTTTGCTGTATTCTAAAATGAGTTTGAGCTGAATGGATCTCTATGATCCCTTTCAGAAATAAATATGTAACTCTATGATCTTTCCAAGTCCAATTCTAGCTGACAGGGCAAAGTAGGAGCCAATTACTTTCTTGATTCTGTTATGTTAACCTCAAAATAACAGGGTTGGATGAGATGGCCTCCATGGTCCCTTCTAGCTCAAATCAGGAGTAACATGAAGACATTTGGGGTGATGACTGGCCATCACCAGATTAGCTGGCCAGTCAATACTGGCTTTCTTAGCATTTTCCCACGATCTCTCCTGTCCTACACTCACCAAGGCCCTGGGGTGAGGATAGTCTAAGAAACAGGGTTCCCAATAAAAGATAACACAGGATATTAAAAGAAGGAAAGAAATTTTTTAAAGGAGAAAAATAACAGGAAACCCAAAGAGAAGTGTTGGATGGGACAGAATTTTTATCAACCCAACAGAAGAAACTCCATAGTTCCACATCGTCTTCCCATCATTAAAAAATGGGGCCATAACCCCTTATCTAACCCTGCCACAGGCTAGGAGATGTGGAAAATAAGGAAGCCACATTTCTGGGGTAGGGAAAAGAGTATCTTCAACTTTGCAATTTTGCAACACCCATTTCCTGGCCCCCTACCTTGCAGTTTTGGCACATTCCTCCAATGAAGAGGGGGTGTTCCAGGGTGACGTTGAGGCTCCCACAGGAGATGCAGATGTCTGAGGACAGATAAGGCAGGTAGGCATCTCAGTGGGATCTGACCAATGCCTTGCCCAGTCTGGCTCAGCATGTCAAGAGGAAAAGGGAGAAAGGTGTGATGCATGAAGTAGATGAGAGGTCATGAAAGAGATGAGCATGAGAGTGGAAAAGTCCTGTTCCCTAGATCAAGGAGGCCAATTCTTATCTCCTGGAGCAGCAATGTCTACTAGAAATAAAAACAAAGCCATAAAGGAGTATTCACTAGAAGAAGGGTCTCAGGTTATCAAGAGAATTCATCCATGGCCCATCTCCAATCCTACTTGGCCTTAAGCCTTAAATAGAAATAACCTTCCCCCCCCCCCCCCCCAAATAGGACACAGAGCACTATTGTCATTATCATGTTAAATTGAACATACATTTTATAAACAAAGAAAAAAAAGTTGTTTCATATATAATACTCTTATTCTTTGGGCACTTAAAACGTTCATGTTTATGATTCAGTTAACAAAAAAAAGGACATTTAAAGGCAGGATAGACCTAAATAACAAAAATAACCCTCTTTTCTTAAAATTTCTATAAGATATCCTGACATATCTAGAGCAGAAAACCATCATACTCAAAACAACGTTACAGAAAGAAGGCAGCTTTGCAGTTCCATTCCTGAGTCCTCTCTTTCAAACAACCCTAGGAGCTGGGACAGGGAGGCTCACCTACTTTGATGACAAATAATCAAGAGAGGGAAGGGCTTGGCTAGTTCAGATAGTCTGGTAGAATCGTTTATTGGATCACAGTTCTGGAACCCACAATTCTTGGCTCTCCTTTCCTTCAGGTCATAAAGCAAAGGACTACATTTCTGAAGCCTAACTCTTAGGGACTTGGAAGAAGGTCCTGCACCCTTTGGGTTCTCTCCTTCTCTATCCTTCAACTAATGGGAGAATTTATATAGAAGGTAACAAGGATATTTATGGATGCTTTCCCCTAAAGGAGTGGGGAAATGCTTGCAGGACAGCAAGAACAATATGCCTTTAAACAGCAGCTGTATCCACTGGTTCCCAGCATGTCCCTTTTAATTATATTCCTCAAGAAGCTCAGAAGATGGGGAAAGATGTGTCATCCCAGTCACAATCTACTCACTCACCTTCAATGTTCCTGCACTTCTGCCGCACCTCATATACCAGCCGCTCTGCAGAGGTAACAAAAATCAAAAAAGGGATCAAAGAGTAGAAAGTGTTTTTGTGACTCTCCATCCCCTCTAGCCTGTCAGCCCCCTCCCAACAGCCTTGAGCCGGCAGCACAACCTGTGGCCACCGCTACCTCTTGTGCGTTCATCAATGATCTCTTTGATCTTGGGCTTTTCTGCTGTGCTCTTTCGGGGTTTTTTGGCTGGTGGAGGTGGGGCATAGGCAGCGGCTTCGGGCTCTACTGGGGCCCACATGTCAGTGTAAACTTCCTTGTAGGGATTTCTCTCTTCTGTACAGAGAGGAGAATGGAAGAGTTGGTTACTGGCTAACAAAATTGATAGGAAAGGAATGAGGGTACCCAAAGCTGATCTCTAACCAACCCAATCCTAGCTAGTTAGGGTCTCAGGTCTATTTTTATAGAGTTACTAATGTCCAAATGTTCTGGGTGGAGGGGGAAGAGGAAGGAAGGGGAGAAGCAAGAGAAGAAGGGTGAGCTCTATGGTCCCACTGAGACAGTTCCCCTCCTTGATCACAGAAAGAGGTTATGGCAGTTACCATTGGCATCCAAGCACTTGCTTGTGCTCTCTCCCCCACCTCTCTTTCCTCCCTCCCTGATCCTCTACCTAGCTCAGGCACTGGCTGACTGGAGAACCCAGCTTGAGCTTTTGGCATTTACCTTCTGGTGGCTCCAGACCCTTTGGGCCAGAGGGCTGGAAGCCACCCAGAGCCCACTCGATCATTTGTTTGTTCTGCACCTCCACGGCTTTAGCTGTATCACTTTCATCGTTTTCAGGACAGGCCGGAAACAGCTTCCCAGCGCGGCTGCTGGCCACCTGTAGGGCAGCACGTTAGGGGGGGAGCGTCATGGCCAGGTTGGAGTGAGGGAGAGAATCGCAGATGCACAGCCAGACTAGAGAGCAGTGGGAGTGGACATAGCCAGGATATGGGAGTAGAAGGGGGGCGGGCGGAGCACAGATCAGGCTGAGTGAAGGAGGAGAATGTCTGAGGAAGAACAGAGTAGAAAGGGGGTGAGGTGGGAACAGGAGGAAGTGCAGCCAGAGGGCCTTACAGACTTAAGAGTTAATTGGAAGGATGTGTCAGAAGTCACCTAGTACAGCCCTGATCCAAATCATGAATCCCTTCTTTGACATCTTCAACAAATCAATGTCTGGCTTCTAGCCGTCTTGTGGTGAGGGCATGGCAGGGAGCTTATTACCTCTCAAAGCAATCCACATTCTACTTTTAGACACCATTTATCATGAGCAAGTTTTTGTTTACAATGTGCTGAAATCCAGAGGTCCTAGCTTTGCCCTTCAAGGCCAAACAGAAAAAGGCTAAGCTGTTTGATGGGAGGCTATTTCACTTCTGGCATTGTACCTATCCTTAGAGCCTAACATAGTGTCAGTACTTAATCAATACTTGTTGATGGATCACTCTTTACCATGACATGCCCCTCAAAATACTTGAAAAAGATAGCTACTGTGTTGTTCCCTAACCCTCATTCCCCCCTCATCCTCTTCAATCTTTTTTTCTCTGGGCTATCTACTAATAGCCTTAGTAAAGGATCCTCCTATGAATGGACTTCAGCTTGCTGGCTAGGCCCTTAAGATCTAAGAAAGATTTATTTTCACTCTCTATTAGTCACCAACCTTCTTACCCTCCAACTTCAACTTTCTGGCTTTTCCCTCCCTTTCACCTTCCAGTCTCTGGCACTCACCTGAAGGACCTCATAGATGGCTTTCCGGTACATAGGCTGCTTGTTATATGTTGCCTGATGGAAGGCACTGCAGAAGGAGCTCAATGGCATCAATTTCTCAACACAAACCTGAGAGAAAACATCAAGTTAACATAGTGAAGGTTGGGCAGGAATTCTGGAGGTTTGGGAATATTACAAACCATCACCCTGAATTAATAAGGATGCAGAAAACAGCAAGAATTATTAAAACCATTCCTATTCCATTCCAAGTTTGCATATTAGCCACCTCCATCTGTCCCCAGGATGATGACTACAAGTATCCTGCGACCAAATGGCACCCTCCCCTAACAGCCACATGCATCCTAGCACTTACCACTGAAAACTTGCCATCTCCAAACCACATGACCCATCGAGTGCCTTCAGCTGCTCGGCTTCGGCCTGTCATCCACCAGGATACAATTCGGCCAGGCCACCAGGAGAAGCCCCGCAGTTTTCCCCATACCAGTTCCCCAATGCCAAAGCCCCGGCCATCCTGTAGCCCAAGGAAGTAAAAATCATTATTATAACTATTGCCACCAGGATACTTTTCTCTTTCTGAAAACATTTCTCATCTACTTCCTGAAAATGTTCAAGACAGTCTCTGTAATAAACATGGAACAAAAGGATAGCCTGGAGAAATGAATATTAGAGCTCTCTAAATGTGAAAATAAGTTTACTATATTGAAAAAGTGTAAGGCTTAAGAAAGATAAAAGCTTGAAGTTTGGAGGAGAGTCTGTGATTGGTAGAAAATAAAAAGAACAGGAAGAGGAACTAGCAGAGAGCCCCCAGGGAGGTATTAAATTAAGGGTAGGAAAGAACAACAGAAATTATAATCCTGGCTGAGAGAGGAAAAGATGAGGAAATGCATTCCCTCTTTTCATGGGAGAAGTAGGTGAACTATGTGTATAGTTTTATATTTTACACAGTGGTCAAAATGCTTTTGTTTGCCTTTCTTTTTTTGTTTGTTTTTTAAGTTACAAAGTACATGGGACAAGGAGAGGAATAACTGGAAATGACTATGATATGAAAACAAAAGATATTGACAAAACTTATTTTTTCTAAAAAGATGTATTCCCCAAACACTCACCTCATATTCAGGCTCATCATCAGCGGCCTTAGCATTATTCTTATCCCCAGCATCAGCCCCCACTGGCTCAGGTGTGGTGGCCACAGTGGGGGAAGCAGGATCAGTAGGTTGCTGTAGAGCAGGAGGACTGGCCTCCTCCACCTTCTGTGGCTCTCCAGTCCCCTGGTTTTCTTCTACAACATTCATCACGGCGATGACCTTGGCTTTCTTCTCAGCCTGAGCAGGACACAAAGAGAAGTATCCAATGTAATTTGTCATAGTTACAATGAAGTCCCCAAAGAAAAACCTATTCAGAGCTTTTGCTCTCAGAGAGAAGATTCCCTGAATCTTGAAACCGCCAACGGAATGGGAGGAGAATGGCCACTTCTCCTAAATGTTATAACAACTTTGGAACCAATTCACTTCTAAAAAATTAAAATAATACTGCCAATTATAAAAGCCATTCTTTTCCAAACTGAATGTTACCCCTTTATTTCCTTTCTAGAGCTCTTTTCCCCCAGTTAAGAAATCTCATCCACTACTCTCATTCTTAATTAATCTTCATACAACTTAACAGCTTAGGCATCTGATCTCATACTAAAATTCCCAAAGTTTTTAGGACCCACATAGGGAGCTTTGAAAAATCAAAGCTTTCTAAGAAATAGCAGTTATCATAATCCTGGAAGTGATATAATAAGACATCCGTAAGTAGAGACAGGAGGTAACAGGTGCCAGGTGGGCCAAACCATTACCAGCAATGCAATCATCACTCCCCTTGTTCTTTTGTAGTCCTAACCCAGAACTCAAAGCCCAAGAGATCTCAGAAACTGCAGTATCCACGACAGAGTCAATATGGCAGATCAGTGGCAACCCAGCTAAATTCTGAACATTCTTTTCCAAACAATAAAAATATCAAAAAACATATTTTTTAAAACAATCAAACTTTCATGCAGAATCAACAAAAATTTAAGGTGAGACATTTTTAAGCCTAAGAAATCTCATGAGGTTTCAGTTCCAAGGCAAAAAGATTGTTAGGGCTTGTAATGGCAGGAGACCTGGGGCCCTTCCTAGGTAAAGTTCAGAGTACAAACCAAGAGAGCAATGATCACACTTCTCTTCCAGAATCACACCACCTTGGAAACACCAAAAACTTGCAGATTCCCAGAATTTGCTCTGAAAATAGCAGAAAAAAGCCTGACGCTTGGGATAGTGCCTCATGATTGGAATGCCTAAAAGCCATAATCAGAGAAAGAGCATGGACATGATACTTCAAGAAATTATCAAAGAAAATTGCCCCAGTATCTTAGATCTAGAAATATCTAGAAAAATAGAAATAGAAAAAAAAAAAGATGAAAACTACTAGGAATATCACAGCCAAATTCCAGAGCTCCCAGATTGAAGAAAAGACTTCACACTATCAAAGAACAAACAAACAAACCAAAACATTTTAAATATGATAGAGCCATAGCAGGATCACACAAAATTTAACAGCTTCTACATTTAAAAAATGGAGAGTTTGGAATATGATATTTCAAAAGGCAAAGGAGTGGTGACTACAACCAAGAATACCTATTTAGCAAACCTGAGTATAATCCTTCATGGAGAAAAATGGATATTTATTGAAATAGAGAACTTGAAAGTATCTCTAATGTAAAGACCAGAACTGAATAGAAAAATTTGATATTCAATTGTAAGACTCAGAGAAGCATAAAAAAGATAAACATGAAAGAGTAATCATAGGTATTTCAGGACTATTAAAACGTTTATGTTCCTATATGGAAAGATAACACAAGAACTTTATCATTACTAGGGCAGTTAAAAAGAGTTTACATAGACAAAGGACATAAATGAGTCAATGATATTGGAATGATCTCTCCAAAAGATGAAGGGGAGAGAAAGAATGAGGAACTGGGAGAATGGAGAAGTAGGAAGAAATCTTTCTCATATAAAAGAGACATACAAGGAAGAGTTTCTAAGTAGAAGGGAAAATAGGAGGTTTAAGGTATGGATGGCAGGCGATATTTGAACCTCATAGAAACTGAATCAAAGAGGAAAGAAAATACACACACACACACACACACACACACAACTCAGTTATGTACAGAACTATAACTTACCAAATATGGAAATAGGAAAAGAAAAAAAAAATAAGAGAACTGGGAGGTAGTGATAAAAGAGAGGACAAATTAAGGGAGGCAGTGCTTAGAAGCAAAACAGATTTCTGAGAAGGGACAGGATTAAAAAAGGGAAAAAGACATAGATAGATAATATAGAAAATGGGATGGAGGGAAATACACAGCAATCTTAACTGTGAATGTGAATGGGATGAGCTCACCTATAAAACGGAAGCAGACAACAGAAGGTATTAAAAACTACAATCTAACAATATGTTGTTTACAAGAGACACACTTGAAACAGAAGGACACAGACAGCTGAACTTAAAAAAAAAAAAAAAGCACATGTAGCAATCTTGATGTCAGACAAAGCAAAAACAAAAATAGACCTAATTAAAAGGGATAATCAGTGAAACTACATTTTGCTAAAATGTACCAAGTAAAGTCATTTAAAAATTTTTTACCAGGTACAACACTTACTAGCTGTGTCACTCTGGGCAAGTCATTTAACCTCAATTGCCTCACTGGAAAAAAAAATTTTTTTTACAGCAAGTTTTTCTGATAAAGTCCTCATTCCTCAAATATATACTGAGCATTGAACTGAGTCAAATTGACAAAAATAAAAGCCATTTTCCAATTGATAAATGGATAAAGGATATTAAACAGGCAGTTTTCAGAAGAAAACAAAGTTATGTATAGTGACATGAAAAGATACTCTAAATAACTATTAGAGAAAACTAAAATTAAAACAAATATGAGGTACCACTTCAGAGCTATCAGAACTGACAAATATTAAAGGAGATGAGGAAAAAATTGGATACACTAATGAACTACTAATAGAATAGTAAGCTAGTTAAAATATTCTGAACAATTAGGAACTATGCCCCGTGATCTGGCAATCTTTTTACTAAGTCTGTCTTCCAAAGAGATCAAATGAAAAGGAAAAGCACCTATATACAAAAATATTTATAACAGTTCTTTTTGTGGTGGCAAAGTTGGAAATTGAGGGGAAGCTCAATAATTGGAGAACGACTGAAAAAGCCTATGATTTGTGATGGAGTACAACTATGTTGTAAGAAATGACAAAAGAGGTCTTTCAGAAAAACACGGGAAGATTTAAATGAACAGAAGCAAGGTGAAGTGAAAAGAACCAGATGATTGTGTACATTAACAATGTTGTAATGATGATCAATGGTGAAAGACACTGATTAAAACAATGAACCAAGACAATTTCAAAGGACTCATGATGACAAAATTCCATCCAGTTCCAGAGAAAGAACTGATTAAGTGCAAAACGAAGTATAATGTTCTCATTTTCTTTATTTTTCTTGATTTGGGGGGAAATAGGGCTAACAAGGAAATAGGTTTTGTATGATTTTACATTATAATTGATATCAATTATTTACCTTCTCAGTGGGTGGGGGGAGAGAGAAAATTTGGAACTAAAAATTTTAAAGGAATGTTAAAAATAAATTTTAAAACTTAGTTTTGGAAAAAAAAAGAAAAAAAGAAATTACAGTTATTACCAATATCAGTGGTCCTGTCCCCACACCTATCTCTAAGGGGATTAACCATTTGTGGAGAAGCCTTGCCACCACCAATACCAACTATTCAAACCATCTATTATCAATAGTCAGGTAAGCCAAAGAGTCCATCCCAAATACCAGTACTTATATTACCAGCCTAGTCCACGCATCCATTGTCGAAAGGCAATAACACTGATGGAGATTTGGCCGGGCAACTGCTCAGTTACAGGCACTTCAACCCCACTAACTCCTCAAAAGTTATCAAAGACCCAGAAAACAAAAGTTCTTAATATCAGTCTTTGGTGTTGTTAAATAGTTCAACATCAGAAACTAGCGTGGTTTAATTAAGGAAAATGATACTGAAGCTGTATTACTATCTACTCAGCCTCTATACCTAAAGACTATGGATTCTTCCTACCACGAAGATGAAAACCTCCTGTGTGTTCAGAAAATTCCTTGGTTTCCTATTTTTGTTTCCAGTTCATAAAACAGTGCATTGCATAATCTTAGTTTAGTAAATTATTTTTTTATTCACTTATTCATTCCTGGCTAAATTCTGCTCCAGATTTTCTCTCATTATATGATCCACTAATACATTTGCCTACCCCAACTCCCCAAGTAACGAATTTCTTGTAGATTCAACCTCTAATGGCAGTTTCATTCTTTGGTGCTCATCCTACTAAAGGACAGGCAACTGCACCTAGATTTCTTTCTGCCTTTAATTTTGGAACCCTAGGATCACAGATTTAGACCAGGAGGAGACGTTAGGAGTCATCTAGTCCATACCCCTTGTTTTGCAAATGAGGAAACTGAAACCCAGAAATATTGTAAGAAAGAAGAGAAAGAAGAGAAGAGAAGAAGAAAGAGAAAGAGGAAGAGAAAGAGGAAAAAAGATTTGCTCATGATCGATCACACAACCAGGAAAATGTCTAAGGAAGTACTTGGCTCAAGTCTTCCAAATTCCAAATTCAAGTCTCTAGCAGAGATAATATGGAGGGTCCTCTAGATTTATAAGGCTACAATCAATTAACCAGCAATTAGTACTAAAACACTTTCCATAAACTAGGTACAGTGCTAGATGCAAAGGGTAAAAAGACAAAGGTTAAACAGTTCTTACTCTCAAGGAGCTTACCTTCTAATTAGAGGAAATAATACAAATAGGGGAGTTAGCCAGGCAAAGATGGGTGGTCTTAATGGAAAGGTCCCGCTAGAGTTGTGTCTAGGAAAAAATTAAGGCTTCTAAGAGACAGAGATGAAGACCATGGGCTTTTCAGGAAAAGAAAACAATATGTGGAAAGCTAAGACAGGAGATGGAATATCTTGTAAGAAGAATAAGAAGGCCAATTTGGCTGAGCAATAGCTAAGAAAACCCCAAATGAGGTTGATGAAGAATTGGGACACGACTTAAAAGACTGGACAACAAGAGTGTATGAAGAGGAATGATGTGTAACAAATCCGGAAAGGTTGATTCCAACATAGGTCTAGCTGATGTGTTTCCTTTCTGGTGCACAGAAATGACAATGCCAAACTCAGGTCATTTCCCACAATACTTTCCACACTATCTCAAAGTGTTATTTTGAAAACTCTATTTTCTTCTGTGCTGCTATAATGCACATTCAATCCTAGTCTTTGAAATCTTCCCACTGGATCCCCTATCACAGTAAATATCAAGAAGAAAATATCTTGACCAAAATCTTTTAAGGTTCATTTTAATCACTTATTATCTACTCCTTCAATATACATTCCTTCAAGGATTTGGAAAATGTCATTTAGGTAGCTTTTACTGATGTCCCTTCCAGCTCCAAATCGGTGTATTATGCATCAAACACTCTCGGGATAGTAAGACAAAAACAGTCCTTTCCTCAAGATGATTTATTTCCTTGGAAGATAGAACACTTTATTCATTAAAAAGGTTTTTATTAAACTTGAGGGGGCTAGAACACCATGGATGATGGTGATATAAAACCAAAAATAACATAGACCCTGTCCTAAGAACTGACATTCTTAGGGAGAAAAATTATATGTAGACAAGTCAACAAATAAAAAATATACAAAGTTACAAAGTAACTGTGGTAAACTAACAGCCCGAGATGGGCAAGAGATGAGAAAAGTTCCTCTAAAAGAGAATAATGTAAAATCAGTCAGGAAAGAGAGAATGGAATCCGATCATAAAAGGCTTTAAATACTCATTAGATGAATTGAACCAGCTACACCCAGTGAAAGAACTCTGAGAGATGAATTCCCAATCCCTATATTTTTGTCCACCTGCATTTTTGATTTCCTTCACAGACTAATTGTACACTATTTCAAAGTCTGATTCTTTTTGTACAGCAAAATAACTATTTGGACATATATATTTATATTGTACTTAATTTATACTTTAACATATTTAACATGTATTGGTCAACCTGCCATCTGGGGGAGGGGATGGGGGGAAGGAGGGGAAAAATTGGAACAAAAGGTTTGGCAATTGTCAATGCTGTAAAATTACCCATGCATATAACTTGTAAATAAAAAGGTATAATAAAACACATAAATAAATACTCATTAGAGGTGTTTGCAATTTATCCTGGAGGAAATTGGGAGTCATTGAAACTTCCCAAGTAAGGGATACATGTATACTGAGAGGTAAATTATACAATGTTAACACAAAAATATTACTCAAAAGGAAGACGGCTTTGTTAACAGAAAAGACTTAAAACTGGAGAGAGGAAACATACAAACAGTGCTTTAGAGGAAGGGAGAGATTCATGGAGGTGAGGAAGGAGCAATTCCAAACAAAGGGGATAACCTAAGCAAGGACAGGAGAGAGGAGAGATGGAATGCTGAACACAGGAAGGAAAGCAAGCAATCTACTTTGACTTGAAGAGAGAAGGCACGGAGGGTGGGAGGATACATGAAATAGGAAAAGAAAGATAGGTACAAGCTAAATTGTAGAGCTTTAAATGTCAAGCTGAAGATTTTTGTCTTTTATCCTAAAGACAGCGGGAAGTGTTGAAGAGTTCACTCTACACTCACCTCCAAATATCAATTCAAATACCTTCAACATAAAATATTCCTTAAACGGAAAAGATGTGCACTAACAGATAATCTTCCAAAACAAAAATGACACAGGGCAAGTCTAATTTTTTTGGATATAGGTTGCTCTTTTTTTTTTCCCAATCACCTATGCCATCTCCTAAACTTTGTCAAGAGGGCACAGATGAAAACCGTTCTTCCCCAGTATCATGCCCTGCACTTAGAGGGCACTCAAATATTAATTAAAGATGACTCATGGGGAACCTCAACACCCACTCATAAAAGGGGATAACATGTACTCTTCCCCCACAGACAGCTGAAAGTATAAAAATGCTTGTAGAAGGGGGTAGGGGAAAGGCCCAGAGGCTGTGCATTGGAGCGTCAAGTACACTTCAATTATTCCACCTTCCCTAGATTCCTACATTTAGTTACTAAGCAGGGAAATTTACCCTCAATCCTACCATTTGCCTGCAACTGGGGCAAGCTTGGATAAGGGCACTGGTATTATGGTCTCTCAAATCTCTCCCCCTCCTCCTACTTCACCCCCTTTTCTTTGACCTTCCTGGGAACCTATAGGAGATTCCTTTCCACTACTCTTATTAAAGGAGCAAACCTCTTCTGCCTCAGAGCCCCCCTTCTAAAAAAGATGGTGAGGAGGAGGCAGCAGACACAGTCTCTAATGACCTGACCTACATTAGGCCACTGACCTAGAAGACCCAAAGGATCTTTTTGCTCAGAAGTTAATGAGCCACTGGGGCTCAAGGGCAACACCTCTCAGTCAATACTGAGGACAGAAGAATGGGGGAGGGGCGCCAGGAGGAGGAGAGTCTTCCCATCAGCCTGAGAAAATAGATGGAAACTTTCATTACTTGAGAATGGCCAAAGAATGATGAAGTCCATGGGGTGGAAAGACAAAAAAAAAAAAAAAAAAAAAAAAAAAGATTTTCTCTCAAGCCTGGGAGAGTTTGAAAGACATACCAGGGATAGGCTCTCCCCTTCTCCATCACTAACACAGTAAAACTATTTAATCCCCCAGGTCTAGCTTGACTACATTTTTCCTTGGTTAAGGAGGTTTTTAAAAAGAATTGTCCTTAACAGAAGCCTCTCTGCTCTACCTCCAGAAACCTTTTGTCATTTTTTTTTTTAATATTCCCTACTATGTTCTTGAAAATTCTTCCCCTCAATTTCCCTAGCCTGCCAGGTTTAGTAGCTGGTATCTGCTGGCATTTTATTGAGCACAAAAAAATGGCCTCTGCCCCTGCCCTGGACATGACTGTCACCTGAGAGACTGGAATGGAAGCTTGTAGCTACAGTGGAAGTGGGGAGAGAAGAGAGCAAATAGTTGAAGGTCTGGGTCTGAACAGTGGGGAAGAAGCAAAGTTGGAGGAGTGGGGGTTGGAGGAGGGGATAAGGAAGGGCTGCAAGACAGAGCAGGGCCCAAAGGGCAAGTTCAAGGGAATAAATCCTTCAGTTCTTGCATTTTTCAACCCCACCCCAGGGTGCCAAATAAACAATAGCTGGGAAAGAAAGACTCAACTCCTCTTCCCCCACCTTCATCCCATTCAGATTGATGGCTACCATTCCACAAGCTTTTCACGAGCTCAATTAACCCTCAACCAGGACTGCATCCCCACATGGCAGGTAGAGGAAATCAGGACGAGTCCATCCCTTAGGCCTCTCTTCTCTCTCCCATGCCTTAATGTACCAACCCACAACCAAGCGTCAAGGCACTGGCCGCCTAGGCAAAGCTAGAAATGAGCCCGTAATTCACACACCAAGCTCTAGCCAGCCCCAACAATACCAACCCCCCATCATCTGTCACCCCCAGTCAGCTGCCTGCTGACATCAGTACAATCCACTGTGTGAATCTGTGGATCTCCACCCCCCTACCCCCAACCTCCTTGGTTCTCCAGTGGCAACAGCAGTCAGGGTTCTGTTGTTCACCATCCCCAGCCCTCGACATGTCAAGAAAGCTCCATTCATCCTGACTCGGATCCCACCACTGCCCCTTGAATTTGACTCTGGGGCCCCCTGTCCAGGCCTCTCTTCCCTCACCAGGCCCCTGTGGCAGAGGATTTCTGCTCTACCAGCCCACCCTCGTTATGAGTCAGAACCTCCCTCTCTCTCCTCTTCCCTCGATCTTCTCGGGCTTGGCTCTTGCTCCAAGGAGAACTCAGGAGTGTTGAGACTCCTGAGCCCAGCAGGGCCAACCACAGGCACTGTCTCAACAACCTCCATCCCCACCAGCCCCCAATCCCCAAACACAAGTCAGCAGGTTAATAGCAGGAGATCAGAGTGAACCTTAGATCAGCTATATAAATGTCAGCTGTTATGACTATTGTTGTTTCCCACACGGAGCCCAGCAAAACATGAGAAGAAGCTGTTCCCATTTAAGCCCCAGGTCCCGCTCAGTCTCTAGATCACTCTGTGGCCCATGCCCACTCCTCTCTGGATCTTCCCCAATTTCCCATTCTCTCTCCTAGACCTTGCTGCTCAGTATGCCAGCCCTTTAGCCTCGTGGCTGACTCCGTGGGCAAAGTCAAAGGAGTACAGAGAAGTGACGATGGGCTGTTGATCCAGGGCTGGCTGAGCTTCTCCAAAATTGGGGGGAAAGAAAATCACAGACCCCTTCAAGACAAGGGGTGGCAAATCTTAATTTTTGCATAAATACCAAGAGATTTCCCATCTCCTCCCCAAGCCTGGCCCCTCTGCACCCCCCCCCCCCTTTCCTGCCCCAGCCCCCTGTACACTCCAGTGGTCAGCCCAAGCACCTACCCATAAGGCCAGGTGCAACCTCTGTCTGGTCCAGCTCAGGTGTGAGCCCCCTTGGCCCAGAAGCTCAGACTGTGGCCGCCTGTCTTGGGGGAGGGTAAGGGGGGAGATGGGGCTGGGGGCGGAGGGGTTCAAAGGGGGGGGAGGTTGGGGAGAGGGGGGAGGGCCTGAACATTTTCTTTGTCTAGGAACTCCAGGTCACGTGGGTCCAGCTGGAGTGCCTGGTTGGCTGGGAAAAGGACCGGGGGAGGGGGCCGGCTCACAGACGCTGGCAGCGGGCCAGCCCCCTCTTGTCTGGTCTACTAGGGGTGGAGTATTCAGGCACAGGGGCCTGAGGACAAGGGCTATGGGGGCGGATCCCTCTCCTTCCAGGGGGAAGGGAAAGCCCCTCCCCCACCCAAAGAGGTCCTTCCCCTCCCTCCCCCCACTCCCACTTCTGGAAGAGATTAACAGAGAGAGCCTGGGGGCCAGGCAGGGATCCCACAGGGAGAAAAGGAGGCCCGGAGTGGGGCAGAGGGAGAGCCAAGGGAGCTGGGAGCTGGCCAGCCATCGGGATGGGTCTGCAACCTTCCTGCAGGTGACCTGGGCATTAGAGAGCCCAAGGCCTGACAGGGGGAATCAGGGAGAGAAGTGAGACAAAGTTGAGTTAAGAAATAAAGTGAGGCTGGAAAAGGCGGAACAGGAAAAGAGACCTCTTGGCAAGCGAGAGGCCAGGAAGGCAGCAGGAAAGCCCCAAGAATGCAACATCAGCAGGCCCCAGCCATTTGAGTTGGAGCCTTGAGAAGAGAAAAGAAGGGTCACTGAAAAAGAAAAAGAAAGCCGCTTTACTTCATATAGCTTGAATTTAGGATCTCCAGAAACAGAGGATGGGTTACCAATGACAACTCTCTCCTTCACCGGGCTTGACTTTTCTAAGTTTGTTTCTGCTTCACCAGATACCCAAATTCCTTGGATCCCTTAAATTTAGTCTCTGTTACTCCAGATCTTTGCTTTCCCATTAGGGTAGGCTATGATATGATTTGTCTAGAAATATCTGAATGAAATATTCACGGAAATACATGCTAATTCAAATTCCCCTGAAGAACCCTTTTTTTTTTTTTTTTTTTCTGATTCATCAATTCTTATTAAGGGACGATATGATCATCAATTTAGAGCTGGAAGGACATTAAGGTCCAAGTTTCTAATTTTACATTTGGGGAAACTGAAATCTAGGAAAAATGTGACTTGCCCAGGTCCCACAGGTAACTAAGTCAGTGGCTATGCCAGTATTCAAATCCAGTATGTAACCCAATTGCCAGGGAGCCCCAGGTTCAACTCAGGAGTGGTTCTGGTTCCATCTTAGGTGAGAAGAACAGAACCTAAAAAGAAAGGATCAGGTTTTTGTTTTTTTACTCTCCAGTTTGGTATGACCCTATCTAATAACTTAGGGAAATTTTAAAAACAAGTCAAAATATGCCTATGTGTTGTATATATTATATATCTCCCTCAAAAAGGGTCAATTGAGTCTTTTTTAGAAAAGATACTCAATATACAATATGGTTATCGACTTCCACACTGTCAGATCTCAGTTAAGGTTCTATCATGTGTTATTAGCATAGTGTAAAAAATCTAGAGATGGGGCAGAGGGGGGAAGTGCAGAACTCAGAAGATAAAATATGAGTTCTGCTCTCATGTAGATGATTAAAATCTCAAATTGATAAAGCACTTATTAAATCTACTTAGAACAAGATGTAATCTGTGAAACGAAAATTAACAAAATAAAGGCAGGAAGGAATTTGGTTGAAAAATGGTTCAAATATAAAAAAAGATACAGAATAACCTGTACCCTAAGAAGTCAGAGATGAAGCTTCAGCTGGGTTCTGAAGGGTGAAAATACTGGGAACAGTAAGAAGTAAGAGGAATATTTCACGTGATAGAGAAAAAGTAAAGGCTAGCCAGAAATGGGCATTATGTGAAGATAATGGGATGGGGGTGGAGAGTGAGGGGGAATGGAAGGGGTTGATGACATGCTGAACTGAAAGAAAATACCTGATTAATCAATAAGCATTTATTTAAATACTACTATACAGGATATCCTTAAAGTCTTAATGCAAGTATACACTTTAATTGCTTAAAATTACACTAAGGTGGGAATTATGATATTAAGGATACAGAATCAAAAATGCCCCAGAGATAAGGGATGGAATGTTGTATATGAGAAATACCAAGATGCTAAGTTTGGCGGGTCTGCAGACAGCATGAATTGAAGTAATGTTAAATCAGCCTAGAAAGATAGACTGGAGCCAGATGGTAAATTCAAATTAGGGGAATAAGAATGTCTGAATATGGGGTCATAGATTTTCAACTACAAAGGCCTTGAGATGCCATAGAATCTAATCCTTTCATTTTACAGATAAAGAAACTGAGGTACAGAGAGTCTGATTTGTTCAGGGTCACACAGGTAGTAAATAGCAGAACTGGACTGTGAACTCAGAACTTGTAATTCCAAGTTAGATGCTCTTTTCACTGAATTATATAATGCTAAAGGTTTAGAAGTAGTAGGATCTCTCAAGAACTTTTGAAGAGTCTAAACTTTTAGAGAAGAAAAAAAGGTACTGTTTTTCCTTTCCAATAAACTTCCAATGTATATATTAGTGGGAGAGAGTATATCCTAAGTTTATGGGTGATATGTTATACTTTAGTTATCCTCACTTTTTCTTCTATTTAGTAAATGTTTCTAATCAATAGTTTAAACTAGGAAATCTTAACCTGAAGTCTATTTTGTCAACTTATTTTAAAATGTATTTTAACAGACATATTTTAAGATGATTGATTTCTTTTGTAACCTTATATATTTCATCAAAAGAAATAATACAGGTAAAGCTCTTTGAAAACCTAAAAGTACTCTATAGATGTTAAGTATTATTATAATGATATATATATATTTTGCACTTAAAAAGCATTCTTCTGAGAAGATTTCATCAGATGCCAAAGGGATCACTGACACAAAAAAAAAGGTTAAGAACTCCTGGTTTAAACAAGAAAAAGGGAAAAAAGAAAAGGAAGGAAGGAAGGAAGGGAAGAGGGAGGGAGGGAAGAAAAAAGGAAAAAAGAAAAAGAAAGGAACAAGGGAAGGAAGATAGGTAGAAGGGATGGAGGAGGAAAGAAAAAATTGTGAAGAGTGGAAAGAAGAAAGAAAAAAAAATTGTACTCTACTCAATAAGCATACTGGCTGACAGAATTAGCTTCTCAAGTCAACCCTTATCACCCTTAGCTAATATGACTTGGCCTTGTCAGTTTAACACCCTTCCTCCCATGTATACATCTACTAATAGAAGCTCTAAAGAAACCCAGGCTCTGGGAACAAGGGGGTAGACTGTGAGCTCTTCTTCCAGGCCCCTCCTCACAGATGAAACAATACCCCACACAATCCTGCACTTCAGCCTTGCTATCCTGGAGAGGAGCCAAGAGCTGGAGAGGATAGCAAGAGCCCACCTTAATATGCTGGCTACCTACAGAAAGAAATGTAACCCAATCCAGATTCTCAACTAAGGAATCTCAAGCCTCATGGAAAGGGCTGATGCTGTGGTATTTCTGCCAAGACTAATGATTTGTAACCAAACCAATACACGTCAGGAAGATGACAGGAGGAAGGAGGAAAACTACCTGACCCCTTCTGGGGCTGAAGACATTTTGAGGAGAAGAATAAAGAAAACAGCATTCCTGGTGTCTTCAACTTGTCTTGAAACTTCAGGAAGACAGACACACTGATACATTGCTGAGAGATCTTTGAATTAACCCAGCCTTTTTGGAAAATAAGATTCAGAATTATCCAAGAATTTTCATTTATCCAAGAACTTCTATACATATCCTCAAGGAGGTCAAAGAATAGAAAGATCCTGTAGAGAGCAAAATATTCATCCTTGTTGAGCAAAAAACAAAAAAAACCTCAAAATATGGTGGCATAGTGGATGCCCGTGAATTTAGGAACAGCTGAATTAATTGTGGTATATGAATGTCAAGTAATATTATGATTAAGTACTATAAGAAATAGTGACAAGGAAGAATTCATAGGTTTGTGTGAACTAACACAGAATCACGCTAACAATATACATCAATAGCTTTATTTGCAATTATATAAATGAAAACAATACTAAAAAGCAGTTGAGCTCAAAGTAATATCCATGACTAATCTTAGTCCTGGAGAATAGATAATGAAGCACATTTTCCTTGTCTTTGTGGTGCTGGTGGGGTGGACATTGTAAAAGGTGTGGTATTATCAGAGAGGCTCCCTCCCTAGGTTAGTTTGGTTTTACCTTTGTTTTGTTACAAAGGAGGGTTCAATAAGTGTTGAGAGAAGAATATAGTGGGAAATGAATATTGTGGGAAAAAAAAAACAAAAGACATCAATAAAACTTTTTAAAAAATACAACTTTTAGGATTTAGAGATGGCTTTACATGAAGGAAAATGAGGATCAGTGAGATGAAATGTTTTACCCTGGGTCTCCACATCTGAGATTTGAACCCATGTTTTCAGATGTCAGGTCTGAAGCTCTTTTCATTGTAACACATTGCCTCTTTTCTGTTTCTTCTTATTGCTGCCACTTCTAATGCTGCTGGAGAAAACAGGAGTGGCTAGAAGCCCAGATACCATCACCACTAGATAATGTAAAAGTGTTATAGTAATTCCAGCTTCTTTTTTTATTCTCTATATTCATGATATGAACCTCAGTTGTTAGTAACATGCATCTTTTGCTGAGACCTTCCAGATACTGTAATAAATTTATTTATAAGGGGAAGGGCATGACTATTCCAGGTGGTAAGGCATAGCAAGCCTGGCTCCCTCATCTGCTATCTTCCTGTTTTCCTTCATCAGATCAGTTTGCAGCTGGAGGTCAGAAAGATTTTTTTGCAGAGAAGGTTTAAAATCCAGAAGACCCCATCCCTGAAGCTTCCCACAACATTGGAAAGGATCAATTGCCTTTCTAGTGATGAGCTAAGAACTTTGCCCAGATGGAACTGAGAAATACTGACACCCCCCTCTGGCAGGAATCCAGGAAGTTATGTAAACAAGTTAGACCTTGCAGAGGGAGGAAAGAAAGCACTGTGGGAAGATCAATCTAAAGCAGTTAAAAAAGCACTTTTCTCCAAATAGGAGTAAAATGCAGAGAAGGTATTCTCTTCTCTTCTCATCCCACCCAGTGGTCCACCCACACTGTCTCAGTCTGGCTATCTTCCTGGCACCATTGCCCAACTTCTCCCCATCCTGCCAATACTCTTAGCACCCAGGCTGGCTCCTGCCCCTGACACCCAGCCTTTTGAATTAGAGACTGAGAGAGTGCAAAAGAGTCCACTTTATCTAGATGGTCCCCTCAGATGCTACAGATCACAATTCATCACCTTCACATCCCATCTAGCCATCCACTTAGGTATCTGCCTGCCTCTCTCTCCTTTCCTTCCATCTCTTTCTGGGAATGGTAATCAAATCAATAGCACCATGGCTTCTGGAAAAGACCTTGAAATAGGCTCTCTATGCGTCAACTAGACAGCATCTCAGTGACTTCTTCGGACCTAAATTCCTTCTCCTAATCCCCTCTTCCCTATATGAATAATCCTTTCTACTATAAACTCCGTGAGAGGTCACTGTCACTTTTTTATATTATATCCCCAGGGCTTAGCCTTGATCTAGATCTAGTGCCTAACAATTAGTAAGCATACCATAAATGCTGCTTAATTAATTCTAGGAAAGACGTTTTCCTACTGGGGGCCTTAATTTTCTTATCTGTAAAATGAGAAGGATGGAGCACACTCTTTCCTATTATGTGGGTTCTCAATCTCAGGATCATGTTCAACTCTTCACTCTCTCTCTCTCTCACTTCAAATAGCCAAATCACTTGCCAAGTCTAGTTAATTATATCCTTTCAAATGTTATCTTTCCCATCCCTAACCCTAAATGCGCCCCTTTCTTTCCATTCATAGTCACTCAGGTTTAGGCACTCTACCTCAGCCTAGAGGGTTGCATTAGCTTCCTAATTGGTCTCTCTATTTTAAGGCTATCCAATGCCAAACTGCCAAAGAAATTTTCCTAAAGCACAATTCTGACCGAGTCACTCTTCAGCTCAACAAACTCCACTGGCTCACTGTTAGCTCACAATGACCAAATACAAACCTCCTATTTGGCTTTTAAAGCCTTTAAAAATCTGGTCTTAATCTAACTTTCCATGATCATTATATATTATTCTACTTCATGCCTTCCACAGTTCATCCACATTGGCCTTTCTGCAGTTCCTCAGAACACATTCTATCTCCTGCCCTTTTCCTGGAATACTTTAGCTCCAAAGATAGAACTTTCCCTCAAAGTTCATGACAAACACCTTCTTCAACAAGAAGCATCACCTAAACGAAACAGATAGGTCTTTGATCCTTCCTCAGGCAAGAAACTCCTCTTATTTTTATTTTGAATACATTCTGCACATAATACATGTGCATGTTATCTCCTCCCAAAGAACATAAGCTCCCTGAGGGCAGGCATGCTTTCCCTTTTGTCTTTGTAAGTCAGTATCCAACACAATGAATGGCTCCTCGAAGACAATTAATAAATGATTAATTTTTATTAATTGATTGGGCTAAAAGTTTCTCAAAATCCCTTCAAATTCTAGACTTGAGATTCAGGCCTTCAAATGTAACCTAAGATCCTCCAATCGAGGATCTTTTTAATCGAGCTAGTTAACTCCCTCCCAATCCTCACCTTTTCTCTTTGGTCAGACTATTCCACAGATGAAGAATTTGAAGGCTAGAACTTCCATTAGTTCTCATCTGCTCTCTTCCTGTTTTCCTTCCACATCTGAGATTTGAACCCATTTTTTTTTTTTATTTCTAGTCTAGTAACTATCAACTACAAAACTCTTGTTTATAAGAATTACAATAATGCCTGACTTTATTAATCTACCTAGGTTCCTCTTTCTCATTTTTTTACCATTAGTCACAGAACACATTCTTTTTCAACACAGAGAAGCAATATGATATAATAACTAGAACACTGGACTGAGAGCCAGGAAGAGCCCTGTCTTAGATAATTAAAAGGTATATAACTCTGGGTCAGTCACTCAACTTTTCTTAGCTGAAGGTATCATATCTATAAAATGAAGAGGTCTGCTTAAGTGTCCCTCCGAGTCCCCTTCAACCTCTTAGTCTATGATTCACATAACTAATCCTCACCAAAACTATGTTAATTATTATAAGAATATGAGACATTCCCCAATAACAAATATTTAATGGATATGAATAGGCAGTTTTCAGATAAAGAAATTAAAGCTATCTAAAATCAAATGAAAAAATGTTCTAAGTTACCATTGATTAGAAAAATGCACATTAAAACAATTCTTAGGTACCACCTCACACCTATCAGATTGACTAACATGACAGAAAAGAAAAATAAGTATTGGGGAAGATGTGAGAAAATTGGAACACTAATGCATTGTTGGTAGAGTTGTGAATTGACCCAACCATTCTGAAGAGCAATTTGGAACTCTGTGCCCAAAGGGATACAAAATTATGTCTACATTTGATCCAGCAATACCACTACTAGGCCTGTATCTTAAAGAGAGCATTAAAAAAAAAAAAAAAAAAAAAAAAAGGAAAAGGAAAAGGACCCACATGTTCAAAAATATTTATAGCAACTTTTTTTTAGTGTCAAAGAATTGGAAAATGAGGGAATGCCCATCAATTGGGAATGGCTGAACAAATTGTGATATATGAATGTAGTAGAATACTATTGTGCTATAGGAAATTATGAGCTGGCAGATTTTGAAAAATACATGGAAAGATTTATACGAACTGGTGCTGAGTGAAGTGAACAGAACTAAGTGAACATTATACACAATTACAACACTGTTCAGTGATCAGCTATTACACACTTAGCTCTTCTCAGTAATACAGTAATTTAAGACAATTCAAAAAAAAAAAAAAACTGGCCAGAGAAGGAACTATGGAGTCTGAATGTAGATCAAAGCATACTGTTTTCACTTTTCTTGTTTTTTTTTTTTCTTTCTCATGGTTTTTCCCTTTAACAAAAGAGAAAATTCTGATTCTTCTTTTACAATATGATACTGTGCGAAATATGTTTAACATGATTGTACATGTATAACCTATACTGGATTGCCTGCTTCTTGGGGAGAGGGGAGGAAAGGAGGGAGGGAGGAAAGTTTAGAGCTCAAAATGTTACAAAAATGAATGTTGAAAACTGTATTTATATGTAATTGAAAAAATAAAATACTATTGAAAATAAATCAGACAACGGGTAATTGATGGAGACTCTAACTATGTAGTCCATGGAGAAGAGATTTTCTTCTCAGGGTGGCAGTAGTTGATGTAAAGGAGGGGAACAGAGCAAAATCAAGAGAACTTGACAAATGACTAGCTGAAGAAAGAGATTAAAGAAGTGCTTAGGTGTTGGGTGAAGCAATAATACCATTAACAGATCTTAGAGACATGAAGGAGAAAGACAGATTATAGAAGACAAATGATATAGAATTCAGGTACAAACTTGGAAACTCTGAGGTGCCATGACTGTTATTTGAAATGGTGATCAATGATTCAGAAATAGAAGTCCTACTGGAGAGAAAAAATGCACTTATATTCTTAGCACTCAGCAAGAAAGAGGGTGAGCTGACCGGCTGTCACAAGCATATAGTTTGGCCTTCATGTTCCTATGGTGAACAGGGAAAATTTAGCAGGATAGCTTGGATAAGTGGAAATTATTCCTCAAGATCATAATATTCTCTCAGCTCTAAATCTATATTCACCAAGAAAATTTCTGTTTATTAATTAGCTTTCCAGATTACCTAAATGCTAAGAAAAAAACCAAATAAACTAGTAGGGGGAAAAGGAGCCTGGTCTGTGTCAGGCATGAATAATTTGGCACATTGGTTTACAAATCAGTCTCCAATTTTGGAACAAAAAAGCCAATGGTCTCCTATGAAGACATAGCATAGCATGTCTTAGTAAATAGAAACCAGGCATGGAAATCAGATAGTCCTGCCTCAGATAGCAGCTATCTTGCTGTGTGGCCCTGGGCAAGTCATTTAACTTTCAAGTTTCCCAAGCAATTCCCTAAGACAATTAAATTACAGAGCAGATGGTCTAGTTCATTGATAGAGAAAGTTTCCAAACCGGAAATTTTTAATACAGAAATCACTGGAAATCCCATTCAACCCCAAAAAGCTGATGGTGAAGGTTCTCAAACACTGTTAGTCAACAGAAATTTACTCCCCCTTAGGAAAGGACTCCTAAAGAAGTAAGGGCTATACTTGTTACCAGTAAATCATTCTGTGTTTAACGCCTTCAGTTAAGAAATTCTCCATCATATCTCACCTAAGTTCCTTACAACTATTCAAGTTTATTTCATCTTGTTCTGTCTGAAGTGGAAAGAAATGGTCAAGCAGCTAGGTGGTGCAGTGGATAGAGTGGTATCTTCCTGGAATCAGGAAGACCAAAGTTCAAATCTGATCTTCTATCCTGGAAAGCACACTTTCTGTTTCCTCATCTGTAAAATGGGGGATAATAATAGCACTTACCTCTCAGGGTTGTTGTGAGGATTTAAATTGGATAATAATTGTAAAGTGCTTAAGACATTAAGACACAGTAAGTGCTATACGAATATTAGCAATGATGCTACTGCTGCTACAAAGAACTGAGAGCAAAGGAAATTAATATGGTCTAGTGAACAGAGCATTGCATTAGAAATTAGAGGACATGGGTACAAATTCTGGCCCTTTTACTTATTACAAGGTCATATATTCAGAGCTGGAGAGAATTTCAAAGGCCACTAAGAACAACCCTTCATTTTACAGAAGAGGAAACTGAGATACAAGGGTATTAAGTAATATGACCAAAATAAGCAGAAGAGCTGAGAATTGAAGTCAAATTTTTTTGACTTCAGAACCATTGCTCTTTCCAATGTACCTCTGGGCCTTGGTTGTCACATCTGTAAAGTGGAGCTAATTATAACATCTTTCTTTCAAAAGAGAGACACACAGGAGATTAAATGATACCATGACTCTAAAGTACTTTGAAACAAGACATAAATGTCAGTTATTTTAAATACTATTAAAAAACCTTCTAAATCACAGAGATTAAAGGAAATCCATTCACTCCTCAACAATGGGGACCCCCATCCATTAGCCTTTAAATCAGGGATCTTCTGTTGCTGAATGAATGACCTATACATGCCCATAACCCAGGAAATGCAACTCAATTCAACAAACATTTATTTACTAAGTTGCCACAGATGTACACAGATGCACAGAATAGGACATGACATGATGTAATTGTTGAAGAGTCAGTCTTGAAATCAGAAAGATGGGTTCAAATATAGTCTAAAACACTAGTTATGTAAAGTTGGGTAAGTCTCTTCAGTTTACATAAGTCTCTGAGTTTCAGTTTCCTCATCCATGAAATGGGAATAATACTAGTATATATTGTATTGTTTGTTGTGAAGATTAAATTTGATAATATAATTAAAATGTTCTGGAAACTTTAAAGCAGTTTGGGCAGTAGGGTGTGTGTGTGTGTGTGTGTGTGTGTGTGTGAGTGAGAGAGAGAGAGAGAGAGAGAGAGAGGGAGAGAGAGAGAGAGAGAGGGAGAGAGAGGAAGAGAGAGGCAGAGAGAGAGAGACAGAGAGACAGAGAGAGAGAGAGAGAGAGAGAGAGAGAGAGAGAGAGAGAGAGAGACAGAAAGAGACAGAGAGACAGAGAGAGACGGAGAGAGAGGGAGAGAGAGACAGAGAGGGAGAGAGAGGAAGAGAGAGGCAGAGAGAGAGAGAGAGAGAGAGAGAGAGAGAGAGAGAGAGAGAGAGAGAGAGAGAGAAAGAGAGAGAGAGACAGAGAGATTGCTGTTATTGGTAAAGGGAAATTTCCCCCAAAAAATGTTAAAATAAAAAAATTACAAAGTAAAAGATTCAAAAATAAGAGGAATATCACCCTTTATTTCTATTCAGTGATGGCTAGGAGAGAAATGGGGAAGCTAGGAGCTCGGCTTTTTACTACTAGCAGAATATAAGGTCCTTGAGGGCAGGGACTTCTAGGGTCTTTCTGGCATACAGTAGGCATATCATAAATGCTTGTGGGATCTGACTGAATTTTAGATGCTTGCTTCCCCATCCCCCAACCTATCTACATGGATGTTGTGAACAACTGACCAGAACAGAGCTGTTGGCAGTGTGGCTAAAAATAGACACGGAGCCAACACCAAGGAGTTAGTCGGACTTGTTGCTAGGGAGACAGAGCTTAGAGAGAGCAACGGAGGAAAGAAAGTGACAGACCAGGACCAGGAGAGCAAAGGACATTAGCTGGGTGCCTACAGGCTGACATGCTCCCAGGACTGCTGTCCTCCCCACCCCACCTCCCACCCCAAGAATAGGCTTTCTTGCTGCCTGTCTATTGATGCCCACAGCTCTAAGGAAGAAAGCATCCTCCACCCAGAATCCCATCTCCCTGGAAACCATGCTACCAGGGTGAAAGGGAGAGGCCTCTGCCTGGAGCCAGTTGTTATAGCAACCCCATCCTTATCTCTTCCTCTCTCCTGGTTTCCCCTAAAGGTGGGGTGGGATTCCATTTCAATGCCAAATGACAGTACCAAAGGACCTTCCTGCCCAGTCTGCCTCCCACAAATCCCAACTATAGAGGGAGACAAACCAAATGCTCTAAGAAGTGAGACACAAGGTAGAGTGGAAGGGGGGGAAGGCAACAATTTCCCAGTGTTGCTGTCAGGCAGGGCTTTCCCTAAGACAGAAACAAACATGGATGGATGGACTCTAGAGCTCAGAACTGCAAAGGAGAATCATTACTCTCTCTTTTCCCATGCTTGTGTTCCTAATTTGTGCTGAACAATCAGGTGTGTACCCTCTTCAACAATGGGAAGGTTTCCCTTTCTTCAAAATCTAATTCCTATATGTAAGATATTATCTCAGGCCCTGAGGACAGAAAGACTAAATGAAAAATAATTCCTGTTCTTAGGGCACAAACTTTCCACTAAAGAGAAAATGGGCTCAGATCCTTCCTTCCCTAACCTCTAACTTGAAAATGGTGGCTAAATCACTCATCTTGAGGGAAAATGAGGCAAAGAACAATGAAACGATTTGTCTGAGTACACCCAAAAATGCCCACACACACAACTTGGATTCTCCACTATTGGTGCAGAACTCTATTTTTTGTATTATGCTTTCTTTCTCAAAATCAAACACCAAACTATTCACTGAACATTAAGGTAGGCTTGGAAAGGGTCAGCCCCTATGCATAGGCAAAGAAGCAAATGATCACTGCCCTCAAATATTACCTCAGGTAATCAGATATTCCTCTCTTCTTCCCCCTATATACACATATTTTAGGGAGACAAATGAGTCAAATAACCAAGGATGAAACATTGTTTCACATATGCCATTGTTAAAAGATACATATTCTTTTCTTTGGGCCTGTTAAACTCAATTTCAACAAACTAAGGTGAGAGCATAGAAAATAGTGATTCTTAATATAGTTTGGCCCCTTTTTCCCTTTTGGTCCAAGTTGAAGAAATTTCTAACTCAGGTCCAGGCATAAATCTAGGCTTAAATGCATCCTACTTTCCAATCAGGTTCATTAAAAATGGGGTCCATTCAAAAATGATCAAAGAGCAGAAATAATAATAGCTAAAATTTATATAACTCTTTAAAGTTTACAAAGTAATTTATATGTTATCTCATTGATTCTCATGACAACCCTGTTGTCTACTATTACCTCAATTTTCCAATTAGATGTAGGAAAATGAATTTTGAATAGAAGATCTGAATTCAAATACAGCCTCAGATATTAACTGATCATGAAAATGTCACTAAACTAGTTTCCTCAAATGTAAAATGGGTATAATAATAGGACCAACTTCAAAAATTTCTTGTAAGGATCTAGTGAAACAATATTTTTAAAGTGCTTAGCACAATGCTTGGAATATAGTAGCTACATTCACAAATGAAAAAACTAGAGGACAGACAGGTTCAAGTGATTCGCCAAAGGTTATGTAGCAAAATTCAGCCTCAGGTGTTTCCAACACCCACACCTGAAGTCTAGCACTCCATCTTGTAATGACTGCGCTGGCACCCAGGCCACCCCAGGATCAGCCAACCTCAGGATAAGCAAAAGTCCTCAATTTTTATTCTCGGTCCCCAGATGCAGGATTGAACAGGATTGAAAGCAGAATCAACCCTACCATCTTCTCCCTCATCTACCGCCGAGAGTGTGTCTCTGGTTAGCTTTACTCCACCCCTTAGTCCCTCCTACAATCTTTTGTATATACCAATCATTGAGCCAGTATGGATAGTGGAAAAGATCATTTTCCAAGCATATGCCCATAGAGTATTGTCCAATCAGTAGTTAACCTCAAGCGCTCAGCAGTCCTGACCTCAGTGCATTGATTCCATAGTTTCAGCCCTCTACACCATCTCTTATGCTATATGTAAAAGAGAGACACAGGAGAGACACACTGAGATCTTATCTTCCCGATAAAGGTTTATAGGATGTGTCTATTACCAATATTTCAGTTCATGGGATGACAGCTTTACCAACAACTGGAATGAACTATCTTATAGCCTACTATTGTAGGCTCTTTATCAGAGTTGTGGCAAAACTTATTATGCCTATGATAAACATCTATAAAAGAGTAAGAAATTAAATTGGAAAAATATAATTGAGACAGCTGAAGGAAGAGGCCAGTTTTCTCTGAGATGTGTGTTGATAAGAGGGAAACCAGCCCTTCTACCTTCAGGCCCAGATTTATGGAATTCACTCTATCTAATGATGTCTCTTCCTCCAAACTCTTGCTACAATGCTAAGTACTTTTACAAATATTATCTCATCTTATCCTCACAATAACCCTATGAGGTAGATGCTATTACTAGTTGTAGAGAAACTGAGGCAAACAAAAGTTAAGCCAAGGTCATGTAGATAGTTGATATCTGAAGCCATATTTGAACTCAGATCTTCCTAACTCCAGACCAATGCCCCAGAGCCTTTCTTCTGTTTGATTATCTACAATTTATCCTGAATATATTTTATTTTTGTGTTGTATATCCCATTAGACTGTGAGCACCTTGAAAGCAAAGAATTTGGGAGAAGGAAGGTGGGTGGGAATTCTTTATGTCCCCAGTGGTTCCCAAAGTGCTTGACACACAGTGGATGCTTAACGTTTGTTGAATGACTGGCTGATCATTCATTTAGAACTGAGGGGAACCTCAGAGGTCATCTATTCCAATCTCTTCATTTTACAACAAGAAAACAGGTTGAGAAAGCTAAAGGGACTTGTCAGAGTACATAGTAAAGGGCTGTGCCAAAATTTGAGCACAGTTTAGAACCTCAATCCTAAAACCACACTATTTCCCAATGGAATGTACCTTAAGAAATAATTTTTGCTGTTCTTAAATCATGTCCAACTCTTCATGACCTATCTGGGGTTTTCTTAGCAAAGATACTAGAGTGGTCTGCCATTTCCCACTCCAACTCTTTCTACAGATGAGGAAATTGGGGCAGAGTTAAGTGATTTTCCAAGGATGACAGTGCTACTAAATGTCTGAAGTCAAATTGAATCAAATCTTCCTACTCTATCCACTAAGTCCAAGAAATAATTACATGTAATTAATAATAAACAGTTTATACTTACTTAAGCCTTTATGGTTTTCAAAATCTTGTCATCCACATTTTATCTAATTCTATCCTCACAATAACTCTATAAGGCACTTTGTGTGCTCTGTATTATGTAGATTTGCTTCTCAAGTCTTTGCCACTCCACAAAGGGGACTTTTGTCAAATATGTTTGGGAAGAGGGCACATAGGAGGCCATATAGTTACAATGACCTGGTTCATTTATGGGTGACCAACCTATTTGAACTTGGACAAATCACTTCACTTCTCTGACACTTATAAAGAGAGCACCCTGGAAAGTATATCATGTTACAAAGCAGCAATAGGTTGGGGGATGGCTAGACTGATTCACGTATAAAAACATAATGGAATATTACAGTGATGTAAGAAATCATGAAGGCAAAAAACTAAGAGAAGTCTGAGATGAAATGGACTGGAAATTGTCCCTTAAAGCTACAAGGGTTTGGATTCCAATCCTATCTCTGATACCTCTTGGTTTAATTATTCTGAGAAAAGTCCTAACCTCTTTGTTCCCCAAGCACCTACCCAAGACAATAAATTACATGGCAGTAGGAGATTAGCATCAATGAGAGTGACCTATGTTCCCTGGGAGCTCCCTTCACTGGTGAAATTACAGGCCCAATTCAAGTAAACAAATAGAAAATGGGAAGGTTTCTATGAACAGATGTAAAGGGAAGTAATCAGAACCAGGAAAATAATAGGTTCAATACCTACAAAAATGGAAACAGAACATTTTACAACTAACCTTGATTCTGAAGCATTTATAAAATGTACTTTCCAAAGGTGAGGGACTATGAATGTAAAATATACTATCAGACATAGTCAAAATGTTGGTTAGTTTTACTGAACTTATTAAGAAAATCTTTGTTTCAAAGAATGGTTCTCTGGGTAGGCCAGTGAGAGTAATATTTGAAAAATACATGTGATGTAAAAACAAAAGGTACTTATAAAAATAAGATAATTTTTTTTTAACTTGATAGTTAGACTAAATGACCTCAAAGGCCTCTTTCAGCTCTAAACCTCAGATACACTTGAATAGACAAGTTAAAATAAATACTCTTGACTCATAGCAGCTCTCCTAATGAGCTGGAGAAGTTGCTCAATCTCAGTGCCTTATCTTCTCAAAATTCCTAAGAACTAGGGGTCTTCTGAAGCAGAAAGGACAAGAAAGGCCTACAAATAGCCTTGAGGGGAAGGCCACTAAGGCAGAAGCAGGAGCTTGGGTTTTTAGAGGCAAGGGGATGCAGCAAAACAAGGAGCCCTGAAGGAAGAGGAACAGATAGGCTCCTTCTGAAGAGAAGCATTAGTGTCACTATGGTAACCAGCAGCTGGGCTGCCTGGCTGGGCACTGTGCCATGCAGGCCCCCAAGCTCAAGCCTTGCAGAGGCATTGCTTCCCAGAGCTCCAATGAAGGAGCATGGACTTGATGGATGAATGCAAGGGTTCAGAGCCCCACATGCAGCTACATTCAGTAGTGGGGAATGTTAGGAGCCAGCCCAGAAGCTATGTTTAATTCTACATCCAAACTTCTGAGTTAAATTCAATTTAATATTTATTAAGCATCTTCTTTGTGGGAAAAAAAAATTGCTAGGATGGGGATAAAAAGGTAAAAATAAAATAGGTCAGGTTTTCTAGGAGCTTATATTCTTGGGAGGAAGTATATAACACCTAAAATTTGGGAATCAAAAGGTGCTTGCCTATTAGATACCAGGGGACAAAGAAGAGGTAGAAATCATAGCTTCTTCTCTCAAGGAGTTGAGAATCAACTTGGATGGACAAAGCTAGCACATAGGAAACAAGATGGAACGTGAAAGTATATAACCGAGAATTTTTCATCATTCACTTTCTCATCATTTTCATGTAAACATTAGAATGCAAGTTGACTTCCCCGTTATCCCATTACTGCTTCTAGCCCAGGCATTACCTCACCTCACTTCCATTTTATCTCCAGACTGGTCTTAGTCTTCTGTTCCCTCTCCCCCACTGCCTAAGTCTCCTTTACTTTGTTCCCTCCTTCTCTTTCCATTACTGCCCTTGGTACTAAGAAAGACCTAGAGAAGGGCTATCTAATCCAGTTTCCTATTTTAATGACAGAGAAGACTAAGGGCCCCTGAAGTGGAAATGAATTGTTCAACATCACACCTAGTGAACAATTCAGAGTTAGGATCAAGTCCTGACTCCAAATCATTCTGATAGTTTCTGTTACCACATTTCAGCTTTCTGTGTCCATTTTAAATTTCTTAAGGATTTCTGCCTCTCCTGGCTTCATTAATTCAACAGTTTTCCACTACAGAGATGTATTCTGATTTTACTAAACACATTTGCACCCAAACTAGAGCCCTAGGTATATATGTAAAGAAGTAGCATAGTGGCCTTGGGGAGTAGCTGATCCCAGCTCTGCTGCTTCCTAGCCTAGTGAGTTTGGCTAAGTCCTTACCCTCCTTTTTCAGTCTCAGTTATCTTATCTGTAAAATAAATAAAATAATCCTCACTGGACTCTAGTCCCAACAGAATAAAGATGAGAATCAAATGAGAGGTTTGGTAAAGTGTAAAGAACACTTTGCCCCTCATCTTCTCTTTCCCTCTCCTGCCCCTATAGATCTTGGTCCTGGAAAGAGTCAAAGAATCTAGGTTCAAGTTTCACTTCTGAAGCCTGAGTTTTGGGCCTCAGTTTGTCCATCCATAACCAAAAAATGGGTTGGATTTGGTACTTCTGGGTTTTTTTCAGTTCTAGCCCTATCGAAGGGAATAGGGAAAGTTAGAAATTATTATTTTTTTTAATCAAGTGAGCAAGCAATAAGTACTTAAGTGCCTAGCACGTGCAATGCGCCCAGCATAAAGACAAGAATGAAACCTGCAAGGGGGAATACCAGAGAGAAGACTTACAACCATGGAGGCTTGCCTCTAACTTCTGCTTTAGCTCGGGACCACAAAGAAATGGCTAAACCTCTCCAGAAAATAGTTTCCTCCTCTATACTTTTCTGATCATAAGAGCTGTTCTTTCTATCTCATAAATAGGAAATGAGCTCAATGACACTTTATGTGTTCAGTTTAGGATCTTCTGAATCAGAGACAATGAAAAGAAAACAGAAAAATGTTATTGTTTTCTCCCTTTGTTGTCAAGCTTCCTAGAAACAGAGACAAAAGGACAAGGGGCCTCCAGAGGAGACATAGCCTCTTTTACATTCCCGCAGCTGCACCTCAGCTCACAAATTCCCACCAGGATGCCCACAAGGCCCTAAGGCCAGAGACTGAATAAAATGGTAAAAGGACTCGGGCAGATAAACAGCAAAAGATATTTAACTCTCCACCAAGGCTGACAGTTGGGCATTTAGGTTAACTCTTACAGGGAACAGCCTCTAGGCCTAAATTTCCATCCCAAAGGAAAAAAAATTGCATTTCCAAGCCAAATCCTTTACCTCTTCCCCCACCCCAGATCAGGAAATTGCTCCTCAGTCTTTTGAGGGTGGGGAGGATAAAATTTGCCCCAGCTGAACCAGACCTAGTTATCCAGCTATCAGCCAATTAGAATGGCCCTCAAGTGGAAGGCTACGCTTGGGTGGGGTGGGAGTGAGATGAAGACACTGGAAGATCATTTTGTTGCAGAGAAGATTGATCAGGCATTGGTAGGACTACATGGCCTCTGAGGTTCATCTCCTAGCTCATTATATGCCAAGCCCTGGTTAAAGGAGATATAGGAAGCAGTCTGAGTAAGTTACATAATGGGTAGAATCCAGGACTGGGGATCTGAAGACCTGGATCAAATACCACCTCACACACCAACGGTGTGATCTGGGTAAGTCACTTAAACTCAATTAGTTTCAGTATCCTCATCTGCAAAATGGAGATGATGACACTATTGCCTATTTCATAGGGTATATGAAAGACGGAAAGACTGGTCCCTCTACAGTCTTTTAGCTTATATGTCAACCAGGTACTCCTAGGTGCAGTGACATTAATTACTTTGCTGCTCTTCCCATTAAATACTGGGGGTTCCAGACTCTGGGCACTTTTGCCGGCTGTTCCTCTCTGTTTCCTGGCTTCAGCTAAAATCACCCCTTCTGCAAGAGGCCTTTCCCAGTCCTCAGCAATCAGTGTCTTCCCTCTGATGATTCTGTTTCATTTATTTTGCTAGATCTTTTTTATACATAGTTACTCTCCCGATTAAACTGTGAGGTCTTAGAAAATAAGGAATGTCTTTTGTTTTACTTTGTATCCTCAGTGCTTATATAACCTGGCACATAGCAGATGATTAGTTAATTAATTAATGCTTATTGACTTGAAAATGCTATTTGAATTTGAACTATGATAAAATGGAGTATGCAAAGAAGCTTTAGTGAAGGGCTTAGATTTATGATACAGTAAGTACCCAGAATCTAGGAGAAAAAACAAAACAAAACAAATGAAAGTTTTTGCAAAACCAAACTTGTTTTGACAACCATGTATAGATAAGTTTTCCTATGATTGTTGAAACTTTTTAACCCTTCTCTGAGCTGGAAGGGTAAATAAGAAACATTTAGATCTTTGGACATGCATTCTCTAAGCAGGGGAGATAACGACCACAGCAAGACAGAGACTGAGGCAGTCCAGATAGAAAAGTACCCGAGAAGCTTTGGTACAGGTGATCCCTTCCCATTTTTGTACCAGCCTGTTAGAGGTTATAGGTAAATGTTTATAGAGTTTGGGAAAAAGTGATCAACAAATACTTAGGCAGGCAGCATCTACTTTGAGCAGCAGAATATATAGTAGCAAGGGCCCTGACTTTTGAACTTGGACTTGGGATCCTAGAATCCAAATCCTGGCTCTGAAGCTAAACTATGTGAAGCTCTTATGAGCGTCAATTTCCTAGAGTATTTGATTTTGAACTTGAACTCTGAGGCCAGGGATTCACATCCAGACTCTGACACTTACTAATTGTGTGACCTTTCTGACCTTCAATTTCCTCCTAGAGAAAAATGGAATAATAAAACTTGCCATACCAACCAGCTAGGTTTTTGGTGAGGAAATAAATGTGAGCTATTATCTTTAATTGGAGAGGGAAGCTAATTAACAATACAAAGAAGCATAAGTGCCCCAGTGAGTGGTAAAAACAATTAACTGCCTTCAGAATTCAGTGGTAGGAGAGAAAGCCTTGTGGGCACAAGTGAGAAAGGGGAAGTGGGTAGGACTTCAGTCTGGGTAAGATTCTGGAAGGTGTAAAGGAAACCCTGTGAACATTCATTCATTCATCAAATATTTAACCCAGGCTAGGAGAAAAGCTGTTTTAAGCTTTTTTTTTTTTTTTTCTGAACCTATTCTATATGGGGACTTAATACTCGTCACTTATCTTGGTGAAGAAGACAGTGAAAACCCTAAAGTGAGACTATGAGAATGGTGTGGAGAGTGAACAGTCCATTTATTTTAGAGCCTATGAATATAGTTTTCCATCAGTTTATTCTTTGTAAAGTATAATTCTCTGGAATGCCAGGATTAGGCTAAAAATTACAGGATTATAGGCTCATAGTTTAAGAACTGGAAGGACCTTGGAGGCCATCTGGCCCAACCCAGGGAGAATGACTGCCTCAAATTCACCTAGGTGAACTGTTTTTGCCTTCCTTTGTGTCCCTGATGATTAGTGTGGTACCTGGTACATAGTAGGTACTTAATAAATGCTTGTTCAATGACTGCTCTTTCCAAGCTTTTTTTTTTTCCCCCCTCTAGGCAGACCTAGAAGTCAAAACTACCAATTCAGCATGGATCCTAGCAAAATAAGGTAGCATAAGACAAGGCTGCCATTGCTCCATTCTGCTCTGCTACTTAGTGCTATCTGAGAAGGACAGAGATAATGAGGAAGCTTTCTCACCAAACCAGATAGGTCCCATCCAACGATTTATCACCAAAAATTAAAGAATCCTTAATGGAACGGGAGGAGGGGAACAACATCTAAGAGTTACTCCCTCTAGGAGTTTGCAATCCAGTTGAGAAATCCCCAGGTCTCTAAGAGTTGTGGAAAGATACTGAAAATAAGGTAGCACTCTATTAATAGCTATCTTTTCCTAGAAAGTTCATTGAATCATATGATTCTTCAATTAGCCCTATCCCTGAGGTTTAGAGAGGCTGTGCTAGGACTAAGGTCTTCTAATGTTATCTAATATTATGTAACAGATAAAGATATTGTGACCCAGAGAGATTAAAGTACTCGGGCAAAATCACCTGGACAATTCAAGTCTAGGTCCTCCTACTGTAATGTAAATCCAATATTCTTTCTATTATATGGAGAATGGGTTCAGTCTGAGGGGTAGATGATAGAAGACCTAAGTTGAAATCCCATTTCTGATACTTACTAGCTATGTAATGCATTAGTAAATCATTTATTTAACCTTGATAGGACTGCATTTGTTCATCTGTAAAATGGGAAGAATTATCTGCCTTCCCTTTTAACACTTTAAAATTTTTTTTTAATAGGATTTACTTTAAGGTTCAAATGTGACAATATTTTTGTATCCCTAGTCCCTTGCACACAGTAGACACTTAATAAATGCTTGTTGAATTAGCTGAATAATGAAAGTAAAGCACTTAGCAAATGCTCATGTATACTATGTAAATGTCAATTATTAGGATTATTCCACAATCAGATTCCATTTTCCAAAGTACTTCAAGGTATGCCCCCCTATGTGGTGAAGTCCCAGTAAAGAATGGCTGAATACCCTGGGGAGGATATAGGACAGAATCTAGAGTTTTCACTTCCTCCTACTAGACTGAAAGCAACCTAGTCTCCATGGAAACACATCCTTCTCTTTCTAGCCCTGTGTTGCTTTCTAGTTATTTCCTTTTTTTGTTCCTGCCTCAGGTATCAAAGAAGGAAGGGCCAAGCAAATTGGGAAAATGCCATGGTCCTATAAGATTGAGTCACAGACTACCAGCCAGCTTTATGTAAGGGGCCTAGCAGCAGCCACAGAGTGGCTGGAGCCCAAGGGAGGTGGAGGTCTGGGAAGCTCCCCACCATAAACTTAAAGGGTTTTAGGAATGCCAAGCTGGTTACACAAGACTATCCCTGCCCTCTAGGTGCTCACCTGCTAGTCAAAGGGGCTAGATTACCATACAGGAAACAAATAATGAATACAAGACCTGACAGCACACAATCCAGTATTGTTAAATCTCCGGATGCCAATTATAAGGGGGGAATTCTGAAAAAGGAGGGGCTCTCTATGGGCTGCCTGGAGGAGGTGGCTGTTTGAAAGAGAGCTAGTAAGTCTCCTAACTCTCATGCTCTAGAAAGTGGAGGAAGGAACCCAAACCTTGTGGAATTCCACCATGCACACAGATAACAACAGGCCTCTTTGGATTGCATTAACAAAGTGCACCAAAGTCATTTCCACTATTTACTTAATTTTTTTAAAAAAAGAGAATTCTTTGCACACAAAATGCTTATTCTTTTTAGAAATATGAGATATTAATACTCTAATAACTTTATTCTTGCTTTAGTTTTGAATTCATTTTTACCATTTTTTCCTAATTGTATGACCAGTACAATGATTAAGAGTGCTGAGACCCAGCTCTTTCACTTACTACCTACATAATCTTGGCTTTATTCTTTCTAGGTCTCAGTTTCTTCTTAAAATCAGAGGGTTGGACTGGACAAGATGATCTCTGAGGTTCCTTCCAGCTACAAATCTCTGATCCTATAAACTATTCTATGGATTTGGTCAACTTATTTAATGGGCTTGATGGGCTCAATCTCTTCATTTGTGCAACAGAGATGTTGGGTTAGATAACTTCTAAAGATCTACCTTCTGATTTATAAGTTCAGCTTTATCATTTCTAGCTTTAAATCCATAATCCTAAAACATTCTATAATCTAGAGCAAATCCTATAACCTGATTTGCAAAATGGAAATTACAGTAGTTGCCTGATATACTTCATGATGAAGAAATTACTAGTGAGGACCAGATCCTAGGTCTTCTATTTCCAAGTTTTATATGCTTTCTATTTGAAAAGTTTTGTCAGTTGAGTTGAAACTCAGTTGAAACTAAATCATAGAGACATATGACTTTGAGTCAACCAAATGGAAATCCTTTCCAAAGTGAAATTTAAAAACATGGAATTGTACATACATAGTCTAAGAGTTTGTAGCGTCTACCTCAGAGGTCACTTAATGCAACTGGACTGAACAGGAATTTCCCTCCTCCCTCATAACATATCTAACAAATGTCCATCCAAGCATTTGATTGAAGACATCCAGTGAAATGGGACTTAGGAACTAATGATTTCCTAAAACAGCCTATTTTACTTCTGGACAGCTCTAACTTTTAGGAAGTTTTTCTTTAGTTAGAGATGAAATTCGCCTCTCCAACTTATACCCATTGCTCCTACTTTTATCATCTGGAGCTCACAAGAATCTCCATGTACCAAACAGTTCCAGAGAGTGATCATGTTTTCGTTAAATTTTTTCATCTCCTGAAGTTTCTTCAAGTAATCCTTGGATAGCTGGCATGGTTTTCAGGCCTCTCCCTATTCTAGCTGTGTTTCTTAAAATGTGGCATCTGGAACTGAACACAGTTGGGTGATCTAGAACTAATCTGATCCTTTTCCTCATTCTAGACACAACATTTATAGCAGGAGATTACATTATCATGTACTGAGAGATAGCTGTTTCTCATCTGGAGTCCATAAAAACTACTGGGTTTTATTCATGTGAAGGGAGATGGTCATCTCCCAACTACTTTCTTATCCTGTACTTGTACAACTGTTGTTTTTAAAAATTCAAGTATAATCAAATATTATATTTAATCCTATTAAATTCCATAATTTTTTTAATGGCCCATTTATCTACTTGAGACCTCTTTAGGTCTTGATTTTACTGTTATTTCCCTGTTTCATGCTATATGCAAATTTATTAAGCATATCATGTCTACCTTTATGTGAGGCTGGAGTTTTACAAATGATCTTTTTTGTGTTATTGGCCCCTTTGGAACAATTTGGTGAAGCCTATAGCTCTTTTCTCAGAAGAATGTTTTTAAATGCATGAAACACAATGCATTATAAAGAAAATCAATTGTATGGAAACAGTTATCAAAGCATTAATAAAAACAAGTTCATAGACCCCAGTTTAAGAACTCCTAAGTAAAAATAAAATTAAAAAGAACTTCCTAATTCACAAATAAACATATTTCACAGAACAGAATTGACAAGATTTATTCCATCTCTGCCATTAATTTGTTACAGGACTATGACCCAAATATATTGAGAATCTCAGTTAAATGTAAGATGTAAAATGAGGAATTTAGACAAGATTCAATTCTAACATTCCAAGAAGAAAGCAGCTTAGTATAGTAGGAGAGAATAATGGTTTTCAAGTCACAAAATGGGACTCAAATCCCATTAAAGAGATTCCCAATAATCCCAATAAAGAATTAAATAATTTTTTTATTTTTTGGTAAGTAGAACATACTGAATATCTACATTTCCATTCCTAAGGAAAAGCATGGATCTGAGGAGCCAAGTTTCTCCACTTTGCCTCTAGTGCTCCCTTCCCCCTCCTATCCCTATAGATCTGGTTCACTACTACTCCCCCTTTGTCTCACGTAGGATATAATGCTACAATCATATACAAATCAATGAGCCAATATTTAATATCTATTATGAAGGTATCAGTAGAGGTATAAAGGCAGATAAGGTTTAAAGGAGCTAGATACTGGAAAAGGTTTGGACTTTATGATGAAAGCAGGGAGGGGGAAGGGAAAGGAAATTTATCTGGCTAGCATGTGGAGGTTAGAAGGGGCTTGAAACAGGAGGCCAGTTATGAGGCTCTATAGGCCCAGGGATAAGTGGGGATAAGTGCGTGACAATTCATCCAGGGAACAAAAAATAGAGCTTAAGACTTAGCCAAGTTATTGATAAATGAAAAGTACCGAATTAGCAGGGGAAAAAAAATAACCCCACCCTCTTCTGGCCTCTTTATTCTAGGAACAAGTTCCTCTTTTTTACACTAACAGCTTTGTTGACTCATTCATTATACTCCTCTCAAGTTATGACTTGTAAGGGGGAGTGGAGGTGGGAGTGGGGAGACAGGGAGTAAGCCACAGAATGGGGTAATAAGTTCTAACTTGTAAGTCTAGTAAGAGTTAGGGGAGAAAACTAGAATGCAGAAAGGGTCAAGGATGTGGCCACTGAAAGAAACAATTCAATTCAATTTAAGAAAAATGATTTATTATAAGAGTTTGCTAAACTATTATAAACATGTCTCTGTAGTAGACTCCAGAGAATCCTAAAGACTGGAATTTTCAAGGGCTGCCCCACAAAGGGCAAGTCACTAGATCCCTCAGTGCCGGAAAGCAGGTGCAGATCTGGTCTGGTTTCCGATTATTTCCTTACTAGAAGTTTCCTACACTAATGAAATTTCAGATGTGATAAAACACCAACAATAACAAGAAAGACCCAGCCTTCAAGGAACTTACATTCTATATCTATAAAATGGTATAATAATGGTTGCAGTAAAGATAAGAATCAAATATTTATAAAGCACTTTGCAAATCTTAAAACACTATAAATGCCACCTATGATAATGGCTATTATCATCATCACCATCATTATCAGTACCATCATCACTGGAAGGTGGGATACAGCTACGTGCAATACAAGGTAGCTTGTGATTAGAGGCGGCCAAACAAAATGTTGAAGGAAAACTTGAGTATTTTACACTGGGAGTAGGGGTAGGGGGAACTGATGGGGAGAGGCAGAGGCGGGGACAGAGAAAAGTGACATCTGAACTGCACCTTGATGCAGAGACTCCTGGTCCATTTTGGGAGCCCAGTGTCCAGCCCAAAGTCACCTTACCTCCCTTTTCCACCGTGCCAGCCACTCATCTCGCTTGCGTTTACTGATGTAGTAGGGATCTCCAGCCTGGAAGGTAAGCCGCTGCATGGGCCGCTGTCGAAGACTGGACTCCCAGCCCAGACCTCCCCGTAACCGTCCGCGAGCTCCCTAGGAAGGGGAGAGAGGTAGACAGAAGACAGACAGACATTCAGGAAGGTCTTAGCATTCTGTCTTTCCCTTCACTGTCACCAAGGTCCATTATTGCTAGAAGGCAAACAGAGAAGGGACTGGAAGGTCCCTGCAAAAAGGAATGGAGCTACTGTGACTTGCAGACCAGAAACCTTAACCTTGAGCCTCAAAGATCCTTTAGAGAAGTACCAACTCAAAGAGTTACAGTTTCAGATAAAATGATACAGGCAAAGCATTTTGCAATCTTTCCAGCTAGCTCTTGATAAGCAGAAGAGACTGAACATCTACATTTCCATTCCTAAGGAAAAGCATGACTCTGAGGAGCATTAATCCTCCCTTTCCCCTCCTGCCCCTACAGATCTTGTTCACTACTGGTCCCCCCTCATCCCACGAAGGACAAAATGCTACCATCATTTGGTACCTCCATCATTCTAGATGAGTTTTGTACAAAGACATCTACCATCTGGGAAGGGAGAGGGTCAATTACTATGACCCTCTCAGCCTCCTCACTTGTAAAATGGGGGTAATAATAGCACTTATTTCTCAGTGTTATTCATGTAGTTAAAATGAGGTATTTGTGAAATGCTTTGCCAACTTTAAATCACTCTAAATTACTACTAAAAGGGGATTATATTGAGAAGATACTGGGGCTACAATCATTTCACAGATGAGGATGCTGAGAGGTGAACTTCTCCAGAGTCACACAGGTAGCAAATGACAGGATTGGAACCCTGCCTCATCTAGCTCCAAATCCAGTGTTCTTGCCACAACTAATAACTGACTCCTTCACCCCTTTGCTGGGGAATGTAGCGAGTCCCATCCTTGGTGCTCCCTGCACAGTGACTGATCTGAAATGATGGCCCCCTTCTATGGGTCTCCTTTGAGGACCCACTGGGCACAACCAAGTGCAGAGAGTGGAAAGGAAAACTCTAGGCTTTTCTCCCTTTTTAGGATTAGCAAACAAATCAAACTGCCCTTATGAGTTGGGAGCAAATACTTGCCTCCATTTTCACAGAATCAAAGTGGGTCTCCTCCTTCTCTTCTTTGCCTGTGGAGAGAGAAGAGCAAAGCTCATCAAATTGATCCTCACTCCCTTTGGGACTGGCATCATTGCTGGGATGGGATTGGAGGCCTAGGATTATACCCAAGTGGCATGTGGTTCTGAGAAGCCTCCCTCAGTCATCCCCCAGGGCAGATCCAGCCCTGCCCTTCCCCCATTAGCTAGAAGTTGGCACAGAACAGAGGGATTTTAGGGAGAAAGTATTAGGACAGAAGTTGCTGAGAGTTTGGAGTTAAGTCCTGAGTGGCAGATCTGTAGTTCAGTCAGAGTTGTGGTTTCCTGTGTATTGTCTGTCTCAGATATACAGAAAGCAGCTATAAATAACTGCTTCTCACTGCCCAGGTGCAGAGGAGGGAGGACAAAGGTGGGAGTAGGCAGGAAAGGTCAGGGTATAGAAAAAAAAGTAGGGAGGGCCTAGGTACTTGTGAATACCCTCCAAGCCTTTTTATAGGTTCCAAAAGGGGTTGTTTGACCATCTGTTATTTAGGAGTATATGTGAAGGTGCCTGAGCCAGCTACTCTCTCTGTGTGTGTATATGTGTATGTGTATATTCTCTCCTTTCTAGTAAAAGATTTTCAGACCTCTTACAGATACTGTGCAGGGAAAAGAGATTGGAAGTCAAGAGAACTGGTTTTCCCATCATCTCTTCTGCTTATTGGCATTATGACCTTAGTATCATAGATTTTGTATCTAGAAGGTATCTTAGTGGCCACCTAGTCCACACTCTCCTCTCCCTCATTTATGGATCAGGAAACTGAGGCTTAAGAGGTGAAGCATTTTCCTCATGCGTATATAAGCTGCAGAGACTCCAAATCCAGTATTCCCCCCACTCTTCCTTCCTAACAGGTCACAGCCTCTTCAGGACTGGGTAATTAAATGTATTCTATGTAAAATTAAAGATAGAAGTGGATCCCTTAATTCTGTAGCCTGTGTCCCCCAAGTGCTAGTTTTACCCTTTGGACAAATGGCCCGCAACAATTCTGTTTGACCTGAATTCCTTTTCAAATTGTGCCATAGCTTTGCCTTGCTTATCTATTAAGATTTCTGAGAAATCCAAGTATCAGGAGTAGCCAAAGGACCTTGGCTACCTTGGTTGCCTCCTTGCTTTACTACGACCCAGAGTCAGAGTAAATGACTCTCTTGTGGTCACAATTCAGAGGGGAGCTTCTCCTGGAATCTTCAAGGTCCTCAGCATCTCAGGATGCATCTCTGCCCTTCCCAGGCCCAGCTTCTAGCTGGCTCTGGAGCAAGGCCAAGCACTGCTCTGTGAGGCTGCTGCTTCCTCCCTCCCAGCTCTTCCTCTTTAGGTCCAACCAGCTGGCTTCAGGATTAGGTTATTTACTCATTCCCCAGTTTCTGTCCAGGGGCTCATTCCCCTCAGTTCCCACTTAGGGACCCTAGATGCTTTCTTTCAGAGAGTGAGAGTATTTGAGTTGAAGTCTGAGCTTATGGCAGAAAGGTTGTCTCAGAAGCTTCTGGGGATGGGGAAGTAGAACAGGTGGGAAATGGGAGGGTTATGAGATGTCTGTATCAAAACACTTCCTACTTGATATTGCAACTTCAAAGCAGGAAAGCAACTACAATATCAGGACTAGTAGAATGTAAATATCTTACAAGCAGATTTTTTTCCATCCTCTAACCATTACTGGGAGTTCATTTTTCCATCTAATTGCCCATTGCACTAATTGCACTACTCCCCTTCTGAATACTGTGCTCCCTAGTACTCGAAACCCCTTCCCCTATATATCCAGAGCTCCCGATATCAAGTCTCATGACCCAACTAGTTTTTAAGTTCACTTCGCCATAGGTTGGGATAGGGGGAACAAGAGGAGAGGATCAAGAAATACACAGTGGAGGAATGAATTGAATTCTACTCCACAGAAAGAATCTCACCAAACCTCTTAGGTGTGTAGGAAGCTGTGCTGAGCCTAGAGGGTGAGAGTACACATGGAAATAAGAAAGAATATGTGTGTGAAGTTTGCCATGGCTAGCATGTGGGTTGTGGAGTAGGAGGGTATAGAGGTGATTTGTATGGATATTTTGAAACTCATAAGTGACTTCATCCTTATAGATTTCCCCCTAGTTTATCTGTTTTTACCTTCCTCTGTTTTACTTCCCCTCACTCTAACCACAGCTGTCTCCCCGACTTTTCCTCTGGTTTCAGCATGGGCCTCCTAAAAGATTTCCTTCCCCTTAGGAGACCTTCCCACAGTTCCTTTCCTTGAGACTATTTCTTGGGGCCCCTATCTCTTCTCCCTGGCTGCTTGCAAGGGCTTTGGTCACCCTCTTTTCAGGACACTGACCCTTCAACCTGGAAAGTCTTGAGCCATAATCCTAGCTCTGCCACAGTGGGACCCAAGACCAGCTGTCACTTTTGTACAGCTGGAGGGATTACAGGATGAGTCTGACACAGCATCTGTTTTGGATTCAGGTCTTAGAGCAAGGTCAGTCAGGTTCCTACATTTACCTTCTTTTTTTGTTGGACCAAGATTCCAAACTTTTCCTACACTGAGAATGATTTTGATTACTGAGTAAATGTCAGTCTCCCTTTCTAAATCAATTCTAAAGTGTTCACTTCACCCTCTCTACCCTATTCTTATTCTCTAATAAATTCTCCCACTTCCTTCTCTCCCCAGATGTCCCTGATCTTTGAAAAATACATCTAGAGCCAGAAGGGTCCTCAGAGACCTAGATCAACCAAAACCTCACCTGGAACCTCCTCAGTAACACCGATAACTAGTGATTACTGGTCTCTGCCTGGAGATACTTAGTGAAGGGAAATCTACCTACAATAGCTCTAGCTATTTAGATTTTTTTTCCCTTGAATCAAGTCAGGTCAGCAAGCATTTATTAAGCACTTACTAAGTGCCAAGCCCTGTGCATCTGCCTCTTGGCTTCTTCTACTCACTGTTCCTCATCTTGCCTTCTAGAGCCAAGCAGAGCAAATCTAATCCTTCCACATGACAGCCCTTCAATTACTTGAAGACATCTGTCATGTTGTCCCCTGGGTCTTTTCATAGTTTCAGTTCCTTTAACATTTCTGTGTATGGCACAGTTCTTAAATTTCTCTTCTCTGGGCATCCTTTTCTGGATATCTTCTAGCTTATCAATATCCATCCTAAAATGTGGAACCCAGAATTCAACACCATAGTCACCATATTCAGGTAGGTTCTGACTAGAGCAGCACATGGTAGAATTATGCATCTTCCTTGTCTTGGTTCCCCGCACTTCTACTCTCCCCCACTCCCTAAAAAAGGTTAAATGACTTGCCCAAGGTGACGTAGCTAATAAGCGTCAAGTATCTGAGACTGTATTTGAATTCAGGTTCCCTAGAGTCCAGGACTGGTGCTTTATCCACTGCATCATCTTCCTGGTTCCTCCCTCCCCCAGCTTCCTTAAGGTAAACAAAAATGCATGTGTTAAAGAGTCTTTTCCACCCTGATACCCTCATGCAGAAAACATGACGTGAACAAAAGGCTCCCCTCTCGCCTCTATCTGTCCTGTATCTGACCTGGTCAAAAGTGGCCCAAGTAGGTGCCCGCTTTCTAGGAGACTGACTAATTTGACTCCAATTCAAGTATTGGAGGTACCAGGAAAGGAGTTTGAGATCAGCCTAGGAAATTGAGTGTTATGCGGAGTGCCTGAAGAAGGTCCACTTTGAACCTGTTTAAGATGGAGCTAGATCACTAAAGACTGAGATGCTATTAAGCCAGCCTCTAAGAAGGAGTAACATTTGCTTTGGTGATAATACTGTCTGGACCTCAACTATTTTACTGGCAAAAATTTAAGGGGTCAGCTTAGTTCACACCTGCCCAAATAATGACTCTGGCGCCTCCCAGTGGAGCCACTTTCAGAGTGGCTCTTTCAGAGATCCCTGGGCTCCATCTCTAAATAATTTCTTCATTCTTACATTGGTCCTTTCTAGAGCTGAATGACAGGCAACGCTCTCAAATCCTTCTAATGAATCAGTTGATTGATGGATAGATCAGCAACAAAGGATGCTCAGGCCCATTGGGAAAAGTGTCCTCTAAGAGCCTCACAGAAGAGTTTTAGGAGAGATCCTGTGACTTAAGTACTCTGAGCAAAGAGATTGAGACCCACGTTTTAATCTCTCAGTTTGGCTGCTAACTAGCTATATGACTTTGGGCAAGTCATTTGACCACTACAAAGTTAAGTCTCTTCATCTGTCAATTGAGAAGAATGAACAAGATCTCTAAGGAACTCCAGTTTTCAGAAAACATTCTTTTAATTTATGAATACAGGATGCTGGCAAAGTGGGATTATTTCAATATCTCAAAAACTCTATAACCCATCCATATAACCACCACCAAGTCAATAATAACCCTACACAAAACCTAAACATCTCCTCAGTGGCTCAGTGACTCCTACTTTCCAAACATCCAAGCAACCCCACTATAATCTTTAGTAATCCCTCAGCAAATTAAACAGCAAACAGCTCAGCCTTTTAGGCAGCTAGTGTTGATTTAGATAGAGTGCTACAAGACTTGAGTTTGAATCTATCTTTCCATATTTACTAGCTATGTGACATGGACCAAATCATTAACCTCTCTGCCTCAGTTTCCTCATCTGTAAAATGGGGATGATACCCTCTAGGATTGAATGAGATAATATTTGTAATAAGCATTTAGCATAGTGCCTGACAAATAGTTAAGTGCCATATAAATGAATGCTTATTCCCTTCTCTTTGCTTCCCCAAAACTTTTTACTCAACTTGGTAGCTTCAACCTCCTCAACAATGGTAGCCCTAGGATCTCTGCTTTTAGATTGGGATGGGAGTGAAAAATCTGAACATCTCTTCTTGTCAAAAGATTCTAGGAGTTGAGCTTAAGCCATATCAAAGACTGAAATCATATTCTTCCAAACACTATGAGAAAAATAGCCAAGGTTAATATGAGCACAGAATAGTTTTCCTGGCTCTGAACACATACTAATCCTAGCAAACTGGTGCCCCACAGTAAATATGTTTAGGACTATCCAAATTAATGCTAAAGAAATTAGAAAGTTTCACAGGATTGGGAGTGGGATAGCATATTAGAGATCAAATTTAACTCTCCCAATTAAGAGATAAGGGAAAACTAAGACCAAAAGAGAAGGACTTGAGAGACCATTTAACCAAAATCCATCATTTTACAGTTGAGAAAACTGAGGCTTAGAGGTTAAACGATTTGTCCTTGGTCACATAAGCAAAAGGCATTAGTTGGGATTTGAACCCAGGCAGGCTCCTCTAATTCCAAAATTAGTACTCTTTCCACTATTCCATGCTAATAGTATTTTGCCTAAGTACTTGTCCTTGGACACAAAGTAACAGAGGTAAGTAGCAAGTAGCAGAAGGAAAAGCTGAACCTAGGTTTTCAGACTCCCAGTCTAGAATGCTTTTCTCTGATATCACATCAATAGCCTGGACAATGATACCAGATTCCCTGAATCTTTGCCCAAGGGCCCAGAAACAACTCCAAGGTCATCAAGGCCACCTCCCAACATCCCATCCATACCCCTTCCATGACTTAATTTCTCATTTTTCAGCTAGGTATATTCAAACCCCAAGTACAACAGGTTCAAAATACCTTTGCTAGGAAATAACACAGTGACCCTCAACTTTCACAACTTCGTCCAAGGCCAAGGGGTAGAAAAGCAGAGGAACTGGATAGATAGAGCATTATTTATTACCCCCAAACACTGAATTCCTCAAGGTCCCTCATATCCAAATATCTGTTGCTTCCTTCTCTCCTAGAATGCAGAAAAGAGCTACAGACCAGACCTATCATGCAAGTCCTTCCTTGTTCTCAATTCTAGATTCATTGCTTGGTTCACCACTCAGGTCTCATTGAGATTCATGGCCCCAGTCTTTTAAGAATTCTCGGAGGGCCAGGAGATCATTATATACTTCAACAACAATACTATATGACGATCAATTCTGATGGACCTGGCCCTCTTCAGCAATGAGATGAACCAAATCAGTTTGAATGGAGCAGTAATGAACTGAACCAGCTACACCCAGGGAAAGAACTCTGGGAGATGACTAAGAACCATTACATTGAATTCCCAATCCCTATATTTTCACCTGCCTGCATTTTGCATTTCTTTCACAGGCTAATTGTACAATATTTCAGAGTCGATTCTTTTTGTGCAGCAAAATAACAGTTTGGTCATGTATACTTATTGTGAATCTAATTTATACTTTAATATATTTAATATGTATTGGTCATCCTGCCATCTAGGGGAGGGGATGGGGGGAAGGAGGGGAAAAATTGGAACAAAAAGTTTGGCAATTGTCAATGCTGTAAAATTACCCATACATATAACTTGTAAATAAAAAGATATAATATATATATATATATATATATATATAAGAATTCTCCTGAAAAAAATTAGAGACTAAAGGATCTAATACTCAAGTTGAGATTTGGTAACTGAAGACTCACCGCCCACAACAGGGGCTTCTTGGCCATCCTTGGGAGTACAGCAGCCATTCTCCAGGGTGCGGGCAGCCTCTGGGGTGCTTTCTGCCTCTGCCTCTCCCTCAGCCCGTGTCCCACCTTTGCGCCCAGCAGGGCTTCCTTCTTCTGGTTGGGGCTCACTGAGCTTCTCCACATCCCCATTGGGCAGCAGCTCTGCAGGACTGGTGTCCTGAGCCATGGAGGGGGACTTTGATGTTGCAGCAACGTCTTTAGAGGTGTCGCTGTTTTCCACCTTAAGAGATGAGAGGGGAAAAAAAAGGCAAGATATTAGACAAAAGAGCAACAAGTTTACTGACCTGGATTCATGGTTCCTGATTCATAACCTTGACACCCACCAAAAAAAAGTACCTACCCAAAGAATCTGGTGCCTCCTAATCTAAGTCAAATGCTTGTCTATTGGACTATTAGAACAATCAGTTTTCTCTTAGTTCAGACCCACTTGAATTTGAGTGTCCTCAATTTGATTCTGGTGTTCTTTCTAATTTTAGTTCTCGAGACCCTTCCCTTACACACTCCCTTCTCTTTACTTTTTCAAGGCCAAATCCCACTTCTAGGCAATGATTAACTGCCTGGGAGAGTAGGAAGGTCAGGATCATAAACCTAAGTTGTCCCATAAAGGGGCTTACCAAAGGGCCTCCTCTGATCCCCAAATCAATGAACTCAACTCCACCCAGCTTAGACCCAGCCCATGGTCCTTTAACATAAGTGATAACTAGATTGACATGGAAATGGATAGGGGTGGGGGTAGAAATCTCCCTGTTATCACTTGTTGCCTTAAGCTTTTCTTCTTCCTAAGAAACCATCTAGGGTTATAGGTAGAGTGACCACTCCCCTACACACCTACTGCTACTCAAACCTTGGGCGCCTGAATTACTTTAGGTCCTCCAGGATCTTAAAGGCAGGTCAAATTATTCACTGGATAATATTTATCCTCAGCATCAAGACAGATGAAAGAAACATGAAAAAGTAATAGATAGCATCAAGTTTGCCAACCTGGAGTCACGCTCTAAAAGCCATAATCCAGTGCTCATTAAGGGAGTAGTTTGTTTCTCATACAGACTTCAGTCCAGTGTACTGTCCCTATGCTAGGGCCTTGTCTTTTTCTCCTTGTCCACCCCATGGCCTCCTTCCATATCAGCATGATCACCAGCAAAAAAGGGGGGTGAGATTAGATTGACTTGGGCCCCTTCCAGCTTATAACCACAACAATAATAGGTAGCATTCATATAGGGATTTTAGAATTGCAAAGCCCTTTACAGAAGTTAATTTCTGAATGCTGAAAACTTTCTTAAATGAAATCATAAAAAATAAAATATTAAGTGGAAAAAAAATTTAATTCCGTTGATCCTCATTATTAACCCACTGAGGTAGCTGCTATTATCCCCCCCTTTAAAGGTGAAAAAACTGAGGCCCAAAGAAATTAATCTATCTACCCAAGTTCCCACAGCTAGTAAGTGTGTCAGGTAAGATTTAAACTCATGACTGAGTCATAGAACTGCCCTTTTTGACCAGACATCATCTGGTGGTTTTCTTTTATCTGCCCTTCCATTAAAATTACACAGGTCATAATCTCATTCCTTCAGGGCTCAATAAGTCACTGAACCAATCTGATACAAAGACAAAAAATATGAAGGAGCTTAGGATTATTAAAAAGGAAGAAAACACACGTACAGACAATTAAATACAAAATATATAAAAAGAGCTTTGGAGAGAACACCAAAAAATTGGCTGAGGAAACAGATCCAGAAAAGTTTCATGTAGGAAAATAGCTTTTGGTTAGAATCTAAAGAGAAAGCTAAGGATTTTCAAAGCCAGAAATGAGAAGGGAAAGTATTATATAGACAGATTGAGCAGAGGCAGAATGGTAGAAGATAAAATAATGTATATAGAGGGAGAGCAAATAGGACAATCTGCCTAGAACACAGCTATAATGGGGAAAGAGGTGTTAATGGGAAATTGGATTGATAACAGCTATTTACTAAACTAAAAATGAAAGGGGGGAATGGAGATTACAAAGGGCTTTAGTACTATCCCCCCCCAAACCCCCCCACTAAAGCTTGTGCTTTAATCTAGAGCCAATAGGGTATTTATGTAGTAGACTAGTGCCAGGGTCAGATTTGTTTTTCAGGAACATCACTGGCAGCTGTAGGGAAGATGTGGGTGACACGTGAAGCAGGAAGATCAATGAGAAGGCTATTATTATAATAATCCAGATGAGATTCGAGATGGGCCCAAACTTGGTGGTGATGATGTGAATGGAGAGACGGGGGTAGTTTCAAGAGCTGTTATGCAGGTAAAATTGACAAGACTTGACAAATGACTGGATTTAGGATGATAAGGAAGAGTGAAAAGTCAAGGGTGACAGAGAGGTTGCAAACTTGGATGACAAGGAATGGTGGTATTCTCAATAGAAATAAGGAAGTTAGAAGCTTGGGTTTAAGGGGAAAGATAATGAGTTCTGTTTTAGAGATACCGAGTCAGATATGCCTATGGGGTATTCAGGTGAAAATGTCCACCAGGCAGTTGACAATGTGGAACTGTAGATTCAGAGAAATGAGCCAAATATGTATATTTGAGAATATCTGCCCAGAGATGATGATGGAATCTAATGAGATCATTTAAGAGAAAATAATATGATATGGTAAGAGAAAAGGGAAAAGGATGGCACTCTAGGGGTACAACTATAAAGAGGACAGAGGCATGGATAATGGTGCAGCAAAGGAGAGAGTGGAGTACCCAACAGGTAGATCAGAGAACACCTAGTGCTTTGAATAAATAGCCCTTCTACACTTGCTCTGACAATTACAAGTGCCTCCATTGGATTTTGTTTTAACTCTTCAAACAGAGGAGGACTCTTCTTCCCTTACTCCTTCGAACTCCAGTTCAGATATATAAACATGGGGTTGGTATTGCTATGTACCTCCTTGAGTTTCTCTATTCTCTACTATAGTTGCCAACCCTTACCCTGTATAAGACTTGGATGACATGGTGAGGTATTCAACTAGGTTAGAGAAATGGGAAATGTAATGAATTGAAGCTAAAGCTAGATTGTTGAGAGTTTTGAATGCTGGGCTGAGAAGTCTGAACTTTTATTCAATGGCAGTGGGGAGCCACTGAATATTTTGGGGCTGAAAAGACAGCTATTTTTAAGAAGACTGACTATGCTGTATAAGATGGATAGGAGGGAGGAGGGAAATTTGGGAAACAGTTACAATAATCTACGGCTCTCCTATCACCTCTATTCCCAAAGTCAGACTTTTCCAGAATTTTAAAGTTAGAATAGAAAAAAAAAACTTTATACTTATATATAAATAATAGATCATTTCAACTACCATGGCACTAAGAGAGAGAAGACACTTAACTCAGAGATCTCAGATTCCTCATTTTACAGATGGCAAAACTGAGGCTCAGAGAAAGAACTAGATATTTCCAAGGTCACATAAATTACTAGGATTTGAACCTTGGTTTGACTCCAAATTTTTTTTCCCAAGATTTTTTTCTACCAGATCACTCAGATTCCCATAAGAAGAAAATAGTCCCTTCACAATGAGATTGTCTCTAAGGACTGTTCCTATGCTAAGATTTTCAGATTGATAACTGCTGTCTAATTTGGAGCTATAGAATTCTGGGAAGCAAAGTAAAAAGTGGGAATAAAGATTTAGTCATTGAATCAATAAACATTGGAGGGAGGATGTTAGGTCCAATGTGAAAATCATCTTTTTAATAAACATTTACTAAATCTCTACCATGTGTCAGGCACTGTGCTGAGCTCAAAGGACATGGAGGTAAAATAGTCCTTGCCATCAAGTTGCTTATAGTGGCAGAGACAACTTGTAAGCACATATGTACAAAACAACCTATATACAGGATACAATAGATAATTAACAGAAGGAAAGCACTGTAATTAAGGGTTTGGTGAGGGAGATGTTTGGGAGATGTTACAAAGGTGGAACTGTTAGACCCTGGCAACCTTGGATATGGGGAGTGAGAGACAAGGAATCCAGGGTGATTCTTTGATCATGAACATGAGAGACAGGAAGAAAGCTGTTGTTTCCTACTGTAACAGGAAAGGTTAGGAGGGGGGCACAGGTTAGAGGGAAAGATAATGATTTCTCTATTGGACATGTTGAGTTTGAGATGTATGTCCAGTTTCAGATGTCTGAAAGCAGAGATTCAAGATTGAAGGTCAGAAAGATCAGGGTAAGAAAGGTAGATTTTAGAATTATCAGAATAGAGAAGGCAATCAAATCCATGAGAGCTGATGAGATCACCAAGTGAAATAGTGTAGCAGGAGAAGAGAAGAGGGACCATAACGAAACCCTGAAGGACATCTACAGTTGGAACATGTGATCTGGAGGAGGATCCAGCAAAAGAGACAGAAAAGGAACAGTCAGGTAGGAGGAAAATCAGGAGAGAATGGATTCCCAAAAACCCAGAGAAAAGAGAGTGTCTACATATCAAAGGCTGTAGACAAATCAAAGAGAATGAAGGTTGAGAAAAGGCCATCAGATTTGGTATAATTAAGTGGTTGTAAGTAATTTTGGAAAAAGGTTTTTTTTTTTTTAATGATATCTATTTTCAGAATATATGCAAAGATAGTTTTTGATATTGACCCTTGCAAAACTTTGTGTTCCAAATTTTTCTCCCTTTCTTCTCCCCTTCCTCTAGATAGCAAGTAATCCAATATATGTTAAATATGTGCCATTCTGAGAGAGAAGTTTCAATGGAATAAGGTTGAAAGTTGGATTATAAGGGGGTAAGAAGAGTAAGAAGAAAGTGAAAGTACTTAATCATAGAAAACCTGTTTGAATTTAGCCACAAAGGGCAGATGAGATATAGGATGATAGCAGGAATGAAAGGACCAAATGAGGGGTTTTTCCAAGATGGGCAGACACAGGAAATTGACAGAAGGGGCCTGAGTGAGAGATGAGAGAAAAAGGCACAAGAGAGGGCTCACGGTGAATGGCCTCAATTTTTTTCTGTAAAATATGAGATAAAAGTAAGCTAGGAATAGGAGAAGGAGCCATGGGAGGTTTGATGAGGGATGAAGAGATTTGGAGGAATCACTTTGGAGACTAAGAAAGTAAGTTGAAAATGGGGGTATAATAGGATTGCCAAGCAGCAGTTAGAGCCCAGTTGAGTTTGTGTAACATAAATTTTTTTTCAACTTTTCAATAGCATTTCATTTTTCCTAAATTACATGTAAAGATAGTTTTCAACATTCACTTTTGAAAGCTTTTCAGTTCCAGATTTTGTTCCTTCCTTCTCTTCCTTCCCTTCCCCCTTCCCAATATAGTAAGCAATCTGATATAAGTTATACAGTAACATAAAGAGGGCTAAGGATTCAAGAAAAGAAAACAGTATGGAATTGGAGTGGTTCAGCAAATAGTCAAGATGGAAAGAAGAGGAAAGAGTAGCTAGTGCAGGGAGACATGGTCAGAATTTAGGGGTCAAGGGATTGGAGGCCACGATATGGACAAAGAGTATGATTTTGTAAGGGAAAGTAGATAGAGAGCCAAAAGACCTATAGATTATGGTCAGATAAAGAGATTTTTGAACACAGAAGTGGTGCTTTGATGGGTGATAACAAGATCAAGAGTATGACTATGTGCTTAGCTGAGGGAGGGTAGGGGTCATGAAAGTTCATGAAACAGTTCATGAAAGATGGATAGGTAGAGAAACTGAATGGTTAGGAAGTTTGAGGGAGAATTAAAATGGATATTGATAGGAGGGTGGCCAAAATTGGGGAGGAAAGAAAAATTGTGAGCTAGGTTTTTGAACTCATTAAGAAAGAAAGGGGAGTGTTCTAGAAGCTGTAGACAACACCTACCAAAAAAACCCCACATAAAACACTCAGTGGACACAGGATTAAGAACACAATTTGGGTTTGATGATGCAAACCTGGAATCCTTGCTATCAGGGAGGCTGAAGCTAGTGGTGGATCTCTTGAGCTGTATCTGGGCTAAGTTTGTCAGGTATTTGAAATGAATTCAGAAGGAAGCAGAGGATCACCAGATTGTTTAAGGAGGAGCAAAATGACCTAGTCAGAAATGAACAAGGATTCCATATTCTCAAAGTGATATCAGCCCATGAGTGATCCCTGCACTAACAGGCAGGGAGACTCAATTTTTGATTTTTTAAAAGAATAAGCATGACATGTTTAACATATATTGGATTGCCTGCTGTCTGGGGGAGGGGGTAGAGGGAAAGGGAGGGGAAAATGGTGAATGTTGAAAATTGTCCATTTATATATTTTGAAAATAAAAAAGCTTTAATTTAAAAAAAAAATAAGCATGGTATAATCACGTACCATAGCTCTAAAGACAGAAAACCTGGATTTTAAATCCTGCCTCTGACATTACCTGTGACCTAACTTCCCTGTGCCTCAGTTTCCTTATCTGCAAAATCAGGGGGGTAGACTAGATGGCTTCTGATGTCCCTTTCAGCTCTAAAGCTATGGCCCCAAACTGAAGACTAAGAGAAGGAATGCAAAGGAAGAAACTGGAACTTGGAGATTTAAGAATGAAAATAACAGTTTCACTTTTGGTCTACAGTAACTCCTCCAAATGGGCATCCACCAAAATTAAGGAAAGGGGTAGAAATGGAAGATCTTCATGGAAAAGGAATGGAAAGGCTACAGTGGATGGAAGAAGTCTCTCACAGAGTAAGAACGCACGAATGAGGTGGTTTGGGGAGGAGTAGAAAAAAGCCAAAGCTGATAAATACAATAGGGGGTGGAAGATGCTCAGAGAGCCGGTAAGTTGGGCACAACCTATTTCTAGATAAGAAAGCAGAGCTCTGTAGTTCCTAAGCATTCATTCTAGGTTTTTCCACCTTGCCTCAGCAAGGGAAAGCCCCTTGGGTCATGTCTGTCCTCTGACCTCAGGAGGCCTCACTATGGTCATGTGGGTCAGAATGACGAGACAGCCTGAAATTTGAAATATGCCAGACTCAAACGGGACCAGCTGTTCCAGGCAGCTCCCCTGGCAGACAAGCACAGACAGGCTCATACGTGGATGCCACTGACACGGAAAACATCTTCACAGGTGCTCCCCTTGCCAGCTTCCTTGACAGCAGGGAATGCTGTACCTGGGTGTAGCTGGTCCATCCTGCCACCATGGGGAAGCGTCAGAATGGGATCAGACTGTCATTCTCTTACCACGATATGGCCCCTGGCTCCTTCTGGCCACTCCCTAGCCCACGGGGCTGCCAAAGCAGCTGCTAGGTTTCTGGGCCCCATGATGCTGCTCCCACACACACACAAGAGTGCTTTTTATAGCTCTCTTGTCACTTCCTGCCCAGTGCATCACCGTGGCTTTCCTCACCTCAAGGACTCACTTCCTGTTGATTGCCAGCTCCATGGGCACAGAGCCTTAGGAGATGTGGCTTTCTGACAGCCTTCTCCCCTCCCACCAGATCCCTATCCTCATCCTCCCTCCTATTTCCGAAGACAGTATCAGTCCAGTCCTTCTTTAACATCACAGTGCCTTTACCACCCTCCTCCTAGCTCTTCCCTCCTCAGGACCTAGCCCACCCATGTCCCATTCCGCTATTACTCCTCACTCCTCCATTTTCTTTGCTCTCCTTACTTTATTTCCTTCCTGGTTCTGCTTTGGATTCTCTGCACTTGGATACCATGCTTCAGTTACCTTAACCTGAAATGCCTGAGGCCTCCTTGTCCTGGAAGACCCTTTTGTTCTGTCTAGCACTTACCCCTTCTCCCTCTGCTGAATTCATTCCACAGACTCCATCTGAGGTTTGGCTTAGACTAGCCATATTTTATTCTCTCTCACTATTCTACTTCTGACTCACAGGACTTAGCCACCATGTCCTCTAGGAGGTATCTTCCCCATCCCCTTTTCAGTTCCTTTTTGTGTGCTGTCTTCCCCATTAATATATAAGCTCCTTGAAGGCAGGAACTTTTTGTATCTTGAGCACTTTACCATAGTGCTTGGTACATAGTAGGTGCTTAATAAATGCTTCTTGTCTTGCATTGCCTATTCTCTAGTTCTGGGTAAGTTCAAGGCAAACCAAATTTCCTTTCCCACATAAAAGATGAAGACAAGTTCCTGAGACTACCCTTTATCTTTTCAATCAACACTGACTTCATAACCAGCCAAATGCCGGGTACTGCCCCCCACTTGCTTCCAGCTTCCCACTGAGGCAGGGCTACAGCTGTCTCAGTCAATTGGGACATATTTATTAAGCACTTACCCAGCACTGTGATGGCCTAAGGGAAGAAGGGAGGAAGGCTACAAAAGAATTAGACTATGGCTCCCAACTCTAAGAACTGACAATTTAGCTGAAATGATAGAATTAACACAATGGAATTGCAGGGTATGACCCATGGGTGGAACAGGCAGAGGAGACCACAATAACTTTCAGCACAAAGAAGGCTCTTTTCTGGGCCTCAGGGGATGGGCTCTGGATGACATTTGAAATCTTTCCCATGAAACAGTCTCTCCAATTCATCTTCCCCACATCTGTCAAATGAACATAACCTAGTAACTCTCTTGCTCAAGTAGTACTAGTAACTCCCTATTGTTCTTGAGTAAAATACAAATTTCTGCATTTGGCATTTGAAGCCCTTCACAATCTGGTTTGAGCTCCCCTTTTAAGCCTGATTATACAATTTTATTCATGTACTCTTTTTTCCTCCCTTTATTTTTTCAATTACATGTAAAGATAATTTTTAACATTAATTTTTGTAAGCATGCATTCTTATGTTCCAGACAAACTGGCCCCCTATATGTTCTTCACCCATGATAAATATTCCAACTCCCCTCTCCCTATCTGTACACAGCCTGTTGTTCCCCATGCCTGGAATATATTCCTTCCTTCTTATTTGACTTTTTGTCAAAAGCGGTGGCAACCTATTCCACAGGATCACCCTCCCCTTCCCAATTAATTGGGCCTCCCTCACTGAAATATTCCTTGTATTATTTTCCATTTATTGTGCCTTTATTTACCTTGCACATACCACTATATAGATTAGAAGCTATCTGAGAGCAAGAATTGTTTCATTTTTTTGGTCTCTATTAGAGACTAATTCAATATTGAACGTGTTAGGTGCTCAATAATACTTGAATGACTGAACATAACTGAGCTGAGCCTGAGCATAAGTTTGGAAATATTTTTTACAATTCCAATCAACCATAAAAATGTCCACAATCCATGTCTATCAAATATTCCTCTGACAGGGGCTTCCCTAGATCCCACTAAGGATTTTTATGAACCTCAGTTCCTCAAATACTCTTGATGGACACAGTATTCTTTGCCTTCACAATTCATTCAACAAAGATTTTTTAAGCACTACTGGGTGCTGAAAACATTAAGACAAAAACAGCCTGCCCTCAAGAAGCTTAATCTCTACACATACAGCATGTACACCAGGAAATAAATACAAAGATACAAAATAATCCAAAGCGAGGCAAAGCATTAATTAGATAATCTCAAGGAAAAGCTGACATTTTAGCTGTGGCCTGAGGGAAACTAGGAGTTCTAATTGATCGAATTAAAAAGGGAATGCATTTAAGACATTGGGGACCATAAAAGCAAAGACAAAGAGGAGGCAGGACAGATGTATTCTTTGGGCAATAGTTAATTCAGTTATGACTGGAAGGGAGAAAGTTCTCAGAGCCATTAGTGGCAGACGATTGGACAAGTAAATGGGAGTCACATCATGCAAGGGTTTTTAAAAATTTATTAATTTTTTTAAAGCAATTGGGGTTAAATGACCCAACTACTAAGTGTTTGAGTTTGGATTTGAATTCAGGTCCTTCTGACTTCAGGATTCATTCTCTATTATATGTGGCCTCAGACTTTCTGCATTTGGCATTTGAAGCCCTTCACAATTTGGTTTGAGCTCCCCTTTTAAGCCTGATTATATAATCTTATTCATGCACTCTTTTTTCCTCCCTTTATTTTTTCAATTACATATAAAGATAGTTTTTATCTTATGTTCCAGACAAACTGGCCCCCTATATGTTCTTCACCCATGATAAATATTCTAACTCCCCTCTCCCTATCTGTACACAGCCTGTTGTTCCCCATGCCTGGAATGTATTCCTTCCCTCTTATTTGAACCTCAGATAGAGTTTTTAAATGCTTAGTCAAAGATTGGAGATTTTATCCTAGAAGCAAGAGAAGAGCCATCAAAGATTTTTAAATAAGGGAGTGACATGGCCAAATTTTGGGATTTTTTTCCCCCTGTTGTTGTTATTTATTTTTCTGGTTTATTTTCAGTTTGGCAGCCATCTTTAGATCAGGAATCAAAGAGCAGCTCTGGAGAATTGTAGTTGAGACTCCTTGTCCAAGGATATGGGCTCTATCAGTAGTAGCTATTGCAACAAGAAGCAACCAGTATCAGCTTTAGCTTTTCTAGCTTTCCAATAGTGTGGAGAAATTAAAGGAAAGAGGAGGAAATCCAGTGTGTGGTACCCATTCCTTTTCCCCTCTCATGAGCAGCAGCAGCAGAAAACCTGCAATGCTGATAAAGTGAGGAATTACCTTTTCACAATACCGCATACTTTATGCTATTTCCTTTCTTCCTTCAAGGTCTTCTCTAGTGATCTTTCTGAAATATGTAAGTCTCGTTCCTTCCCATCAGCTTTAATAAATCTCAGTGGCTCCCTATTACTTCTAGGATCAAAATATAAAATTTTCTGGTTTTTAAAATGCTTCCCAACCTGTTATTGTTTACTTGTGTCTGACTTCCCATGACCCATTTGAGGTTTTCTTGGCAAAGATATTGGAGTGTTTTGTCATTGCCTTCTCCAGCTCATTTACAGATGAAGAAAGAGAGGCAAATAGGGTTAAGTGACTTGCCCAATGTCACATAGGTAGTAAATGTCTGAGGCCACATTTGAAATCAGGAAGATGAGTCTTCCTGATTAATTTCAAACCCAGTATTCTACCTATTGCATCTATTATCTGTCCCTTTCCAATCAAGCCCCTTCCTAGTTCTTCCTTCTTCTTAGACTTCACTTCCTTTCACATACTCTATGATCCAGTTACACTGGCTGCCTTGCAGTTTCTCAAAAACTGGATTCCATTTTCTGCTTCATCTTTTCTTAATTTTTCTCTGCCTTAATATCCAGAATGTCTTCCCTTCTCACCTTTTCCTTCTGCTTTTTTAGAAAACTCAGTTCAACTCTCATCTGCAAACAGCCTTTCTCAGTAAAATCCCTCTTTCCTCCTATATCTACCGCCTTTCCTATGAAGTTAATTTCCTTCTGCATTGTATATATCTTATAGGTACTGTTATTCACAGAGTCCTCACACTGGAATATGAGATCCTTGAAAACAGAGAATGTGGTTTTGCCTTTCTTTGTATCCCTGGTACTTAGCACAGTGCCTGACACATAGTTGCTTAATAAATGCTTGTTATCTGACTATGGAACTATTCAATCCAGATTTCAAACCCCTGCTTGAAAAGCATCTCTGATACACACCCCTCCACCATTACCACAAAAATACTTGTTTTCCTTTCTGACCATTGGCTTGGCTTAAGATAGTGTGGAATGATGGAAAAGGTGTTTCGTTAGGATAAGAAGAGCTGAGTTCATACTCGAGTTTTGTCATTTGCTACCATTGTAACCATGGACAAATAAATTCACCTTTCTGGTTCTACATTCGTAAAAATAAGGAAGTAGGACCAGATAGCTCCTAAGGGTCCTTATAACTTTAAAAATATGGTGTTATATATGAAACTGAAAAGGCATCTAGGTAGTGCTAGTGGATGCTAGCACCAGTGGATAGAGCATTGGTCTTGGAATTGGGAAGAGTCATCTTTCTGAGTTCAAATCTGGCCTCAGACACTTTACTGGCTGTGTGATCTTGAATAAGCCATTTAACACTATTTGCCTCAGTTTCCTCATCTGTAAAATGAGCTGGAGAAGGAAATGGCAAACCACTCCAGTATCTTTATCAAAGAAATCCCAAATGGGTCACAAAAACATGAATGAAACAGCTCAACAACAATTATGAAACTACTTTCAGTCTTTTTTTTCCTACCTGTTCCCATATTTGATTCTAAAACTTTGATGCACACTGCCTCATAAACCTGGAACCACCTTTTATTCTCCCATGCCTGTCTTCTTCTTTCTTGCTTAATAGTCTCTCATGTTAGAAGGTATGGCAAGTATAAAGATAGATCTAGCCTTTCCCCAAATCTATTTACAAATTGTTTCCCCCAAGTATCTACTTTCAAGTAATATTTAAAAACAGCCTTGAAATCTAACTTCTACAATGGGGAATTTGTTCCTCCTCCCCTTTCCAAAATATCTTGTATTAATTTTGGATCTATTCTGTATATACTTAATGCTTTCCCCTAGATGGAATATAAAGTTCTTGAGGGCAGAAACTATTTTATATAGTCTCTAGGGATCCAGTTTAAGACTACTGTAATACATTTTAAGTATTTAATAGAGGCTTATTGGTTGACAGGGATTGATTCTTAAAATTAGTATCCCTAGTGCAGAGTAAGCTCTTTTAAAAAATCATCTTTGGGGCAACTAGGTGGTACAATGGATAGAGCTCCAGCCCTGAAGTCAGGAGGACCTGAATTCAAATTTGACCTCAGACATTTAACACTTCCTAGCTGTGTGACTGTGGGCACACACTTAATGCCAATTGCCTCAGCAAAAAAAAATATATATATATATATATATATATTTTACAATATATATACACACACACACATATATAGATAGAGAGATAGATTTAGATATAATCTTCAATTTATCCTGTCCAATCTTGTTTGTACATAGTTGTGTGCAAGTTGACATCTCCATTAGACTGTTTACTCCCAGAGAAGGACTGTATATTGTTTTTCTATGCATCCTCAGAGATTAGCACAGTATAGATGCTCAATAAATGTTTATTGATTCAGCTACTAACTAAATAACTGGTTTTGGTCAATTTTCTTTTTTTGGCATCTGCTGTTCATTGGGCAAAAGACACCAGCCTCACCCTCAGCCCCACCCATCTGCCGCCCATCCAGTTTTCAAATCTGTTGGCTCACAATTCAGACAGTCTAGCCTAGCTAAACTTCTCAGGTGTTCACAATGTCTGACCAGCTGGCTGATTTCATGGTTGCCTTATAACAAAAATTTTCAACCCCTTCCCTGAAATGAAATCTGAGTGGTAAAGCTAGGAGGTTCCCACAGTACAGTCCACTGCAAGAAGCCAACCTCACCCAGGGCAGAAGGCTCTTATCCTTCCAGACTCTGCCAAAAGAAACACTCCCAGCATCCATCCATTCTATGTGGCTGGTACCCAAGGGTCCTCCCTTCTTGTCCCTGGTTCTCCCCCCAAGCCCACAGCTCCATATGCCCTGTGTATTCAGCAGCTGTTTCTTCCAGCCACTGTTTGCTAAGGAAGTCTTCAAGGGCTCATAAAAGTCTTAACTCCTCCTCCCTTTCTGGCCTTGTATTTCCATCTCATCATAGAAATAAGTCAGGTTTAGAAATAAGGGCCCAGGGAATATAAATCCCGGCTGAGGCCTGGGATTTGTAGGGCAAAGGAACCCCACTATCTGATAGAAGAAAATCAGCAATAAGGTCTATCCGTCACCCCACGGTCCTCACATTTCCCATCTTTCCCCCATTCCCCTCGCGCCCCCCCCTCCCCCCCAAGTTGCCTACCTGAGTCATCATGAGCTTTGCTGGCGTGCAGTTCCTATAGGAACCAAGTAGAAGAGATGCACAGGGAAAGTGATGAGAGGTCAGGTTCAGGCAATGCCATTCCCCAGAGTCCAAGTAAACTGCTTCCCTCCCCCCTCCTGCCTTGCTGCCAGCTTCTTCTACAACCTCTGGGCCAGCCTGGGGACTCCTTTGGTTCTGTTCCCAAGAAAACCTCCTATGGGAAGGTCCACAGGATGCTGTGTATGGAACCCAAGGAACAGGACCAAGGCTAGAGGGTGTGGCCAAGGAAAAGCCCTTCCCCCAGCCCCTTAGGGGAGTGGATGACGCAGGGACTAAAACAAACGCCAGGAAAAAAAAATTAGGGATGCCTCAGTTTATGGCCCCAGTTGCCTGGATGACCAGGCGTGAAGAGGACCTGAAAGAGACATAGGGAACGTGAGCTGGTGTGTGCGGAGGAGGCTTCTGCGGGGCGCAGTAGGCTCCTCCCTTCTATCGCCTTCTCCAGATTCCCAGGCTCTCCCATCAGCCACGCCCCCCTTCCCCTTCTCAGGCCTCCCAGCCTAAGTTTCTGCCCCCAATCTTCCTGCCCAGGCCACCAGTCCCCGCTCTCCTTGCCAATGAAGGGGCTCCCTGCTCTCACAAAGCGTTCTCCCCCGGGGTGATGCTGTGCCTTTAAGGCTCCCACCCCAGCCTATCAGGCAGATGGAGAGGCCCTGCAGTGGCTCTGCTCCGTGCCATCCGGGAACCCTGGCAGCAAGCCAGCTGCTTCCCTGTGATTAAAGACACACGCACCGAGGTGCATGCAGGAGCGTGCAGGCTCACATCTGTATACTTAGCGCTAGACACACGTATGTGGGTGCATGCACAAACAGCTATCCCCCCTTCCCACCCCACCTTCTCTCCTCTCCTCCTTGCAAGCCCATCAGCTCCCAAGCTCTAGCTCTAGATTTTTCCAGGTTGACTCTAGTTTCAGGAAACAGCCGCATGTCCACGTAAGCAATGTGGCCCAGCCCCCAGAAGAGGTTGGAAGGGGGCCAGCTACTCTCACTCCCCCCCCCCCCAGCTCTTCCAATCCCAGCCCCTTCTCACAGCCCCTTTTCTCTGGCATCTGGCTCCCCAGATCGTGTTGCAGCCAGGAGAAGAAGCTGCTGGGAGGCAAGGCTAGCCAAAGAGATTCAGAGCATCCGTCACCCCTGGACTCTTCCACCCCACTGACGCCTTAGCTAAGCAAGGCTGCTAGCTCTAAGCCCACTTGCCTACTTTCTGCTCCTGAGGGCGGTGTGGGAAAGGAGAAGATCTCCAGAGAGGGCAGCAACAGCAGAGTGGAGCAAAGGGGCGCCCCCCCCCAGGGAGCAGATACCCGTTCAATAGCCAGCTCTCGGCCACACACTGCACCATTTAGCCCATCACTCTATCCTGGGATGGAGGTCATCAGCATTAGGATGAACCAAGGTCAGAGTAGAAAGGATTTTTGGCTTGGCATTCCCTTCAGAGACAGACTCCTAAGGTAGATGAGCTATAAGCCTGACCCAGCACAGCATTTTTGATTATCTTATAATCATTTTCAGATTAGTAGATGCATTAATTGAACACCTACTGTGTGTCAATTATTCTGTCAAGGATAGAGAACAGAAATGAAATAACCCCTGACCTCAAAGAGCTTACATTCTTTTGAAGGAGAAAATGTAAACATGTAAAGGCAGAATAGATTAAAAAGAAATTTACCGTAATTTTGAATGAGGTAGATCCTGGCAATAGGAATAGGATGCAAGAATCAGGAAGGGCCTTATCTAGGAAGTGATATCTGACAAGCTTTGATTTGATTTGAGCTAACTCTTAGCCAATGTGCAACATACTATGGACCCGATGGACAAAAAGCTGAATAAAAGGCAATGTTTGTTTAGCCTTTCTGGTCCTAAAACTGGTTGGGGAGGGAAGAGGTTATAATGTATACAGAAATACAAAAACCTCCAAAAACTTGAGACCTATAGTAAGTCACAGGGAAGATCCAATATAAGGAAATATGAGGATCATGCTATCATATATTATGGACATGCTAGAAACTCTCTACCATGCCAAGATACCTCTCACTGAAAAGCTTTACTCATCATTGTGTAGATAAGGAAACTCAGAAGCTCAGAAGCAGATTTGCTGTAGAACACACAACTTGTAAGTGGGAGAGTCATGATTTGAACTTGGTTTCTCTGACTTCAAATCCAATACTCCTATTTTTCTATCATACAGCCCTTTAAAAGATTCTGTGATTTCATGAGCAGCAGCAAAATTCCTAAAGTACCAAGGCAAATAATTCAGTAGGTAAGAATCAGCCATTGTCTGAATTGCATAAAGATTTAATAACCTGCCCATGATCAAAAGGACAGCTAGATGGCATAATGGATAGAAATGCTGGGTTTGGAGTCAGAAAAATCTGAGTTCAAATCTGACCTCAGACACTTCCTAATTGTGTGATCCTGGGCAAGTCACTTAATCCTGTTTGTTTCAGTTTCCTCTCCTGTAAAATGAGATGGAAAAAGAAATGGCAGACCACTCCATTATCTTTGCCAAGAAAACCTCAGGAAGGGGTCGCAGAGTCAGACGGGACTGAAGTCAAAACAACCACTATCACCACGATCACATAACTAATAAGTCTCAATCTGACAATAAGTAGTTAGTAAGCATCTATCACCAGGCACTGTGTAAAAATTTGGAAATGAAACGGTAAAAGTATAGTATTTGTCCTCAAGTTTATAGTGCTTGGAGGGAAAAGGAGCGACAATATGTACATTTGTAAATAAAAACATATACATGAAATAGATGAGGTATTATTTTCAGGGGGAAGTAGTAGAAGATTGGAGAAACAGGAAATATTTTCTTGTGGAAGACCTTGAGCTGAGTTTTGAAGGAAAACAGAGATTCTGACAGCTAAGGTGAGGAAGGAGGCATATTTTGAGCATGGCAGACAGGTACTGCAGAGGTTTGGAATTGGGAAATGGAATGTTGAGTACTAGGAATAATCAGATAGCTAATCCGGCTGGATTGCAGTGTGCATAAAGAAAGAATTGTGCAATAAGTCTAGAAAGGCAGGTTGGGGGCAGCTTGTATTGTGTTTTATTCAGGAGATAATAGGGAGCTACTCTAAAGCTAATAGGGAGAGACTTGAGGTAATTAGACCCTTATTAGAGGTGAAAGATCCCTGAGACCTGAACTTTAGTGATCTCTGTAGAAATACAGAGAAGGGGGACTTTTGTGAGAGATGTTTCAAAGTGCAGAGGAAAATTTGACAACTGCGTGGATATTTGAGGTGAGAGTAAGAAATTGTATATATTGTTTAACCTATATTGGATTGCTTTGCTGCCTTGGGAGGAGAGGAAGAAAACTTTGGAACATAAGACTTTGCAAAGGTGAATGTTGGAAACTTTTTGCATATATTTGGAAAAATAAAATATTATTTTTAAGAAGTAGTTGTGTATGACATTGAGATTGTAAGTAGGTAACTGGAAAGGTGGTATTGCTTTCAGAAAAAATAGGAAAGTTAAGAAAAGGATTAGATTTGGAGAAGAAAATTATTGGCTCATTTCAGAAAGTGTTAAATATGGGATTTGAACCCTGGCCTTCCTGACTCCAATGAAGTACATCATTCCAAACAAGCCACCTTTGCTGCCTGTTTTTGTTCCACTAAAATAGCACTTTCATTACTCTCTTCCTCAAAACCCTTTGCAAGAACTCCCTCCTGCCAACTGGAAAAAGTTCAAGTCTCTATCATTTAAGGCTCTCCATGATGTGGCCTTAACCTACCTTCCTCACCTAATCACTCACTTCTCCCACATTATAACCTTCGTGGCTACAGCTGGATCATTCGCTCATTGTTCCCCAAATATATCCTATAGTTTGCTTTTGTTGGAAAATTCCCTACTGCGCCACCCTCATCTCCACCACCCCCCCTTTAGCTTCTCTGAATCCCACCCATCCTTCTAGGGGCAAAGTCCTACAACTTCAGTGAAGCCTTTCATGAGCCCTAGACTAGCCCAACCCAGAGTGATTTCCCCCCTCCTTTAAGCTTCTAGAGGGTTCATGGCCCCCTGTACCACACACATAGCTCTTTATATAGCAGTGCAAGTTATCTGTTAATGTATTTATGTTCTGTTGCCTTAGATAGATAACAAACTTTTGAGGGGAAGAGTTAAGTCTCCTTTTCCTTTACATTCCTCATACAGAAGACTCTAATCCAGATTGGTTCTAAGAAGAAGCTCTAACCAGGTACCCCATACTCACACCTTTGAAAGACAGAAGTTTGGAGCAAGAATACCTTTACTGTGATTTAGTTAGGGGATGAAGAGAAAATGGTTTGAGAACATTGAGCAATTTAGGGCTGCTGACCAGGTTATGTGGGGCCAGGAAAGGGAAAAAATTAGCTAATGATAAGAGGAAATTCATAGAGGATTCAGCCACTAAGTTCAGGCAGATGTCATGAAAGCAGTTTTGACCGCAAACAAGTGGTCAATCAGGATCTGAAAAAAAAGGGGACTTTATGGCATCATGGATCAAGAGAGTAAAGAGAAAAAGAGTTGAGAAGAAAATAGTAATAACACTGGCAAGAAAAATAACAACAATAATATGCCTGGAATTTTTTAGGATTTTCAAGTTTGCAAAGGACTTCACATATACTACATTATTTTAATCTCACCACAATTCCCTGAAGCCTGTTACATAGGGATCATTATCCCAATTTTATATATGGGGAAACAGAGGCTCACAGAGTCTAGGTGGTTTGCTCTGTTACCGAATCAGTGAGTATCAGAGATGATTTAAGTGAAGAGACTATAAAGTTGCCTGCCTAATCTAATTTGTGCCGAAAGGTACATTGTACACTGAAGTAGATTAGTTCTGTACGAGCTAGCTGTATGGTTATAAATTGTGCTGTAGTCAAACCCAAGGATGGATGTGAGAGAAAAGAGAAAGAAAAAACTATTTGAATGGTCTTTGGACCCAAGATCTTGAAAGAACTAACAACAAAGATAGGGAGTAAGAGAAGCTGGCCAAACCAGCAGTGAGAGGAATAGGATGTAGGGAGAGGAAGGAGGGGAAGGAGTCTATTTTTAAATTTATGAATTTTAAAACCATATGATTGTGGAGGAGGGCAGATAAAACAATAAATTTCCTTATCAAGTTTATTCAATTTTCATATTCAGTTCAGGATGAGAAAGAGAATGATACATTCATGTATCAGCATGTGAATGTGGGATAGTAGAGAGAATGAATATTGGATTTGGACACAGAAAGATCTGAGTTTAAATCCCACCTTGGACACTTACCAGTTCAGTAAAATCACATAACTTTCTGAATCTTGGGCAATTCGCTAAGATTTCTCTCCTAAGTTGTATATTGGTTATAGTTTGATTCTTTGAAAGGAAGACCTCCACTGAGGAAATTATAGCTCTTTGGTGAATTGGGCAGGCTGGAGATTATCTTGAATGGAAGTACATTACTGACATGTATATATCCCTTCATGCTCATTTCTATGCAACTTAAAGCATCTGTTACCACATAGGGCAGCCATTGGCTCCTTGAATTTTGCCGCTTTTCATTTTTCCAATTCTCTATTAAAGACCAGAAACCCTAGTTTTCAATCTTGACTATGCAACTCATTCCCTTTATGACATTGGATATCACTTACCCTCTGTAAGCTTCAGTCGCTTCATCTGTAAAATGAGGTAGTTGGAGAAGATAGCTTTGGATGGTTTTTATGATCATATGCTCCTACTTTATCTATTCTTTGCAACTATTTCTGCTAACATTCTGCTAATAATAATAATAAGGTTAGATAATTTTCAAGGTAGGCAAGAGAACATATGTTCCCACAATGCCATCCAGAGCAAATCACTCCCTTCATCACCATCTCCTTGCTACCACACCCTGCAATTGAACCTCCAAATAAATCCTGGGTATTTTTATTTATATCTAGCCAACCCCAAATACCTGACCATTTCTTCCTGAAATGCACAGGTACTTATCCACTCCTTCCACCTCTTGCTATAGGAGCAGTAATCAAAATGATCATTGCTTCTGGGAAAAAACTTGCAAATAATTGCCCTATGGGTCTTAGTACCCCTATGATTTTCTTGACTAAAATACTCTTCCCTGGCCACCACTCCCCTATTGTCTCCCCCAGTCAGAATGTAAGCTGCTTGAGGGCAGGAAATTTTTAATCTCTGTATCCCTAGACATTTGAACAGTGAATGGTACAAGTTTAATAAATACATTTGCCTTCATTTATGCATAATTCACTTAGGCATTTTCTCTCACCAACAGGATACAAAGTATTCATAGAAAGAAGTTTGCCTTACAGTAATCTAAAAAATAATTTCCAGGAATACAAATTAGGTAGTCCCTATACTTACATTAGGTCTTAGTGGTGATATAAAGTGGTGATAGGTCTGTGTTACTGCAGAAATCTGTGCCAATTTCATGTGCCCATTTTCAGCCCTTCCTGCCTCCAGGTCTAGCACTCTATCCACTGTCACTAAGTTGCAGTAGCTAGCACCAACACCAATGGGGACTTTGCCACATAGTGCGTAAGCATCTAGAAGTAGAGAACAAGGTTCTTCCTCTCTAGAAAGGTATACTTCTTCCTTGTGAGAATTATGCCCCGAATGCCTCAGGAAACTCTCTCAGGGATGGCACTACTTCCAAAATCCCATTGCAGTGGTGCATTTCTCCCAGACCTGTCTTCCCTGAGACTTCCAAGGGAATAAGGGCAAGACTTTTGGGAAGATAAGCCATTCCTTCTCTGGTCTGGACGGCAGCTGCAGTCTGACTCTTCTGTATGCTTAATTTTCCCCAGCCAAATCCCCAGAATTTGCTCCAGGCTCAGTAACAGCAAATTCTCTATTCTGGTAGTAGATACCACATAGAGAGGTAAGTAGGGTTAGGGCTAACTGGGTTATGTGGCTATGATGACAAAGCCCTGCAGGACAGAAAATTCAGGAGACAAAGAAGCTAAGTGAATGCTGTGATTATGAAAGATGAGGCTAGAAGAGCAAGAGGAAGGAGGAGCAGCTATGATAGGATATGGTTAGGGTTAGTGAAAGATACTGCTGTGGATGGATGCATGGTATCCCTGGCATCTACCTGGGAGTGGAGCTTCTGGGATGAGTGAAACTCCTTGGGTTCATTGTCTCCTATATGGACTAATTAACTTTTGGCTTCAGGTCAGCTCAGCCCAAGCTCCAGAGTTCCATACTTCTTCCTTTGATTTATTTTTAGCAACTGGTGACCTCAGTATACGCCCACCAAACAAAAATAAACCTCTTGGAAATAAAAGAGTATAAATCTGAGATAGACAGATGGAAGGACAGACACAAAGACAGACAGGATGTAAGTTCCTTGAGAACAGGCACTATTGGGGATTTTGGTTATTATTTCTCTGGCACCCAGTAGAGTGCTTAATGTAAGCACTTTAATACATGCTTGTTGAATAATTGGCAAATAGCTAGAAACTATTTTAATTTTGTCTTCATATTCCTGGTGTATGCCACAATGACTGGTACATAATAAAACTTTACTGATTTTAATCAAAGTTATTGAATGATGAAATAGAAAAAACTTCTTGAGGAGATAGATCTATAGGAAAAAAAAGGAAGGAAGAAAGGTAAGAAAAGAGAGAAAGGGAAAGAAAGAATAAGAAAAAGAAAAAGGAAGCAAGGGAGAGAGGAAAGAAGAAAAGGAGGGAAGGAAGAAGAAAGGAAAGGAATAAAGAAGAAAGGAAGGCAGATGGGAAGGATGGATATAGAACTTATAAATCCTTAGTCACCATTCTCACCCAACAAACTTAAACTATCAGTTCCCAACAACCAATTCACAGGCCTTAAACCAAACCATAGCCTTAAGGAAGAGGTGATACATGGAGAATGGGGGAAAGTTATCTGAGGTTTGGAGGGATGAAAACAAGAACTGTATGTTTAATTGTCTTGGGGATTCAGCAGGAAGTGATAGACTTGAAAGTAGCATTTTCTGGTTATATCACCATAGCATTTCACCTTCAAAGATGGCCTCAGTCTTTTTTTTTTACCTACTTTTACCTTTTACCTACTTTTTTACCTACTACTTGAAACCTTCCTCACCTTGAAACAGGAGAATATGAAGGTGGTGTTCCTCACACTACAAAAGCAGCTCTCAGATAATACCCATTTTCTCTCCTATGCTTTTCAATCTACTAGATATTACCAACAAAACACTGATCCCAGAAGGGTCATTCAGCCCAGCATCTTTTCATTTCCCTTTATAATTCAGTAGTCCAGTGGTACTCTCATGTAATCCTAAAATCAGAGGCTATTAGAATTGGAAGAGATCTCAGAGGTCCATCCAGCATTGCTTCCTGTTGCAATGATTTAATGCCAACCCTGTAGATTAGCTGATCTCTCCCAGTCCATCCAGAACATCTGCCTTGCCGAACAAGGTTAAAATTACCAGATTCTTCTCTCCCAGTTTCAATCCATTTTATCCCATCTTACTTAAAGGAAAGCTTCTAAGTAGAAGGAAGCCCTTCCTTGACTCCCTTGATCTAGATTTCATCCTTCCATCTCAAATGCACTTACAATTCTACTAAAATATAACACTACTGTCTCCATTTCCATTAGTTTAAATTTTTTTTAACTGTTACTTTAAATTTCCCAAGGTCTAAACCAACATAGAATCATAACAAGGGTTGTAGTGGCTAGAAACTGGAAATTGAATGGATGCCCATCAATTGGAGAATGGCTGGGTAAGTTGTGGTATATGAATGTTATGGAATATTATTGTTCTGTAAGAAATGACCAGCAGGATGATACAGAGAGGACTGGCAAGACTTACATGAACTGATGCTAAGTGAAATGAGCAGAACCAGGAGATCATTATACACTTCGACAACGATATTGTATGAGGATGTATTCTGATGGAAGTGGATTTCTTTGACAAAGAGACCTAACTCAGTTTCAATTGATAAATGATGGACAGAAGCAGCTACACCCAAAGAAAGAACACTGGGAAACAAATGTGAACTATTTGCATTTTTGTTTTTCTTCCCGGGTTATTTTTACCTTCTGAATCCAATTCTCCCTGTGCAACAAGAGAACTGTTTGGTTCTGCAAACATATATTGTATCTAGGATATACTGCAACATATCTAACATATATAGGACTGCTTGCTATCTAGGGGAGGGGGTGGAGAGAGGGAGGGGAAAAATCGGAACAGAAGCGAGTGCAAGGGATAATGTTGTAAAAAAAAAAAATTACCCTGACATGGATTCTGTCAATATAAAGTTATTATAAAATAAAATAAAATATTAAAAAAAAGAATCATAACAAGAGGATCTTAAAGATGATCTAGTCTTAAGGATAATAAATTTAGAGAGCTAGAAACCTTTAGCCAACATCTTCATCTTAAAGATCAGGGCTTCTTAAACTTTTTCCACTTGAGGCACTTTTTCATTCAATAAATTTTTACATGATCCCATCTTGAATCTGAACCAAGGTGTTTCTGGCAGCATGCAAGTTCAGTGCAAAGTGTGCATGTTGTATATTCAGAACCAACGTTGCAGTGAAGTTGTACAATGTAACACAAGCAAGCACTGCCAGAAACACTTTGGATTCATTATGCATTTGATTTCAAATTAATTTTTTGTTGTTACATTCAGAAACCTTTTGCTATAGATTAGGAAACTGAGGCCCAGAGAAAGTAAGCGATTTGTCCTGGAGCACATAGCTATTATATGTCAGAACTGGAATTAGGACAAAAATACCAAGTATCTTAATCCAGTCTTCTTTCCAAATTTCTTTTGAATATTCCCACAATCATTCATTACTATATTCAGTATTTATTAAGTTTGCATAACAGTCACCTAGGCAGCCCAAGAAGAGCTAAAGGAAATATGTTGCAGTCTCCACACACATTTACAATCTAATTGGAGAGATGAAAAAACGTATATATGAAATAGCTAAAGATCCATGCCAGACATTAAAGGTTTCATGCCAGCATTACTAGTATAGGCAATGAGTGCTTCAGGAATTCTGAAAAGGGAATGATCTGAATGGGCTAAGGTGATAGGTGCAAGCTTCATGAAATAGATGGGTCTTGAGCTGACCTTGGAGAATGGGTAGCTCTGACTCGAGAAAGAGGAAGAAAAAAGACATTCCAAGCTGGGGAAATAGCATGGTCAAAGACACAGAGGAGGGAGGAATCAGTCAGTCTGGCTAGGGCAGAGGGTTTTTGCACTGAGGAATAGTAAATAAGACTAAAGTTGAGAGGCAGAGTGAATTTCATCTATGGAGGTCTTTAAATTTCAGGCTGAGTGGTTTGGAATCAAAGAAAAAGTAAGTTTCTTCAGGTTAAGAACTATGTCACTTTTATATTTGTATCTCTAATGCCTATTACAGTGGGATGTGTTTAAGAAATGCTTGTTGATTAATCAATCACACTCTACCTTAAAGATATAGAGAGCCATTGAAGTTTATTGAGCTGAGCATTAATGGGATCAAAGTGGTTCGGAATAGGCTGGACTGGAAAAAGAATAGTATCAGGGAGGCTATTGCAATGATCCAGATCAAAGTCCTATACCTTTTGCCATGTGAGAATGGAAAGGAAGTCTGTCTTTCAATAAAGCCTGACATTTTAGCTATACTTTATAGTCTTACACTTTATAGTACAAAAGTTAAAGTTTTAGTGACTTTTCTAGAGCCATATAGTATATATCAGAGACAGCATTTGTGCCCAGGGCTCCTGGTCAGCTCTCTAACCAGGTCTCTCACAGGAAGCCATTATGAAGGAAAAGTCAATAGACTGGGGATTGACTGGATGAATATATATGGCTGACAGAAAGAGAAGAGTCTTCAATGTAACTAGAGAAAGATCCTGGCACTATTGAATAGGAAGTATAGAAATTGTTTCTTATATTGTTCTGTATACATCATGGCTTCAAGCAAAGGAAGTCACCTTTCTAAGGCACAGATATGATCTCTTCAATACTCTGTTAAATAATCACTGGTGCTTTCCTATTATTTCTAAAATCAAACTCTAACTCCTCTGTTTGGTATTTAAAGTCCTTCAGAATTTGGCCCCAACTCATCTTTCCACCCTGATTAGACATAATTTCCCTTTCTGTACTCCAGACAAATGCATTTTTAATGATTGCTGTAGATGACATTCCTTTTTCCATTTCTGAGGGTGTACAACCAAGCTGTTGATTATTATGGAGATGGAAGAAAAAAGTATATGGAGAATGGAACTTGGATATAAATTATCAAATTAATTTAACTCAACCAATTTCAGTTAAGTTCTGTGCTGTTCCTTAAATTTGGGATACACTGCCTCATTTACCTCAGCTCCTCAGAATCTCGAATTTCCTTTAAACTTCAACTCAAGTGACATCTTCTACAGACCTTTCTTGATCCCCACTCCCTCTTGCTATACGTGAATCTCCCCAATTATCACCTTGCATTTATTTCAGAATAGAAGTTATGGTATAGGAATGTAATGGGATATTATCATTCTGTAAGAAAGGATGAGCAGGCTGATTTCACAAAAGCCTGGAAAGACTTACATGAACTAGTGATGAGTGAAGTGAGCAGAACCAGAAGAACATTGTACACAGTAACAGTAAGATTATGTGATGATCACCTGTTATAGACTTAGCTCTTCTCAGTAATACATTGATCCAAGATAATTCCAATAGACTTGGATAGAAAATACCACATGCATGCAGGGAACTATGAAGACTGATAGATTGAAGCATACTATTTTCACCTTTCTAAAAATCTGTTTGCTTTTTCTTTCTTCTTGTTTCCCTTTTCGTTCTGATTTTTCTTTCACAATATAAAAAAATATATATGTTTGTATATGTATAACCTATATTGGATTGCTTGCCATATTGAGGAGAGAGAATGTGGGAGAGGAAGAGTGAAAAGAAAATTTGGAACTCAAAATCTTGCAAAAATGAATGTTGAGGACTATCTTTACATATAATTGGAAAAATAAAAATAAAACACTGTTAAATTAAAAAATTAAAAAAGAATATATGTTACATACATTTATTTATATATTGTTTCTTCTATAGAAGGGGGTCCTTGAGGGCAGGAATTATTTCAGTCTTTGCATATTCTTTGCACAGTGCCCATTAATAAATGCTTAATAACTGACTGATCAAACAACCAAAATCTTTTCCCCCCAATTCCTACAGGTTCTGAGCCTTTCCTTCCTTGTTTACATCAGATATTTATAATAATTTCTCATTGCTCCCTTTCTTCCTCCATCCCCAGATTTAGCCACTAGATGATGTACATTTTGATCTTCTGCTTTTGCCTGGTCAATTAATTCCTATGACCATGATTAAAAAAAGAAGCAGAAGACCTCTATGTGGCTGGATTGGCGGTGGGACAGGATTCATACTTACCTTAGAACCATAGATTTAAGCTGTCAAAGAGACTTAGAAGACATTTAGTCTAGCCTCTTCACTTTACAGATGAGGAAACTGAGATTGTGTTTTGCTTAAGGTCACAGAGATTAGAAGCTTCAGAGATAGTATCTGAACAGAGGTCCTCTGACCTTTGAATCAACACTTTGAATCAGTGCTCTTGCCATTGTACCATACTGCTTCTATCAACTAGAATGTTCGGCACACTGCTTCCTCTAAAGTTTGTAGGATTTAGTTTGAGGTAGCCTAGGCTGCCTGAAGGATATAGGCTTAACCTGCTGACCTGCCCTCAACCTTAGGTTCAGAAGGTCCAGTCTCTAACAATGTTCCCCGTTATTTTCCTAAACTCCATAGCCTTATCTCCAAGGTACTGGTGGCTTGACATTAATTTTCTATTTCTCTTGTTCTGTACTAGATAATGCTACACCAATCAGGTCCCATTTATTCCTAACATATATTCACACACTTCCCATTTATGGTATAAGATCACAGAAAAGATCAACATGTACAAGGATTCTGTGTTATGGTCCCTTTTGGAAGGCTTGTGAAGCTTATGTGCCTCTTCTTACAAAAAATATTTTTAAATGAATAAAATATATAGGATTACAAAGGAAACCACTTATATTTTGAAAAACAGATATTAAAAAAAATTTTTTTTTAAGTACCTACACCTCAGGTTAAGAATCCCTGATGTAGCCCAACACTCCCATTAGAACTGACATCATTACTCAAAAATATTAGGTGATTTCCCAGAATCACAAAGTAGGATTTGAATCCAAGTTCACTTTCCCTATCCACCAAAGCATTAGTCCCTGTCTTTTGTTCTTTCTTGGCTTCCCTAGTGCCTAATTGTGTCTAGCACAGAACTTAATTGAAATCAGTTGAGTTGAATTAATTTGATAATCTATCTCCAAGTTCCATTCTCCATATACTTTTTTCTTCCATCTCTACAATACCAGCCCTGTTATCTCTCTGCCTATAACAAGGGGTCACTTCAGCTCTCCCCAAATTTTGAAGAGAGACTAAAATTGCGCTGTGGTCTCCACTTCTCTTGCTTTACTATTAATAAGTGAATTTAATTCAAGAGAAACTGCTAGAAGAAGACTCAAGTATAGCACTAGTCTAGAGTGAACAATCTTTTTAGTTTTGGGTCTTTATGTTGGGAGAGAGCTTCCCTCTAATACTAAGCAAGTATTACTTGCTTACCCTGGGGAATAGCAAGGGTATGTGGGAGTTGTCACTAATCGATTCCTTGAGGCTCTGGTGACTACAGCCTGATATTCAAATCATATTTAAGTGGTTATTAGAAGAGATATAGCACTATCACCATTGTAATATACTTACTAAGTAAGCAGAATATGCAACTAGGCTGAATAATCTTTTTAAAAACATTATTTTAACATCTGTCTCATCTCTGTGTGTGTCTTTCTCTGTTTCTCTCTCTGTCTCTCCGTCTGTGTCTCTCCTCCATCCTGCCCACTGTCTCTGTCTCTCAACATTGCTTCCATTCCCAAATATATCCCTCTTCCTGCTCCATCCCTATTCTATCCTACCTTGCCTGTTGAAAAAAAAAAAGAAAAGAAAAGAAAAAGGAAGAAAGGTTCAACAAAAAACTAACAACACATTAACTGAGTCTGACATTCATTCTATGTGATGCTCCAATTCCATGAGCTCCTACCTTTTTTAAGAAGGTGGGGAAATATATTGTCTCATTTCTTCTTGGGTCAAATGTAGTTATTTTAGTTTCAGATTGTTTTCAGAGTGAGATTTTATTTTGTTGTTTTTTTTTTTCTTTTGATCTTTCTCTTTCAAGGCTGTCATCACATATCCCTTATTTTACTAGTTTATTTTAGATCCTAATTCACATTAAGTCTTACCATGTTTTGCTGAAGTCTTTATAAGCTTTGTTTCCTAAGGCATTCCATCCCATTCATGGATCACATCTAGTTTAGCCTTTCCCTAATCAGTAATATCTACTTTGTTATCAGTTTTTGGCTATCACAAATGCAAAAAAAATGCTACTATGCATATAGTGGCCTTTTTAAAAAAACCTTCTTGGTATTTACAGTCAGCAATGGGATCAGGATAAAATCTTAAGAAGGATGAGGCTTAACTCCCTCCAGCAGATGGATTCAACCCTAACTATAAATTCTTGGTAATTGCTGACTATGGCCAACCCATTGATAATTGATGGGAGGAGGATCACTCAAGAGGATCAATGTTCTGAGAATGTAAGCCTAGCAATTTGCTACCATTCTCTTAAAAGAGTCCCAGGTCCTTTGTATTGCTAAAAGGTGATAAATTCCTGTCTATTAGGGATAAACATACAAGAGACACTCCCAAGTTCTTCATTTTCCCCCAGAGTTAGAACCATTAGTTCTGATGCAATTTCTCTCCTGGGATTTCATTGGCATTTTGTGAACCTCTTTGTTACAGACAATATATGTAGTAGAACATAGTAAATGCTACATAAATGTTAGTAGTAATGCTGGTGATAGTGGAAATGGTAGTAGTGATAGAAATAGTAGGAACAGCAATAGCTGAAGCAGTAGTAGTAATAGTAATAGTGGTAGAAAGAACACTGGACCTGGAGTCAAGAAGGAATCTGGTCCCATGGAAAAAGAATTAAAATCTTAACTCTACCACTTTCTGGCTATGTGACCCTGGGCAAATCTCCTTAACTACTTGGTTAACCTCAGTTTCCTCATCTGTAAAATAATATTAGTCTAGTTGACTTCAAGGGTCTCCTAATTATAAGTCTTTAATTCTTTTAGACTGCCTTTGAATCTCAGCTTTGATGTTTACTAGCAGTATGAACTGGGCAAGTCATTTCACTCTCTGCACCCTAATTTCTTCATATGTAAAAGGAGTATGTGGGTGTGGATGTGAGACAACACTGACATTGCCTATTCCCCAAGCTGCTTATGAGTGCTTTATCTTAAAATGTTAAATAATCATAATAAATGCGAAATATCTTATTTGATTTCAGGAACCAGCAGGATTTTTAGTACCTCAGGATTTGACTTTAGAACTTCCTTCCATAAATAGTTGCTCTGGTATATACTGGATCTTTGTGTTCTTTGAGGGGAGCGAAGAAATGGAAACAAGGTGGGGGCCTATCCATTGAGCAAATGAAACAAAAATGTATTTTTTGATATTTGAATTTTATGGAATATAATTGTGCAGCAAAAATAACAAATATGAAGAATTCAAAGATGTGGGAATATATGTGTGAATTGATAAAGAGAAGAGTAAGAAGAACCAAGAGAACTATATACAAAATGACTACATAATATAAAAGAAAAGATCAGCAAAAAGTAGTTGAGTTGGAGCAACTAAAAAATCAGCAAAGGTTCATTAATGTGTCATTAATGATACATATCATATCTCCCTCTCCAGAGCAGAGAAACAGGGAACTGTCAGGTCAGGATGTGATACGTTGTTAAAAGATGATTGTATCAAGTGTTTTTGGTTAATTGTTTTTCTTTGTTACAAGGGAGGGGAGAGACTGAATGGGGAGGGGGAAAGAGGAGTGCATTTCCAGAAATTAGAGAAAAAACTAAAGATATCAATAAAGCTTAAAAAAAGAAAGAAAGAAAGAAACCTTCATTTCTTTAGTTACTGGCCCTGCATTTTCTCAGCTTCATAGGCCAGATGATGGCTTCCCTGTTCAAGTCTTAGCTGAGACATCCTCCCTCCCCTGCTGATCTCCCCCTCATCCCTCCAGTTCCCTCCAGCAAAGTCAGATGCTGTAGCATCACTGCTGCTGACACAGGCATAGTCAGGGCATGAGAGGGGAATTAAAAAAAGCAGCTCAGGCTTCTAAGGCCAGAACCCTGCAGACATCTTATCCCGGCAGGTAATTTATAGTGCTCTTCTGATGGTTTTTTCTACTTTATTATTATAATTTTTTACATAATAAGAGCACATTAACATTATCCCCACATGTGCTAGGTTCCTACTAAGTACTTAAGGAAGTCATTTTCCCTTTCCCCTCCTATTTTAATCTATGAGAATGTCATCACACCAGAACACTCAGCACTGAGCTTCCTCTGAATCCCAATCTCTCTCATTGATAACCTAAAGCTCCTTTTGCCTTTTCTTTTTGCAGTTCAGCCTAGACACCAGAAGTCATTCGTGCCTCCTCTCCCCTAACTTTAAGGTCACTAGATAATTCCCAAATTTTCCACTCTGTGGATGTATCTGTGCACATATATGCATACTCACACATGTATTTATAATGGCTTAGAAACCTAGCCTTCTGTTTTTATATGCAACCCTAGGAAGATTAAAAAACAAATTCTAAAATACATCTGTGATCTCATCCATTTGGATGTTGCCTTCAATGAAGTAAATCACAAGCTAGCCAAGAGAAAGCAAAAAAGCCTCTAGCATAACGGATAGACCCCCTGGAGCAAAGTTATAGAGGATGTGGACAGGAATCACACAGCATGAGATGGGCAAGCATGTAGAGGCCGTGATCCAGGCAGGTTTTCCTTGGAGAAGTGGGATACCTCCTGACTATGCCCCTGGAAAACCGCCTACTATTGCTGGGACTTTTGGATCATGATCTGTCCTGAGGCTAAGACATGGTACAGTAGCAGGAGTGTTGCATTTGGAGTCAGAAGACTTGAGCTAGTATCTTTGCTACACCAGAGATTAACTGAGTGATCTTGCTCAAGTCACTTCTCTGTGATCTTGGTTTTTGTAAAAAGAGAGCATTGAACCAGATAGCTGATGTATCAGGAAGAAAGGTACTTTCCATCTCTAAATTCAGAAATCAGTATCCATAACATCCATAGACACAAAGCTCCTAGACAGAGTCCTCTTTATTTCATAGAATGTCAGAGCTGGAAAGAGCCTTAGAATTAATGTAGCTCAATCCCTTCAGGCAGGCAGCCAAGAAGCATTTATTAAATGCTTGTTATTTGCTACTGTTGTTGTTTGTCCCTTCTTAAAGAGGACCTCATTGGGGAGATGATGCCATGACATGCAAGTGAACTGGATTTAAATGAGGGAGGGCTGTGCAAGGTTACCTGCCTTACCTTCCCCTCCAGAGCCATCTAGGTCTAGTGGCCAGATACACATTAGGATGACTACAAATGGCCCTGGATGAAATGGGAGACCTTGGCCTTTTTAAAAAGCTAAGGTCTTCAACAGGTTTCAATTTGACTGAGGCAACACTCCTTCAGTGATTCAGGTTAGGTAGCAATTGAGGTACAGAATCTTCTCTTTCACCTAGTCAAAAAAACCAAATAAATCCAAAAGCTAAATAAATAAATGGATCTGGAGGGGAAGACTCTCAGGGTTAAATTTCAGACAATGGCCATACTGCTGTTTCATCTGACCCAAGAAGAAGCTGACACTGGTCCCATTTTAGCTATCTATAAACTATCCAGTACCTCTGAAGGTGGCCGGTACTTCTTGCTCTACATCTGTTTTAAAAAGAAAAAGAGAAAATTCCCACTCAAAGGGCAATGGATACCTTCCAAAGGTTGAAATATTCTCTTCCTGTGGGATCATAGGATTTTATACTTGGAGCTAGAAAGAAGCTTTCAATACCATCTAATCCATCCCTCTCATTTTGTTTTTTTTTCCCCTAGGTCATCCAAAAAATTATAAATTCAACTGAAAGGAAAATAAACAAATGCAAAATTTATTTCCCAATATGTCTTCAGTGATCTAGTCTTATCATCCATGGAAGTGGAACCAATTACATTTGGACTACATCTTAGCAACCAAAAAGAGAAAATAGAAATGACTTTTTAAAAGATGAAGTCAAGAATCAACCCAATCATTTAAAAATTCAGTAAACAGTGGTTCAAAAAGGATGGTGACTTAACAACTGTCATACAATATAATAATTGTTTCCTTTTTTTCGTATTTTTATCCTTAATACCTGGCACATAGTAGACCCTTGAAAATGCTTGTTTTGATTGAGTGGGTGACAGGATAGAAAGACCAGAAGGAAAAGAATCAGAAGTTCTGTGTTCAAATCTTAGTCCCATCTTGGTCTCACTAAAACATATTATCTTGAGCTAAATTCCCTCATTTAGCTTTCCAAAGCTTTGGCTTTCTCATCTATAAAATTGGACTAATACCTACATAACCTCCTTAAAGAATTCTTGTGAAGCTCAAAGATAATAGAAATAAAAGAGCTTAGTTCTAAGGTTCTAAGCACATCATCAATCAATCCCCAAGCATTTATTTAAACATATATTGTGCGCTAAGTTGTGGACACAAATATGCAAATGAAACAATTTCTACTCTAAGGGAGGCAACAAAACAGATATGTATACACAGAATACATAGAAAGAGAATAAATAAAAAGTCATTACATTAAAGATGGTTTGGGAAAGAGGGTATTAGCAGTTGGAGGGATTAGAAAAGTGCTTCTATAGAGGGTAGTTTGAAGAAAAAGAAAGCATGAATGACTTGGATGAAAGGAGAGGACATGGGAAAAGGCCTCCTGGATGAGGTGATGCCTGAAGGATGGGATGTATTTTATAAAGCACTATAGGTAAGAAGGAGAACATTCCAGGCCTGGGAGGCTGAGCTGCCTAGAATACAGAAGAACATGACTTCCCTACTTGGTCCTAAACTTTTTCATTGTATATATCCAATGCCTTTAGATCCAGTCTGTCAACTCTTCCAAAACATTGTCCTGCACCAATTCTCTCTTCTTGAACCTCTTTTGATCAGTTTCCACCCCAGAACACACATGTCAGGATGATGTGGGACAGGGAACCCTTGAGCTGTTTTAACTCTGTTTTCTCCTCAGAATTCCCAGCATATCTGTTTTCACCTTAGGGTTTTCCCTGGCTCAGGAGCTGGACAGAGTCCAAGGGCACTCACCAGTGGGTGCTTCCGCTTCCGGCCAGGCCGTCCCACCTTCCTCATGGGAGTGCTGGAATCTTGTCGCTCCTCCTTGCCCTTCGGCTCCTCCAGCTCTTCTTCCTCCTGTGGGCACAGACATAAACTGCTCAGCTAGGGTGTGGGAGGCCCAAAACAAGAGAAGCCCAAAGACTGAGAAGATGACTTGGGAAATCTTTCTCCTAATTACCAGGCTCACTTAACACTGGTTGGCCACAAACCACCCCACAAAGCACTTTTGACTCATCCAGTCACCAAAGACTAGCCTTGGCTCATCACTAGTGATAAAATGGAGATTATGGAAACAAAGAAAGGCCTTCTGGGTCAAAAAACTCCAGGGGTTGCCTCTTTCCTCTGGATAAAATACACACTTCTCTGACATTTAAATCCTTCCACAAGGCTTCCACCTGGCTCCAACCCACCTTACTCATCACTCCTCTTCATGTCCTCTACTTTTCAGCAAAGCTAGCTTACCTGCTGTTCTTCCCACAATATTCTATCTCTCATCTTTCTGCCATTGCAGGCTGACCTCCAAAACTGGAATGCCCTTGCTCCAAATTGTCACTCTTTAGAATCTCTTGTTTGTTTATTTATTTATTTTTAACTCAGCTCATGTTCTATCTTCTACATGAAGCCTTTCTTAATGTCCCCAGCTGCTCTGGCTTTCTCCCCCTTAATTACTCTGGATTTATTTTGTATACTTTTTTTTAATGGGAATATGTTTCTCCTTTTAGAATATCAACCAGTCAACAAACAATTAGTAAGCATGCAGGGGTCCTCAAACTACGGCCCGTGGGCCAGATGTGGTAGCTGAGGACATTTATCCCCCTCACCCAGGGCTATGAAGTTTCTTTATTTAAAGGCCCACAAAACGAAGTTTTTGTTTTTACTACAGTCTGGCCCTCCAACAATCTGAGGGACAGTGAACTGGATCCCTATTTAAAAAGTTTGAGGACCCCTGATCTACAGGGTAAACCCTGCCCTCAAGGAGCTTACAGTGAAATGAAGATGATGTATTACAAGATATGTCCAGAATGAATTGTAGATAATCCACAATATGAAAGCACTAGAATTAAAGAGATTTGGGAAAAGCTTCCTACATAAGATGGGATGTTAGCTGGGATTTGAAGACAGAGATAAAAAGTGAGAGAGTTCCAGGCATGAGGGGAAGATAGGGAGACAGATCTTGTGGGAGATTGATGTCATTAAATGCAGAGTATGAGGGGAAGGAGGGTACAAGGAAATTGGAGAGATGGGGAGGAGGGAAACAGGGTTACGAAACCGTTTTTTAAAATAATAACTTTTTATTTTTTTCAAATACATGCAAAGATAGTTTTTTTGTCATTCACCTTTGCAAAACCTTGTGTTCCAAGTTTTTCTCCCTCACTTTTAGACCCCAAGCAATCCGATAGAGGTTAAACATGTGCAACTTAGAAAAGCTTTGAACACCAAAGATAGGATTTTACATTTGATCCTAGAGGTGATAGGGAGCCACTGAAATTTATAAAGTGTGTGTGTAGGGGAGGAGGGGAGGATGATATCATCACACCTGCAGTTTAGGAAGATCACTTGGACAGCTGTGTGGAGGATTGACTGGGGAAAGATTGTGGCAGACAGATCAACCAGCAGGTTAATACAGTAATCAGGTGTCAGGAACTGAGCAGAGAAAAGAGGAGAATATGCAAGAGATGTTCTGGAGTAAAACTGACAGATTTGAGCAAAGGAATGGGTATGGGGGGGGTGAGAGATAGTGAGGTGCCAAGGATGATTCCTGGATTTCCAGCCTGAGTGACTAAAGGGTTAGTGGTATCCCTAACAGGAAGAAGACAGAAATTTAAGCTTCTGAAAAGTAGGCACTTTTTCTTTTTGTATCTATTCCTGGTACTTAGCATATCGACTGTAAACATAGTAAGCATATAGTGGAAGTTTAAAAAAAAAATCTTGTTAAATGGTATGGCTTGGAGTATGTGTGTGTGTGTGTGTGTGTGTGTGGAGAGATAGAGGGGATATAGGGAAAATTTGGGCAATTTAAAAACAAATCAATCAAATTAATTTTTTAAAAAAATATGTACTTAGTGATTTGAAGTGAAAGACCTCAATCAGGACCAGAGATCCCAGGTTCAAAACGCAGAAATGGCATTTAATCGTCTGTGCATAACATTTAACATCTTTGGACTTTAGTTTCCTGAGAGGATTGGATTAGATTCTCTCTAAATCAATAAAGTTATTAAATACTCTTGGGTTTGGCCAGAAATCTGGACTGAGTGATAAAAGCAACACCCACATTAAAAGAAGGGAGATGGTGCAGCTAGGTGGCACAATAGAGCACTGTTTCTAGAGGCAGGAAGACGTGAGTTCAAACCTGGCCTCAGATACAAGGTGTGTGACCCTGACAAGTCACCAACTTCCCTCCAGAAAAGTAAGGCAGGAGATAGGGGAAAGATAAATAAGAATATAAGAAAATTGAGGCTGTAGGTACAGGGTATTTATTCAAAGAGTTAAGCTGTGAAAGGAGTGTCAAATGATTTTTGCTTTTTTTTCCATAACAGGATAGGATTGTCCTAAAAGACAGAAACTGAAATGTTATGTAGTCTGAGAATATGAGAATAAAAAACAAGGTCTAAGGAAGTGGAAGGCAGCTAGGCATCATAGTAAAAGCTTTCCCACTTCTGATGCTTGCTAGCTGAGTGATCCAGGACAAGTCACTTAACTTCCCAGACCTCAATCTGCTCATCTGTAAAATGGGGTTATGTGACATGGTGTCATGATGGATAGAGAACCAGCCAGGCAGTCAGGAAAATCTGGGTTCGTGTGAGACCCTGGATACCCTTCTTTCCTTCTCCATAGCCTGCTCTAAGACTCTAAATTGCAGAGCAGGCACTCATCTGCAGCCATATCAGCAGAGAGAGTTTCCTCACTGAGTGCTTAATATTCTGGAAGTTGGGAGGAAAGGCCTAAGGAACATGGACCAGTGGGGGAAATGGTTCTGCAAAACCAAGATGAGATTTACTAGGTATACAAATGATACAGAAGGGGAAAAAAATCTTTGGAAAGGATCTCTCTCTCTCTCTGTGTCTCTGTCTTACTCTGTGTGTGTGTCTGTCTCTCTGTCTCTCTTTGTCTCTCTCTCTCTCTCTCTCTCTGTCTCTCTTTGTCTCTGTCTCTCCCTCTCTCTGTCTCTCTTTGTCTCTCTCTCTGTCTCTCTTTGTCTCTGTCTCTTTCTCTGTCTCTCCCTCTCTCTCTGTCTCTCTCTCTCTCTCTCTGTCTCTCTTTGTCTCTCTCTCTGTCTCTCTTTGTCTCTGTCTCTTTCTCTCTCTCTCTGTCTCTCTTTGTCTCTTTCTCTTTCTCTGTCTCTCCCTCTCTCTCTGTCTCTCTTTCTCTCTCTCTCTGTCTCTCTTTGTCTCTGTCTCTGTCTCTCTCCCCCACCCCTCCCTTCCACTCTGTCTCTCTCTCTCTCTGTGTCTCTATCTCTCCCTGTGTGTCTCTCACACACATACATACAGATTACATAAATCAAATTACATCCAATACCCACCCTGGTTCTACAAATCCTAATAACAAACCAATAAAAGAGTATGCAGACATGTGTATCTATAGACATACTCTTCTCCAGCAAGATATAATTATTTCCACTTATCCCACATCCCCATGTGCACCAACTCCACACAATGTAGATGTGTAGGAGCTGAGTTTTCAGCAAGCCAAAGACAAGACTTGATTTGACTAGATTTGGATCAGAAAACCAGGATTTGGGTTCAAATCCTGCTTTTATCACTTATTACCCATGGGACCTTGTGCCTCATACTTAATCTCTTTGGACCTTTGATTCCTCCTATGTAAAATGAGGGGGTAGGACCAGATGATCTTCAAAGTTCCTTACAACTCTAAATCTATGATCTTAGTATAAATGGAAACTGTGCAGCCAGCCATTCAGGTAAAAATTCCAGGTTGCTTTGTTTTTGTGGGATCTTTTAGACCTGAACTGATATATGGACTGCATGTACAGAGATACACACTTACCAATGACAGATTCAGTACACCAGCACACCTGCCTACAGGCCCAGAGAGTAACCCATTTATCATACTGTGTTCAGCGAACAGGGCAAACACCTGTCCTATAGTTAATCCCTTTACACCAGACTGTGTCCACATGCAGCTGTTATGTTCCCAAAGGCATGATTTGACCTGAACTGCCTCCAAATCTATGTACTGATAAGCTATGTTATAATAATGTTGTATTACAAACATACACACAAAAAATAGAGGCTGGCATTTAAGAATAGATAAAATACACACAGTACACAGATGCTGCTGATAATGATGGCGAGATCTGACATTTATATAGTTCTTTTTTTTTTTTGGAAACTTAGTTCCAATATCCTGGTTGTAACTGAGGACCATAAATTCAAAGTTGAAAGAGATATCAAATATCATCTCATCTAACCCTCTAATTTTACATATTTGGAAACTAAGGCCCAAGTTGCTTAGGGGCACAAAAGTAGTAAGTGGCAGAACTGGGATTCAAATGCAGGTTTTCCAGCTCCAAATCCAATTAAGTCCCTTTCCTCTTTTTGGTACTGGTTTAGATACAGATCAACTGAATGTAGATCCCTACAGACAGAGCCATAGTTCAATAACCACACATATACACATACTCACTCCATCTCAAGAAATACATATTTGCACAGAGCTATGCAGGCACTCAGGAAGTCAGAGACATATATACATCTGGTCCTTCACAGATAAAGATAATGCTACTGACACCCCACCAGCTTAGCCTGATTCAGCCTTAGAGTCTCCTACCCTGTTCCCCTTTTGACTAATAATAGACACTTGAAAATGTGGATTAGGGACTATTACTTCAGGTTATTGGCAAGGAGCACAGTTGAGCAAGCTGGATCAGGGAAGGGTTGGACCCATGGCCTCTCTCAGCCTCAGGCAACACAGATGGATATAGCACTAAGTCCAAAATCAGGAAGACCTGAATTCAAATGCAGCAGGAGACAGTTACTAGCTGTGTGACCCTAGGCAAGTCACTGAGCCTTAACTATAAAATGGAGATAACAGTAGTATTCACTGCTCAGGGTTGTTCTGAGGATCAAATGAGATAATATTTTAAGTCCCTTAGCATAGTGTCTAGAACATAGCAGGCAATTAATATGTTTGTTTTTTTTTTGGCTTTCTCTCAGACATTAAGTTATAGAATAGATGCCAGTTTGCATTGGTGAAGATTTTCCTCCGAAAGAATTCCTTACACTATTCAATTTGTTGAAATCTAGATTTGGGGTACCTAAATGAAATTAGGTTTCGTTGAGGTCTAGTGGCAGGTTTGGGGTACAGGGAGCCAAATGGAGCTCCCCTGTAATCCCCCTGGATTCGGCGCAAGGATGCGGCATTTATTGGCCCGAGAGCTAGATTGATAAAAGAGGTTTATTAATGGGTTTGGAAGTAAGGAGACAGATGAAGGTAGAAATAAGGAGGGCACCGGACAGAGGGTCCAGTGGACAGAGGGTCCTCACGTGGCTAGCATGCTTGGAATCTCTGCCAAGAAGGGGCCCCAGTGTCTCCCTTTTATAATGGGAGATTTAGCTCGAGGGGCTTTTGGGTGTAGCCCCAAAGTTGGCTCAGATCGGGGTGGGGCTGGGACAGGTCAGGATCTTCTATGGAATTCAAAGGGACCAGGATTTGTGAGTTAAAGGGTAATTTACATTATTAACCTAGGAGAGGGAGAGAATCTAGAAAGGAATCTTTCCCACATCAAATTCACAAGACCAGAAAAAAAAGGTCCCTAGTGCCTAGAAGTCCCTTGAATGTAGTAGAGACTTGAAAAAAAATCTTTGCTTATTGCCTGATTCACTGTGAATTCACTAAGACAGAGGAGTTGGTGAATAGTTAACTAAAAGATCACAATTTTTCTGTGCATATCTTTTGATCCAACAGGGCCATTCTTGGGTCTGAATTCCAAAGAAATCATAAAAGAGGGAAAAGGACCCACATGTGCAAAAATGTTTGTAGTACTATTTTTGTGGTAGCAAGGAATTAAAAAATGAATAAATGCCCAACAATTGGGATGGCTGAATAAGTTATGGTATATGAAAGTAATAGAATATTATTGTTCTATAAAAATGATGAACAGGCTAATTTTAGAAAGATTTACATGAACTCATACTGAGTGAAGCAAGCAGAACCATGAAAAGATCATATACAGCAACAGCAGGATTGTGTGATGATCAACTATGATTGACTTGGTTCTTCTCAATGGTTCAATGATCCAAAACAATCTCAATAAACTTTGGATGGAAAATACCACCTACATCCAGAGAGAACTATGGAAACTGAATGTAGATCAACACATACTATTTCCACCTTTTTTTTGTCCTCATGATTTTTCCCTTTTGTTTTGATTTTTCTCTCCCAACATGATATATATGGACATATGTAAAAAAAAAAATGAACATGTAAAAAATGCTTTTACATGTAACTGGGGAAAATAAAAATAATTTTAAAGAAAAGCACAGTTTTCCTTCCTTTCCACAGTCTTTCTTGCTAAGAGCAAGGGGATAGATCGATTAATTAGGGACGAAGTTTAGCAGGCTAGTCACTCCTTGGATCCTTTCTCACATAATGCTCAACCCCCTATCTCCACTTCCCATTGCCTGGCATTTCTCTACCTTACTTCAGAGTACTTCATCACTTTCAGAAAGCCTAAAGATAATACTTTTCCTGTTAAAGTTGGACGGTGGAGTCAGGAAAGCCCGAGTTTAAATCTTGCCTCAGACACTAACTGGGTGAACCTGGACAAGTTAACCTCTGCCTCAGTTTCCTCAGTTATAAAATAGGGATAATAAGACCTAGACTTGTTGTGAGAACCAAAGGACATAACATATGTAAAACATTTTTGCAAACCATATAAATGCTAGCTATTCTTTTTTTTGGGAGGTGGGGTACCAATTGTCTTATTTTCCCCTCCACCCCCAGAGGTCTTTGCAGGGGTAGACTAGAATTTAAAAGCCCATCAATCACCAAGTATTTATTAAGCATCTACTATATACCAGGCACCGGAGAAGCAAAGAATAGAAAGAAGCAATCCCTGTCCTCAAGTAGCTTACTTTCTTCAGAGCAAAACAATTTATGTTTATGAAAATATGTACTGAATAAATATGAAATAAGTGCAAAGTAATTTGGGGGCCTTAGAGATGATCTAGTTTGTTTTACAAAGAAAATGAAGCTCAGAAAAAGGATAAATGACTTTCAAGTCAAAGAACTATTAGAAGGACTCCAGGTGTTCCTAGCCCCAGATGCTGGGGGAGTCAGGGCAATCCAGGGCTTGCTCAGTCAGCATTTCTTCCCTCTCCCAGTCTCAGTGGAATGCCCCCCTCCCAGGTCCCTCCCACTCTTACTCTCTTCTGGGCTCAGCTCAGCTCAGCTCAACATGTGCTGGGCCCAAGGCAATTCTGGACTCCACCTTCTTGGCAGGCACCCCAGCTGCTTCCCTCCCCCCAGCCCTTTCTGGACACCTTCAAACATGACTCAATTCACTCTCCTTTCCAGTTCTTACCTCCCAGTGTCTGCTGCGTTGCTGGGAGCTTAAAGCAAGAGAAGACTGTGAGAGACCCCAGCCACAGCTTGCTAATGTGGCCTTGCTGGGGATGCTTTATTCATAGCAACAGTGCCTCCTGACTCTCCCAGAGTCACTGCTAAGTCCAGATGGTAGCCTCGGAGCACTGATTACTGGGGGCACAGGCACAGTCTCTATGCCTGACCCCTCAGCCAGAGATTTTGTCGTCCTATTGCTCATTTTCCCCTTCCCCTACTCTATTTGAGAGAGTAAAGAGTTCCATTCATGGGGGCATGCAGAAAACAGACAAGGCAGCCAGGTCTGGGGGGAGCCTCAGGTGAGATTAAACTCCTTTCTTATCCTCTTCAGGATCTGGAAGGGACCTCATGGGCTATCTAATTCCATACTGCCCCCTATCTTCCCATTTCACAGATTAGGAAATTGAGTCCTTTTGAAGGGAATTGACTTACCCTCTATCACATGGGTAGTATGTGGTAGAGCCAGAGATTTAAACCCAATTCCTTTGACTCCAAATTCAGTACCCACTGTGTCAGACTAACTGACCCTTTGTTTTATGTAGCTTTCACATTCTAGGCTAGGCTTATACCTTCTATCAGCTCTTTCATTCTAGTTTTCTCACTATCTCTCCTCTCTCCCCGTCTCCTTCCCCTATGTTCTCCCCTTCTCCTCCCTCCTCCATTCTCTCCCCCTCCCTCCCCATCTTTCCCCCTCTCTGTAGCTCCCTCTCTACCTTCCTCTCTCCACTTCCCTCCCTCTTCTATCTACCTTCTTCTCTTCCCTTCTCTTTCCCTCTCTCTGTGCAAAATTATTAGCTTAGTTAGTAAGTGTTTAAGTGTCTGAGGATAAATTTGAGCTCAGGTTCTCCTAACTCCAATGCCAGTGCCATAGCCACTGCACCATGTAGCTGCCCCTCTCTTTTACTCTAGTGAACCCTGGGAGAAGAAGGAAAGTAATCTCCCTCCCTCTCTCTCCTGTTTTTCTTTCTCTTCATTTTTCCCTCTTCTGAGTCAGTATCCCCACATAAATAGATGTACACACATGGGAATATACAACTACAACTATAAGGTAAGCCTCATTCTAAGTAAACCTGCTATACAAAATTTTAAACTCGAATAATCAATCAACAGACTACTAATTAGTAGCTACTTTTATAACACCTGAAATCTAACATTTAGGAAATTCCCAGGGTATAGACACAAATATACTTGATGTTTTTTGCAACAGATGTGTTCCTGAAAAGCTATGTGTGCATCTTCTTCTTGCGAATATGTACACTAAGGGAGTTGCTATTTAAAAGAATCCTAATGTATATGTGCTGCAAAGTGATCTATTACTTCCTCTCCACAACTAATTTTTTGGGAGTCTTTTCAGGTTTCAATAGGTCTGTTTTGCTCATTGCCTAGCTGCAACTTTTGAGCTCTATTTTAATCAGTTTTATTACTCTCTATGCAGTGGGGGCAGTTAGGTGGCAATTAGCCTGGAATCAGGAAAAATCTTTCTGAATCCAAATCTGGCCTTATTATCTGTGTGACCCTGGGTAAGTCATTTAACCCTGAATGCCTCAGTTTTCTCATCTGTCAAATGAGCTACAGAAGGAAATGGCAAACAATTTCAGAATGGGGGGGGTCATGAAAAGTTGGGCATAACTGAAAAATGATTGAAAAAAAAACTATAAAAATGGACAGTTGTGAATAAGGAATCAAGGGATGCCCAAAAATGGAAGATGACTATGCTGTCCAAGGGATAGAGCTGGGAAAGGACTGGAGGGTTTGATGGGAAAGAGAAATTCCCAGAGCTGGGAAAGCATTGAATGTACTTCAGAAGGGAACAAAAATGAATTACTAGGCAGAGCAGGAACAGGCCATGGGCAGGTAAGCCAGGTGCCTGTCTGGAGTGAAACCAACAGAAAGCAGTATTGAAAGACACTTCTGAATGAATAGTATAGTACAGAGTGTCCCAAAAATCTTAATGCAATCTTAAAATTGTACTAACACTTTTGGGATAGCCTGTAAATAATGGCAGTTCTGAACTGTAATCCTGACTCTAACATTAAAATAGGCAAGTTAACTCTGGGAGCTTATTTTTTCATCTATATAAAGAGGAAAATTAAACTCATAGGACCTTCCTACCAGGAATCTATGATCCTATCAGGTCTTTTGATACTCAAAATGTTGAAATTCCAAGCATTAAAGGACCAATATATAAATCATGTATACATCCATCTATCAATTTATGGATATTATTCTGGATCTCTGCCGTCATGCTGGAAACTTCAGATAATGGAATCTTTCTACTAAGCCAGATCACCACTTTCTCTCAAACTTATAGTTTTTGTTTTTGTTTTTGCTGAGGCAATTGGGGTAAAGTGACTTGCCCAGGGTCACACAGCTAGGCAATGTCACGCATCTGAGGTCAAATTTGAACTCAGGTCCTCCTGATTTCAGGGCTGGTGCTCTATCTACAGCGCCACCTAGCTGCCCCAAATTTATAGTTTTAGAGAGTTTTTTGGGATACCAGAAGATTAAATGACTGCTCCAGGGTCACACAGTTAATACGTCAGAGGCAGGGCTTGAAGCAAAGTCTTCCTGCTTCAGGGGTGAGCTCCCTATCTATGTGACACTGCATTGTATTATATTACTTTTATAAATGTATTTTTTTGTTGTTGGTTTGTTTTGGTGAGGCAATTGGGGTTAAGTGACTTGCCTAGCTAATGACTATGATATGTCTGAGGCCAGATTTGAACTCAGTTTCTCCTGGCTCTAAGGCCAGTACTCTATCCACTGCGCCATCTACTGCCCCTAAATGTACATTTCTTTTAATGTCAGAGAAAACTCCCTCCCTTTTAAAAAAATTTTTTTGGAGGCAACTGGAGTTGTGACTTGCCCAGGATCATACAGCTAGTAAGTATGTGAAACCACATTTGAACTCAGGTCCTCCTAATTTCAGAGCTGATGTTCTATCCACTGCACTATTTAGCTGCCCGCCCCCTCCCCCCCCCCCCACCAAAAAAAAAATCTCACTTTAGCATACTCACATAGGCATTCATTTCGTGTTAAGTCCAATTGGATATACTCATAGTAAAAGGATCAAGGCTTTCAGAGAATATCACACCTAACTGTTTTAATAGGTAAAATTTGATTTTTTTTTTTTGTCATAGTAGGGAAAAGATTGTTGAAGCTGGAGTAGATTCATAAAGGACTTTCTAGTTTTGTTGCTAAGTGGGGACAAGCACAAAGAGACACACAGACGAGAGGAGATGTCACCAGATATTATGTTCCTACCCTGCTGAGTCAGGAGATACTGTGAGGCAGAGATGTCTGAGGGTACCTGAAGAATGGGCTGGGGAAGATTGGAGGCAGAATTGGGTGACCATACAGAGCTGGGAAGCAAAAAGGAAGTGTATGAATTCTCACAGAAAGGGGGTGGGGGAAGAGTTCAGAAAAGAGAAGGCTGGGTCAGTCACAGATCCCCAGAGACCTGTGGCTTGGAAGATTGCCTCACACGTGATTGTGTATCCAATACACTCATGCTAGATTAGTTGAATTCACTAAGCCTGGCTCAAGTACTAAAGAAGCAGAATTGGTGCTGGATGTGTGATGTCTCCCAATTATAGCCCCCTAATCCTGGGGTAGTCCCATATCTTAAGGGGATAAATCAGGGTCTACCATCTTGTGTCAATAATCTGGACAATTTCCATGCACTTCTGGAGTTACCAGTAAAAACCCTGGACTCACAACAGAGGGAAAGTGACAGGTTACCAGGGGACTGCCTACCATAGAACTGTATGGTTTTGTGAGTGTAATGTTCTAATTCTCCTGCCAGCCCTGTGATATTTTGCCTATTTTATAAATAGGGAAACTAAGGCTAAAAAAGGTTCAATAACTTCCCTAATATCACATGGCTGATAGGAACAAAGGTCTGACTATAGGTTTCCCCTTACTAATGGTCTTCAAAGGCAGGATGACTTCTTGTTAAATGTGCTATAGTGGGGAATTTTTCTTTGACATAGGTTGTATTTGATAGCTAAGTGAAATTCTAGATTCAAATCCAAGTGTTTTGACTCTCAATCTAAAGCTCTGTTCACTGACTTAGCCTGAAGAATGAACTTGTCTCCAGCTACACCAGAGGAGACATAAGCAATGCATCTTAAGGTGTGACAGATGCTATCCATCTAGGGTCTTCAGAGGAACATCTGAGTGGTAAAATCTGGGAAACACAGCTCAGATTCATAGAATCTTAGAACTAGGTCCAAAAGAGATCTGTAAGACCATCTAGTCCAATGTTCTTTTAATATGTAAAGAAACAGGTCTAAGGGGCTTGTCCAAAGTCACATAAATAGTGACAAAAGCAGAATTATTCATAGAGACTGCTTAGAAATCTCCAACCTATTGTCTTTGAGGTTGGGAAAGGATACTTGCCTTTTTGAGGTCAGGTACATGGACTAGACCTAGACATGGGTTAAATGCTTTATGGAGCCCCTCCTAATCACCAAACTATGACTTTCATTCTACTCCCTTTTCTCATTCTCCCCTAATTGGAGTTCCTCCATTATCCTTCCCCCCTGGACATTCTTTGCTTCACAAGGTTGGCAGCCTTTTCCAACAAGGATGTGTTAAAACCTCCCTCTTAAAACCAATCTCTCTCAACTCTTGGCTCTTTGCCACTGTCCTCCCCTCTCTTCTCACTCGAGCCCTTTCCCTTTTCTCACTTTGAGCTGTCACTTCCGCTCTCTATCTACCCCCTCCTTCTGTTGGTCTTTCCTTCCTTCCTGTTCTTTCGCCAGATGTAGAATCACAACACTGGACTAGGGATCACAAGACCAAGATTCAGACTCCAAAGCCTGGCTTAGCCATACTTGCTAGCTATATAATCTTGGCATCCACATAACCCCTTAAATAGCAAGTAATTTTATTTTGTACTAGACCTGTGATTTCATCAGTGTAGAGAAGTACTAATAAAGAAACTCTGTTTACCAAGATAGATCAGTACCAACTTGGTAATTTAGGGCACTGAGATTAAAAGGCTTGCCCAGGGTCACATAGACTATATATGTCAGATAAAAGACTTGCCTCCAAGTTGGCTCTAACCACTATGATACTGTCACTGTAAAGCTGGATTAATTATACCTGTTCTATTGACCTCTATGATGTTTTCAACCTTCAAACAAAATCATACAAAGTACATCTCATCTAATGTCATTAACTGATTCTCTAAGATGATAGTATGTGAAAAACTGTTTATGAGGGCAGTGAGTTCCACAGGAACAGGGTCATAAATGTAACTAAATGGTTGTAGAGATTTGTGACATTGGAATGGAGTTCAGTTATAATATATTAATGACATAATGAAATGATATTGGCCCAGGCAGCATTGGACATGCCAGTATAAGAGGATGCTTTGTAATCTGTAAGGCACTGTTCAAACATAGGGTATCATGTTCTCTATTGCTCGTCTTTCTTCTCCCCTCCATTTCTAAGCAACCTGAGCTCATCCTTTCTCAGAATCCCTACTCTGCTATGGACACTTCTGGCCTGCTGACCTTGCTCTTGTCAAGCCTTTGGAAACCTCTCTAAGAGAAAGTGTCCCATAGTCTGCCTTGACTTTACCACTGCGCTGAAAAAAAAATGTGTGACTTTGGACACGTCACTTTCTGGACCTTACTTACAAATGGAAGGTTTGGACAGGATGACTAAATCTATGATTGTGGGTTGCCAGTTTTAATCTAGGATTGTGTGATTCTCTTCTCCCTGTAAATGAATGTGGCAGAGGAAAGGAAAGAATTCTGCTTAAATGTGAGTCCAGAAAGAAATAACTACCCCGCCCCACATGCCCATGTCATTCAATCAGCCAAGAGCAGCAATGATATCCACAATAGGGCATCAAGCTCTTTTGTTCGACTGTTTTTGTCCTCCTATGCTTTTCTTTACATTAACTACTGTCTCTGACCTGTCACTTTTCATTTCCTCTTGGTTTTTTCCTGTCCCCAGTCTCTTTTTCACCATTCATCCCAATTCTTCAGGCTTCCCCAGATACCTCTGCCTAACACTGTCACCTTGGACTCAATTTGATGGAAACAGATTATCCGGAGGAGGGTCTCCTCTGGTCAGACATATTGAGATCTCCGTGCGTGCACCTGGGGTTTTTCTGGCAGTTTCACGTGTGTATGTATGTATTTGGGTGATGTGCTACCATATTCTTGCACGTCCTCTGTGTCTTGCCTTTTCTGTGGATGGCTCCAATATCTCTGTCAAAGCCAATTTTGAGCTCACATGTCATAAAAATGTGTGTGCCTCTGCAAGGAGAGGCAGAAACTGACATAGGTGATGTGAGATCTTGAGGCTGCTCCCCATGGACACAGGGTAGAGACTCTGCAGGTCAGTGAATGCACATCTAATGATGGGCTTCGGAGCAGGACAGAAAGAGGAATCAAGAATTATTCCAAACAGTAGAATTTCTGGTTCTACCATAGATCTTGATTTCTTCTACTTAGGAGCATAGGACTTCCACCCCTGAAGTCAAGTATCCTTCCCTATCTGGCTGAGATAACTTTTTAATTTTTTTGAAATACCATCTTACCACCTGCTTTATATTCATTATATCACATGTGTATAATCATTTACAGTTTTTTGAAGCACATCCATCACTACATTGCATTCTCACAGCAACAGGTATAACTGTTTCCATCTTACAGATAAGAAACTGGCTACGTGAAATTAAACAATTTTCTCAGTATCATATAACTGGACCCAAAATTAGAAAGCAGGTCTAATGGTCCTTCCATTGCATCAGGACATGAGAGTTAAGCATGGCTTCTTCGGTTTGTCCCCAGGATAGCCCACGGATTCTTCAGTTCAGTAGAGCTTACCATTCTTGCCAAAGTCCAGTTATTCTTTCCCCTATACCTTTAGGGAGACAGCCAAGCAGCTGGGGAGGGAGGAAAGCAGGGAGGATTGAGCAGCAATGATGCATCTATGTAGGGACCCATCAAGCATCTGGTTAGTTTCCTTGTGTACTCCATACAGATCCCTCCTCCATCCTCCCCCAAGCCACGTCCCCCTGGTGCACCCTTCAGTCGGCCCACAGCAGCTGCCTACCTTGCGGTCCTCGTCCCTCTCCAGGCTGGAGCTGCTGCTGTCCACGGTGGTGGCGCCGCTGGAGGGCATCGTGGGCTGTCTGAGAGGTAGGAGGCTGGCCGGGGAGGGGTAAGCTGGATTTGTTGGCTTTGGGTAATTTTTTTTAAAACAAAATTTTAAACTTTAAAAAAAAAAAAGGAAAAAAGCATACACATGCAAATCCACAAATCCCAGCGTCAAGTCTCTGGTAAGATTCAGTCCGTCTGTAGGATTGGGATCCAAGCGGCTCCACCTGCCAGAGGAGAGGCAGAGGGGTCAGCAGGGGATAGTGGGGTTCATTGGGATCCTAAATTACTTCCCCAATCTCATGGAGGAGCCTGTCTCTTGAGATCCTCATTTGGTGCCTTCAGATTTACTATTAGATTCCAAGTTCCCATTCCTGGTTCCGACTTTTCCTAATACTCACATTTGCTAGCTCTTCCAGCTCACTTTACACTCATGACCTCATTTTACCCTTCTTCAGTCTGATCACCCTCCCCCATCCCCCAAGCCCAGGCAGGAAGTCCCCCTGACTTCCCTTCACAATGATTTTGGGGAAAATACTGACTACTCCACAGACATGGCTTTCCCTTCCACCTCCCCAGCTCCAAGAAGCTTCCTGCCTTTCAGGCATGCCAGCGTTGCCCTGCCCACCTGCCGCTCTGAGGCCTTTGGCTCTGTTCCCTGGGGCCTGTTGCTGTGGGCACAACCCAGGCAGGCTGCTTCCAGAGCCTTCCAGCTGCTGCACTTGCCTCCTCTCTTCTCTCTCCTTCTGCTCTTTTCTTTCCCCTCCCACACGGTGACAAATTCCACCCAAATCCAATTGCTATGGGGAATTCTTAAGATCCTTTTGCCCAGTTCCTTTCCCACTCCTCCCTTCCTTTCCGAGCCAGCTAAACCCCTTGATGAATCTCTCTGACCTCTTTTCATTCTAGACCCCCATCTTAGCCCTTCCCCTTTCTCTGATCAGGCCCATGAACTCATACACCTTCCCACCTACCCACCCCCACACATACCCTCCACCACCAGCTTGCCTCCTGCCCTTCTGGAGGAAGTAAGCCAGTCACAGGATGTAACAAAGAGAATGCTATTTCACATAACCCACTCCAGAGTAAATCAGTCACCAGTTCAGGGCAGCCCCATGACGAGACCCCAAATCTGGGCCTGATTGTATGTAAAAATGTGCCTGAAGAAGACTCAAACACCTGGGCCAATTTCCAAATCTACTCCATCTGCTCAGAGTTCCTGACACTAGGAATGAACTGGGGAAACTGAGGCAGGAAGAGAGACCATGTGGATGTTCATTGGCCATCCTCAAATAGGGAAAACTCCGCCCCAAACAATCCTAATCTATCCAGTCTCAATCCTTTTGGGCTAAAAAAACAAGACCTAGAGAACAGACATGAAGAAGTATGAATTGACGCAAGATATTAACAGCTTTCTCTTATTTTCGCATCCCAGCTTATATTATAATGAATAATGCCATATCAGGACTTAGGTAACTATCCTGTCTATCCTCTCCATCCCCTCCCCCACATGTATACATGCATACTTGTACATTTGTACTTATACACATATAGACAAATAGATGCACAGAGGAGTTGAGGTTCTTCTGTTATTTTTAAGTGTTATCAGATTATCCTGGTAGCTCGTGCCATGAGTTCATGTGGGGAAGCATTCCAACTGTTTCAACTTGCTTTTCCTATCACACTGCCCAGAACAAAAATACAGCCTATTGTGACAGACTTAGGATGAGACATCTGGGATTTAACCTTCCTCAATCATCCAATAAATATCTGTGTGACTTTGGATAAGTGCCTTAACCTCTCTGGGCCTCTGTTTCCTCATGTGCAAAACGAAAGGTTGAACTAGATAGCATCTGAAGTCCCTCCTAATTTTGACCCTAAATCTTAGAATCAGATGATGTCAAAGGTCCCTCACAGTCCTAAAGCCTGTTGTTCTCCCACTCCATTTCAGCCAAGAGAAGGAGAGTTTGGTGATGGGTGGTGGGTTCTGGAATGCTCACCTCTTTCTCCAGGGTCTTTTAATGCAGAGTGAAGGAGAAATTACTCAGACAGAAAGAAGGAAAGTGGAAGCTGCCGAGAGCCTTTGGGCAGGAAATGAAGTTAGCCCCAGTATACACCCACACTCCCTCCCCCCTCAATCTCCTTGTTCCGTTTTCTCTCCTATTTCATCTCCCTCAGTCCTCTACTTCTTTTCTTTTTCTCCTTCTACCTATAATTCCATGAAAAACCCAAAACAATATTTCTCCATAGAAAATATTTCTTGGCTCAGGCTCACCATTTTCCATAAGGAGCTACCAGGGTAGCTTAGTGTCCCTTCTCACAGGACCCAGTCAGTCCCTGATTTCACTGAAGGGAAGGAATCAGTTCATTCACTGGGAGTGAGGAATGTTTTATGTTTTGGGGTTTTCATAAAAAAGAGAACAAGAAGACCAAGCATCATGTAGTTATGGTTTTTCATAATCAGAAACAAAGGAGAGATATAGGCACAGATATGGGCAAGTCCAGAAGCACAGGAATGGAGATCAGAGCCCTGAAGACAAAGATGAAAAAGTTCAAATATGAAGTAGAATCTTTCTACCTGGTCATATCAAAAGGAAGAGATACATCCCTTTTTTTCAGAAGCAGCCTGCACTGACTAGAAAAAAGTATAGAAATATAAGTTTTTAGTCTAGTTACACAAGTCCCCAACTTTTCAGAAGGGGTATGATGCTAAATCTTCATTGATTTTCAACAGTTTCTTAAAATCAGCAGTGCCTTCATCTTCTTTTCTCACCTATCCAAAAAGAATCATCTTGGATTGGAAACTTCCATCTCTATCTAGAAGTTTATTTGAAGAAAACAAGGAAACCTAGGAGATGAGTAAGAGACTTCACTTTTACCAAATAGTTTTGGGAAAGGGGGCAAGATCAGAGTTGAAAGAGAAAAAAAACCTGGAGATATTTAGAATATCTATAAGGACAGAGATGGAAGAAGTCAACTAGTAGCTTAACAAGGGTTTATGTGATGAAGTAGATAGAGTGTTGGATCTGGAGTCAGGAAGACTAAAGTCAGAATTCTGGTACTGACACTTATTAGCTCTGTGACCGTGAGTTACTTCATCTCTCTAAAGCTATTCATTTTTTAAAAAAATGTATCAATTACATTTATTGATAAAATTATACAGTATATACTCCAAGCTTTTGGATTACAAAAATAACACATATGTGATGAAAACTTATTATACAAAATAAAACACTACAAAATTCTAAAATTAAATCTTCAAACAACATATCTATGATGGTCAAGGAGATAAATTAAATGACAACTTTATTAACAAAAATATTCATCAAGCATTTTTAATAATAGCTATCTGAGGCTATTTCCTGATCTCTACAAGGGATACAATACCTGTAATATACCTCTCTCTGTCCTACAGAGAATGCATGTGGGATTTCACTGAGATAGCCTATCTACATAAGGCAATTCAGAAATTTGATGATGAAAATGAAAAAAAATCTTCCACAATATGCCCTAACAAGCTGTAATCTAGTCTCTGTTTGAAGACCTAAGGTAGTCCTCCTCGTATCCCAAATAAGCATTCCAAATGGCCAGTCTCCTTGAGTACCACACTCTAGAGGGCTTCAAAGGGTACCCACTCCTTCTCCCTCCTCACTGGGTTCTGTAGAGCTTATTACTATGGAATGTTTCTTGTCTCTCTGTCTCAGGAAGGCAGGCCCCATTTCCCAAAGAACATTCAATAGAAGCTTCTCTTCCTTCACAACTTTCCCTTTCTGTGTCCTTCTTCCTCTTACCTCCTTCCCAGCCAAGCCTGATTCAGAAAGGAGAGAGCTGAATTAATTGTTTCTTACTAAAGGAAAATGTCTACAAAAAGAGATACCTTGATTTTCTTATTTCTTATCTGTCTGGCACTTATCATCTGTGTGATCCTAGGTAAGTCAGTTTACCTTTCTGGGGCTCAATTTCCTAAAATGACAAATGGGCAGATTCAATTAAATAGCTCCTGACATGTCACCATGATTCTCTTTCCATGCACAAGAAATGAAAAAGGAGATAGAAAAAAGCAAATGATTCTAAAGCAAAAGTATCAGACACAGCAATGAAACTTGGGAGTAAAGAAGAAGCTGTGAAAGTTAAGAGAAGCTAAAGGAAATTATGAAGGGTGTGAAGGATACTCTTCTCCCTCCCTCCTTTTTTATTCTCTTGCACCATCAAGCCTCAGGCTTTGGCTTGGTTCTCTCCTTTTCAATTTCTGGCAGCAGCATCTATAGAGATTGCTGCAAATCCTGACAGCCTTGGTTTAAAATGTTTATATCTTCTGTAAATTGAACTAATGGTGTGACTGTTACTCTAAACCACCTCTCCTGCACCTTGGATACAGGTCACTTAATGATCCTCTGCCTAAAAGAAACAGTGTCTTTCTATTATTGTTACCCTCCTCTCTTTCCTGTACATCCTTTAATGAAGGCTCTAAAGGTTTTAGCCTCATCTTTGCTAGAGCTGGAGAATCCCATTTCATTTCTGACTCCCAGAACCTCTCTCTTCCTTTAATCTTCAGCTCAAAGTCTACTTCCTTTAAAGACTTTTCCTTATCCTACCCAGTCTCCTTGTTAGTACTTCTGCCCGCATGACTGAGTATTCATTTTTTATATTCTGTATGGATTTAGCTGTGAATAAGCTACATCCCACCCCTACCCTCAAAATTCAATGCAAGCTCCTAGAAGGGAGAGACTGTTTAGTTTTAGTTTTTGTATCCTAATAAATGTAAGTGCTTAATGTTTGCTGATTGTCTGATCATCAACATCTTTATTAACTGGAATACTATTGTGACTCAAGTCACCAGTCTCAACCACACCAGTGCTAACTCCCTTGCCAATAAGTCTTGCTATAGGTCACCATTCACCCCTGAATGTCAGAAGAGAGTTGCCCAACACCATAATCAACATCATAGTTCCAACTCAAGCTACACTTTTGGCAAATATCTTCATGTTTCCTGACTCTTCATTTTTTTTCTATAAAATGATGAGGTTAGATGAAATGATTTTAAGGTTCCTTTCAGCTTTAAATCTATGATTCTATGATCCTAGGGGCAACTAGATACTATAGTGGATAACAGAATGCTGGACCTGGACTCAGGAAGACCTGAATTCAAATCTAGTCTCCTACACTTACTAGCTGTGTGATCCTGGGCAGGTCACTTAATTCTGCCTCAGTTTCCTCATTTGTAAAATGAGCTGGAGAAGGAATTGGAAAACCACTCCAGTATATTTGCCAAGAAAACCTCAAATGAAGCCAAAAGAGTCCTAAGCACTGTAATACCTGAGCAACAACCACAACAAAACTTCCTAAACTCTACCTCTTAGAACCCTTAACTTTCCTTCAAAGCTTCTTTTACATGAAATCCTTCCCAAGTTGTGCTCTTGTCATAATGAAAACCATTTTTAATTTGAATATTTTTTGCTTTTACTTTTGTGTGTATATGTTTTGGTCATCCCATAAAATAAGTTCTTGGAAGGTAGGCATTCATTTTGTTTCTGCCTTTTATTCCCAATGCCTGACACTGAAATAGGGTAAGCACTTTAAAAATACTTATTAATTGATTGATAGTCTAATCATTGCTAACAGCCTCAATATATCAATAACACCAGAAATAACTAATTACAATATTGCAAGTGCCACTTTAATTAGCCCTCGCAATACTAAGATTCCTAACTATATCATTAGTGCTAACCATCCCAATACTATGCACCTTCTTGGTCTAAGATTGTTTCATCTTAGACTAATAGAACTTAAAACATGTTCTGACTACCACCATGTGATCTCTACCAAAACAACCCCAATTTTAATATCTAGTCATATGCATCTTCTTTATCTTCACTATCAAGTTCATTATCCACCTCAACAAACTTCATTGTTGGTAAGATTGGGAACCATCCTTGTTTCCCCTCCCCCAAAAAAGATTTTACCTTCATCTTTGTTAGAGCTATAGAATATTTGCCTCATTCATGTCAATAGCCTTAACTTGACCAGAATTATCAAATCTCTAATCAGATTATTCTTATTCAAAACAATGCTTCACCATTTCTATCCTACCTCCTTTTTTCAAACCCCATATACCCTTCCATACTTAGCCATTCCCAAAAATTTCATGAAAATATCACCCTTCTTGGAATTTCTAAATCACACAAAGTCTATATCACATAGTTGGCAAATTAACTAATTTTCATGCAGTAATCTTCTTTCCCCAAGTAAGTTAAAAGCTCCTTGAGGGTAGGAACCATGTATAATATTTTACTTTTATTCACCATAGTGTTGGACACATAGTAATGTTTAAAAAGCACTTGTTGAATGGTTTAACTTGAAAATCAGCTTAGGCACTGATAATTGACAAAAATAAAGTTTTCAAATTGTTCTGCCTTTCTAGCTAGAAACTCTGCCTACACAAAAAAGGCTAGATAGTTAACTCTTAACAATAAAATAAGGATGTCCTCTTCAATTGGATGGTTAATAGCACCAAACTGATTCCATGGCCTAGCCAATTTCTAGTGTACCATACGATTTCTTAGGTATTAAGAAAAGAAAAATTAATAATCACCCAATAAAGATCCATTTACTCTGCCAACTATGGAGTTGGTTTTCTTTCTCCACATTCATGAGGTAGAATAAGTCTCTTTAGACCAGGGACTCTTTACCTGGGGTTAAAGGCACTCATTCCTCAAAAGAATCACAGATAGATTTCAGGGAACCAGTGAATTTGAACAAGAAAAAGTTCCACCTTTGCTAAAACATAATCTGTTTCCTTTTGTATTTTACTTTATGCATTTAAAAATATTATTCTAAGAAGGTTCCTCTAAGCTTTGCCAGACTGCCAAAGTAATCCATGGCATACACAGAAGATTTAGACTAAGTTTTCTTGGGCAACTCAGGCCCAAACTATTTACAACAGTCCAAAATGCCAATGGAGTATTATAACAAATGCCAATAGAGTATTATAGTTGGGGCTTTGAATGAGTATTGAATGGTGAATAGGGTATGAAAAGAGGAGTTGAATGGGTTGGTAGGGCATTGTTGTTTTGGATGTGAATAATCTGATTAGGGCTATGGATAACTTTGGTCAAATTAAGGCTATGGATATGAAAAAGGAACGCGTTCTACAGCCCTAACAGATATAGATGAAGTCTTTTTTGAGGTGGGGATGTAGTTCCCAACTTTGTTAATAATGAAGTTTGTTTTTATCTTTTTTAATATTCCTAAAGTTTGTAGTGTCCTTCTCTAGATAGACCCAGTTCTATTAAGACTTTCTGGCAATAATCCAGTTGTGGACACACCATGGTCTCTCCCCATAATCCTGCTCCACTCCCTCCTCTTCCCCCCACCCACCCCAAACAGGACAGGTTTTCTGTTTCCTTTCCCAGCAGTACAAGGGGCCATTGTCTTCAAGGCACAGCCCACAATGGCTCCTGGGTTGATCCTTTCCTGATCATAACTAACAATTCAGAGATCACAGTATCTTAGATCTTGAGCTAGAAAGGACTACAGAGACCTCTTAGTTCAATTCCTTCATTTTTAGATGAGGAAACTGACCCATATTAAACAGCTAACCCTGTCAATCTGTTATCAATTGCCAAATTAGTGATCTCAGCCTTCTCATTTCATGATGGGAGTCCGGAAGGGGGCCCAGAATCAATTCCAAAGGATAAGACTTTTTAAAAGTTCCCTGAGGGAGACACTAGGTCAGAGATAATAGCCTTCAGCTAAACTTCCTCCTTCATCCTAGGGGATGTTAAAACAAGTTGTCTCAGCTTGTAGCCAGGGTTCTTATCCTTTTTTTGGTGTCATGGACTCTTTGGCAATTTGAGAAAGCATATGGACCCCAAAATAATGTTTTTAAAGATATAAAATAAAATACAAAAGATTACCAAGGCAATTAGTTATATTAAAATATAGTTATTAAAAATTTTTAAAAGAAAACACAAATTATGGACCCTAAATTAAGAACCCCTGGACTAGAGAAGGGAGAAGAAGCTTTTACTAGACCTAATAGATCTTTTACTAGAGTCAAGTCCTGAATGATTAAGAGAATATAGTCCTAAACACCAAGAAAGTTGAGGAAGGTCAATAAATATGGCCCTGAGAAGAAGGGGAGAGTCTCCTTGCTTGTCCCTACTGGTAGTCAGGGTTATGCTCTGTAACATGGAGCTGCTTTATAGTGATCCTGAGTGTAGGGAGGGGATGTGTATGTTTTGTGGGCAGAGACGCATGTGGAATGAAAACTACTGATTTGAATATAAATCACAATCTGATGTCTACTACCTCTGTGATCATGGGCAAATTACTTCACTTGGGCCTTATTTTCTTCATTTGTAAAATAAGAATAATAGTACTTACTATCATTCAATCATTTTAAAGACATGTCCAACTCTTCACAAGTTCATTTGGGGTTTTCTTGCATAGATACTGGAGAAGTTTGCAATTTCCTTCTCCAGCTCATTTTACAGATGAGGAAATTGAGGCAAATAGGGTGAAGTGACTTGCTTAGGACCACACAGCTAGTAAGTGTCTGAGGTCAGATTTGAATTTAGGTCTTCCTAACATCAAGCCTAGGGCTCTATCTACTTCCCCACCAAAGAGTTGGGGAACTAGATTTGTGCCAAAGAAAGTCTTAATGAGTTGCCTGAGGGCTCTGGGAGGTTAAAAGTCTTATTCTCCATTCAACAGTCAGTATGTATCTGAAGTGGGACTTATCCTAGGTCTTTCTGGCTTTAAAAGGCCAGATCTTTGTTTACTAGTACACAGCTCACAAGGCTTCTGGTGGGGGTAGGGGTGGAGTGAGACTTTGTAAGGATTTATGTACTATATATTATTATTCTCAGGAGTGAGGCTGACAAACATGTTTATCCCCTCTGGAATCCTACTGGAAGATAATACAGTGGAAGGAGCACTGGATTTGGAGTTAGAAGACTAGGGCTCAAATCTCAGCAATACTTTATCTCCATGAGCCTTGGTTTCCTCATCTGTAAAACAAAAGGGTAGACTAGATCATATTACTCAAATATATCAAACCCCAGAGAGTGGAGAGGTCAGCATGGGAGGGGAAAAATTTAGAAGTCAAAATTTTTAAAAATTAAATGTTAAAAATTATCTTTATGAGGCAGCTAGGTGGTACAGTGGATAGAGGACCAGCCCTGAAGTCAGGAAGATATGAGTTAAATCTAGCCTCAGACATCTAACCTTCCTAGCTATGTGACCCTGGGCAAGTCACAACCCCAATTGCCTCAGCAAAATAAATTAATAAATAAGAAAATTGTCTTTATGTGTAATTGGAAACTTTTTTTAAAGAAAGGAGTTGAATTAGAACTTTTAGCTTTAAGCCTATCCTCTGACATAATTCAGGTTTTAGGAGACAAGGTAGAAAAGAATGGCAGGGGGTTAGAAGGTATGAATAGGTTGCAATAATTTTGTGGGAGTGGATGATCACATCAGTGAGATCTTGATGTATCAGAGTGAAATCTTTCTCAGTTTAGAATCTTCTGACTGAACCATTCCTCTCCCATCTAGGGCTGCATTTCCTTGCCATAACCCTTCTAAGCCCCTAGTCCTCATCAGCATCTGTCCTAGTGTGGCCTTGTCCTGACCTTCACCATCACACCTCACAATAAAAACTACTAAAGATGGGCTCAAAGTCACCTAAATTACGGCTTCCCCTCCTCAGCTAGGCTGCTGCCATTAAGGCTCCCTAATTTAACTTGCTCCAAAAGCATGCCCAGATATCATCACAGCCCTCCAGCTATTAGCATCACCCTTTTCAGCATCTCCAGTTTGCCTACAAAATTTAAAAAAAAAAAAGTTTGTTAAAGAAACAAACAAAAACATGGCAGCTAATTTTTTTTCTTGGACAGGAACTGGTAGGATGCCCTCTTCTATTATCAAGGGTCAACACAACACCATTTATCAAACCTCCTAGGACCAAAGAGCAGTTGAAGTTGAAGTCATTAGGGAACGTGATGGGCCCATCAAGGCCCTAGCTGAGTGGAATTTTTTTTTTAATGGGAGAAACCTTGATGGATCCGCTAGTTATGACCATAGGGTTATGAACACAGTGGTAATCTTGTCCAGTCTCACTTCTCATTTTACAGATCAAGACTTATCAACTGTCTCACAAATAGCAAAGGCAAGCTAGGAACTTAGGTTTTCTGACTTTAAATCCAGGGCCCTATCTACTGAATCACCCTGACCCTCAGTCTGGTTTCCACTGAACAGTTCAAGTTTCTGCTTCAACATTTCTTCATATCAACATTTCAAGATTTGCTATATCTGTAGTTGTGCAATAATGAAGACTTTTAGTGCCATTCAGTTGGGTGACCATCAATTTATCATATTCCCTCTGTGACAATATTTCTAGAAGAGTCTGATAATAGAGTTTTCCTCAAGGACACCCCCTTCACATAAATATACACCCCAGATGCCTCCCTTCTATGAGTCTGGGATGACTTTTGTGTCCTCAGGTGACTTCAGGAGGCAGAGTAGGGCAAGTAAAATCGTTCTTACCTGGCTGTCATGTCACCAATCAAATGGAATTACAGAATTATAAAAGATTAGTACAAAAAGATGGGAGGTCAAATTGTTGGCAAAGCCAAGATTAAGTACACAACACTTTGCTTCCAGTCCTTTGCTTTACCCCTCTCCCTAATCCCCATCCCAAGACCAGAGTGATGGTGACCATGGCAAAAAAACCCCCAAAAAACTGCAATCATGTATGTAATCTCCAAATCTTCAAATAAAGTAATCTTATTCACCATATATAAATGTCAATTTATATAAATGTCAAAGTGTATAATTATTATATTAATATTTTTTATAGGAGCTATAGAGTAATGTACAGGAAGCCCTCTAAGCCAACTCCTGAGACAGAGAAGACCCTTTTGGCAGGATGTAGTCTAAACATCACTTCATCCTGTGTCCTCCCCTTACTCCTTACCCCAGCCCCCTCCATCAAACAAGTAGGGCCCCAGAGACCTTCCTGCCACGTAAGTTTGCCTTGCTGGAAGTGAGCAAGATGATTACATTCCTGAGAACCTAGAGATAAGAGTCAAAGTAGTATAGGAGAAAGATTTCAATTTGGAATTAGGGGTCCTGGATTCAAAACTCTGTTCTGCCCTAGACCACTCATGTAACCTTAGGCAGATAACTTTATTTTTCAGAGTCTCCATTTTCTCATTTCTAAAATGAGGAGTTATAGTTCAAGAACAGGAAGGAATACCAAAAACCTTGTATTCCAAGACCTTCATTTACAGATGAGGAAATGGGGTGATACAGGGGATTGGTGAGTAGGAGGGCCGATGGGAAGGTTTTGACTATGTCCAGTCTAACTTTAAATCTATGATTCTGTCCTGCCTGCCCATGACTGTCCCTTGGCATGAGTATTTTTTCCCTTAGAAGTCCTGCAATTTCCAATACTACTCACCCTACTTTCTTAACTCTAGTGTTGCTGATGCCAGAATTTCCATTGCCCATATGTCATGGAATTAAGGCTACCTACAAGAAGTCATATCACCTTTTGGATCACCAGTACATCCCTAATGTCTGATATCATACAGGAAGAGGCAAATGTACAGAATTTTTACACAAGCCATTCTTGGTCTTGTATATTCTTGTGTCTTGTGTGTGTATGTGTATTTTTTTTTTTTTTTACACAAGACATTCTGAAAGGCAGCAGGCACAGCTAGAGAAAGAACCAGTCCTCAGCAAGATGGAGCAGTCTTCAAAAAGCTGATTCTGGGGTCTAGCTTCATCTTCCTGGGCTTTTTTTGTCCTATCTTAGTCTGTTGCTTATTCCTCAGCTGCATCTTGGACTATATACCCTCTAAATCCTCTTTATTATCAGAATCTTTAGTGCAGTCAACAACACTGCCTTCTCTAACTTCCTCTTCCAAGCCAATCAGTTACCAAATCTTGTCAATTGTACCACTGCTACAATTCTTACATTCTCACCTCCCCAACGCCCTCAACCATCCTAGCTCAGGCCCTCATCACTTTTTACATGGATGATTGCAACACTTTCCTAATTAGTCTCTTGACTCAAGTCTCTTCCTTCTCTATCCCCTGGAGAAGATGAGTTCTAGAGAGTACCTGGCAGTGACTGACTACCAGAGGGCCACTTGGAGGGAGCAGCTAGGATGGAGAGCTGAATGAACCATGGTCATGGATTTCTCCTAATTGTGGTCATGAAGCCTGGAGCCTGCTCAGACTGAAAACAGGTCTGCTTATTCTTGGAGCCCCCTCTCTCATTCTTATTTCCTTTCCAGAGACCAATCAGGGCTCCTGTTTTCTAACCCTAATCGCATGCCTCTCACGTATCCCAGGATGTTCACACATGCTAGGAAACCAGAGCCCACTCTCAGTGTGTTCCCTTCCTTCCCCTCCACTCCCGTCTCATGTCTACTTCTCTCTCACCCCACCTCCACAGTGTGGTGGCTGTATTGTTTCACACCCTTCCTTCCCCATCAGGACATCCACACTCCCTCAGCTCTTCATTTTCATCTGGCAAACAACTCAAAGATGGGAGCAGGCAGCAGCTGGATGTGCCATTCCAGGACTCCTCAGATGTGAGAAGGTGGTGTAGGAGGGGCATGGGGCTGCTAGAAAGATAAGAAGCAAGTACAAGAAACCTTCATCCTGGCTTATGGAAATAGGGAATGAAGGATAAAGTAGCTGTTAAGTAGTTAACATTAAAACTAAAATATCAGAGTTTTGAGCTGGGCTATCACATCTTCATAGATCATTTAGTTCAACTTCATTTTAAAATTGAGGAGACAGAGGCCCAGAAAAACTAAGTGATTTTTCCCAAAATCATACAGCAAGTAAACAGCAGAGGAAGGACTAGAACCAGGGTTTTCTGATGACTGATCCACTGTTTCATTTCCTATATTCTTTATGAATGCCAATATGTATATAAATATGAGGATTAAATGGTACATAATAGCAAGTAATGTGGTCAGGTTTGATGCTAACTATAGACACTGGAGAACTAACAAAGTGAAAAAAAGAAAAACAGTAAAATTTTGGCTTTGATTGTGAAACAATATTACTAATCATTGTCATTGATGTGAAATGCTTACCACTTGTGCCTAATTATCAGGTAACAAAATAGCAGTTATGTATATCATTCAATATGTACAGAATTTGTTGTCTTGTTTTTTTTACATTAGCTCAGTAAATTTTGTTAATGTACACTCAGCCTTTATGGTTCACTGTTCATGTCTGTGCACAACTTTTAAAAAATCAGGGAATACTGCTCCACCTCCACCAGGACACTTGTTGCAGAACTTCCATTGCAGAGCCAATATCTAGCTGCTAAGAATGATAACCTCCACTACCACTACTATAACAGTGACAACCAGAAAAATTGAAGTCACATGCATATCATGCAAAATGGCCATAGCATCTCCTTGCACATGGATAACATATTTTGTCAGTGCAAATTCTTTCCTTACTTCCCTGAATCCTAGAATCCTGGCTCTGCTGAAGAGGGAATAGATGAAAGTGTGTGTGGGGGGGGGGGGGGGGGGTGGGAGGTGGGGGGGAGGGGTTATGTGTGAATGACCTCAAAGGTAAAAAAGGTACTAAATTTGGAATCAGTGGACCTGAGTTCAAATCCAAGATTTGCCATTTGCTACCTGTTCTAACTTGTATACACTTTCTGGGTCTCTGTCTCTTTTAAATGAAGTTTGAACTAAATGATTTATAAAGAGACAGGCCAGCTCAAAGCTCTGATGGTTTGGTTAAGTCACTACCTAACAGTTACCTTCATTAAGCCTCAGTTTCCTTATCTGATAAATGAAAGGAATGGACTGGAATATCCTAATGATACCTTTCAATTTTATATATGTAGCCCTATGGCTCATCTGATCCAATTTACATCTGACCAAGAATCTCCTCTTTCTAAAATCCCTATTGATGTCAATAGTACTCCCATCAATAATTTATCTGTTGTTTTCTATGTGCCAGGAGTGGCAGCAAGGTGGTAAAATAGATGGAATATCAGGCCTGGAGTCAGGAATACTCATCTTCCTGGGTTCAAATCTGATGTCAAACACTTATTAGCTGTGTTACCCTAGGAAAGTCACTTAATCCTGTTTCCTCAGTTTCCTCATCTGTAAAATGACATGAAATGGCAGACTACTTCAGTATTTTGACCAAAAAAACCTCAAATGGGGCCATGGAGAGTTGGACATGACTGAAAAACAACTGAGCAATGTGCTAGGAATTCTGTTAGGAGCTGAGGATAACAAAAACTAAAACAAAACTGTCCTTGGGCATAAGTAGTTTACTAATGTAATGTAAATATCCTTCCAGTCCCCCAAGTGAATAGTCTCAAAATCATTTGTAGCTCTTCATCCTCTCTTGTCAAGTTTCCCTGCCAGAAATAATCAACCAGTTGTACAATTATGTCAATTCTACCACCATGATATCTCTCACATCTATCCCCTTTCTGGATTCACATAGCCACATGAACTCCAGTTCAGACTCTGGTCACCTTTTACCTGGACAATGGTAGCAGCCTACTAAATGGTCTTCCCCCTTCAAGTCTTTCCATTTTCTAATTCATCCTCTGGACAGCTGCCAAAGCATAGACCTAACCTCACTGCCCTGCTTAAGAAGCTCTAGTGATTCTATATCACCTCAAAACACAAACTTCTCGTTTGACATTCAAAAAGCCCTTCATAGTCTGACACCATCTCTCTTTCCAGGCTTTTTACACATTATATCCTCTCGTGCATTCTACAGCCTATCTAGCTTTCTTGCTGTTTCTTACACACTACATTCTATCTCCTATCTTAGGCTTTTTCCATTTCTAGAATGCTCTCACTCCTTATTCCAATCTCTTAGAATTTCTGGGTTCATTCCATCTAGGCTCAGAAACAGGAAGATTTTCTTGCTAGTGCTTCCCATCATGAAATTCCTTTGCCTTTACTTTATGTGTATATGCATGTGTACACATACATATGTAGATATAAATATGCATATGTATGTGTGAACACACACACATATATATATATTTTATCATTCACTTACTTTAGTCGTGTCTGACTCTTTATGATTCCATTTAAAGTTTTCCTGGCAAAGACATTGAAGTTGTTTGCTATTTCCTTCTCTAGCTCATTTTACAGATGAGGAAACTGAGGTAAATAGGGTTAAGTGACTTGCCCAGGGTCACATAAGCTAATCTGAGGCTAGATTCGAATTCCAATCTTCCTGGCTCTAGGCCCAGTGCGCTATATATTAAGCCATCTAGCCACTCTTAAATATATCATATATATTCATAATATATATTATATATATATTCAAGAACTTACATTGTATTCAGGAGAAAACTCTCTACCTATTAAAGGTCTTTGAGGTGAAGGAGTGTAATTTTTTGCTTTTATATCTCTAGCACAATGCTTTAATAAATGATTGTTGATTAACTGATACACTACTACGTCCAACAAGTTTATAATCTGGTCTCTTTTAGAAGACCTGATACCATTAAATGACTGTTTATAATCCTAGATCTAATTCCATTAAATTGTAAGCTCTTGAGGGCAGAGGCTGGGGGTGGTGTTTTTTTTTTAAAGTGTTGGGGGGTTTTTTTGGCCTCTTGGTATCCCCAGAACATAGCATAGTTCCTGGCATATAATAAATGTTTGCTGATTCATGGATTAGTTGGCCTTTCTGAGTTCCAGCCCCTAGTGGGCACTGAGGGGATTTACCCTTCCCTTGTGGTTCTACAGAGCTTATTACAACTGTAGAAAGTCTTTGTCTTGTCAAAAAGTCAAAAGATTTTACCTTAGAGGGCTGGTTCCATTCCTCAAAGAACCTTCAGCAACCTCTCTTCTTCTTCTTTCCCTTCCTTTGCCTTTTCTTTCTCACTTCCCTCCCTGCCAAACCTGATTGCGATAAATAGCAGCATAGCACATATTTGCTCTTTCACAAAAAAGAAAACAGTCCTCTCACTTGACTCCCCTCAGTAAGAGTTGCCATCCAGGCATAATAAGTGGAGTTGGGGATGAACAATGGGCCAACAGCCATAACAAGGATAGTAGCAAAAAATAAAGTCTGTGTTTGCCCATCTTCAGCTGGCCAAGCCAAAGTGGATGAGGGGTATATGACTGAGGGGGCTCCTGGTGGGAGCAAGAAAAAAAGTTCTAGTCTCAATGTGCATATTTGTACAAATTTCTCCCTTCCAAAGTAATCACCTAAGAGGCTTGGGACTTATTCTAGAGATTCTACACTTGCAACTAAGGCCACTTTGGGAGCTGCCTAAGAGCTCACACTTATGTATCTCACTTGATCTTCACAACAAACCTGTCAGATGGTTGCTATTATTATCCCCATTTTACATATGAGGAAACTAAGGCTCAAGTTAAAGTGATTTGCCTGGTTATAAATTTAGTAAGGGTCTAAGACAATATTTAAATGTATCCCAAGTCCTGAGTCATAACACTTCATGAAAAGTCATACAATTATAGAATTAGAGCTGGAAAGGGTCTCAGAACCTGTGGCCAATCACAGGATACCACTTCATCCAATCCTCTCATTTTTTCAGTGGGCAAATTGAGTTCCAGGAAAACTTGGTAGTAAGCCTTAGAGATGGATTTTAAACTCAGGCCTTCTGAATCTCGAGTCTCTGTTCTGCCTCCTTAACCACATCATCTTCTTTTGGAATCACACTTTATCTCTGACCAAAAATTGTAGTCATGACCCAATTTAATCATCCACCTTATTTATCAGACTGGACTCCAAAAGGAGGTTGGTAAGACAGAAAAGTCAGCAGGATTCCCTGTCTATTCGCAAATTACAGAAGAAACTCAGCATTTTCCAGATCAAAAGCAAAGAGGCCAGTGGCAAGACTTAATAAAAGTTAAAACAGGAAAGGCCCTTCAGGGAGCTAATCCAACCTCCCAAATTCAATGAGGTGGAAACTGAAGCCCAGAGATGGAAAATGACTTGCCCAATGTCACCCACCCAGTTACCCCTAGGGACTAGAACGCATCTATAATCTATTAAGTTAGTTTAGGCGGAACTCCTAGTATTGAAGAGACAAAAGCCATAGGGTTCAGGTTCCATATTAGTCCTTTATCTCACCTCTTTCTGCTTTCTTCCCAGGGTTCTTCCTACTACATCTGGTTCAAGCAGAAGAGTGTCTATGTACACGGGTAAACTCAGCCAGCTCAGGTTTAAATGACCTCAAAGGCCCTCTCCAGCTCCAACAGTCTATGACTGATTCCAAGTCTCTCCTATTATGTGACTCCTGCCAACTCTCATGGGAATATATCACATCTCCAACACTCCTGGTGCCTATCAATCACTTTTTCCCTCTGGCTCCCTCTCCCCTCTCCCTGAGACAGAGCTTCCAAGCTGAATTCAAAGAACCAATTGTCCTTTTCCCTCTGCAAACATTTCCTACAACAAAATCCTAGACCTTCCAGCCAATTATCTGAAGTTTCCTCAGGCTAGGGACTGTCTTATTTTTATTTTTTTACTTTTGTAACTTGCTTCGTCCCACCCAGCACAGTGCCAGGCTTATAGCTGATGCTTAATAAATGAATGGGCACCTAGGTGGTGCACAGGATAGAGTATAGGGCCTGGAGTCAAGAAGACTCATCATTGTTCTGAGTTTAAATCTGGCCTCAGATATTTACTAGCTGTATGATCACCCTGGGTAAATCATTTAACCCTGTTTGCCTCAGTTTCCTCATCTGTGAAATGAATTTTCCTTCCTGGAGAAGAAAATGACAAACTACTCCAGTCTCTTTGCAAAGAAAACCCCAGATGGAGCCATGAAGAGTTGACTGAACATCAAACAAATATATTACTAAATGACTAAATGATTGCTGAATTGAATTAAGTCAAATACTAGAGTTGCTAAGGAGCTAAGTGACTAAGGGAAAGTGAAGTGAGGGTTGCCTAGTATTTAATGCCCTAGGTTAGATATTGGGAGGTCTGGTTTTTTAGTCACAGCTCAATTACCATTTAATTTTACGGCAGAGTGCAAGTTAAGTGGCAGATGGGCCAATTCTAGAGTCAGTAAGCCCAGGGTTCAGATATTTACTAGTTGTGTGACCTTGAACAAGTTTTTTAACTTTTAGCCTCAGTTTCCTCATTTGCAAGATGAGGAGTTGAACTTGATAGCCTTGGAGGTCCCTTACAATGCTAAATCTATGATTCAATATTTCTTAACCACCTCCCTTTCTGGGCTTCTGTCTTCTCATTTGTGAAATAAACGGGTTGGGCTAAATCATCTTGGAAGTCCTTTCCAGCTCCAACATTCTTATTAGATAAAATGGTGCAGACAGGAGAAAAACCCAGACACAATTAGTAAGCCTTATTGGACTTCCCAGGCCGCGTGGCCACAGTAGACCAGGCCCCTCGGCCACCAGCATTTGGGCGGAGAGCTGCTGTCATGGAGCTGGTGGCAGCAATAACCACATTGTTGATGGTAATAAAACTATTAGAAGTAATCACTGTGTGCCAGCTTCCAGGCCTGTGGTTTCAACCCCATTGCTCCTCTCATTTAGGAGCCAAAGTATAGCCACAGCAGCTGTTGAGCCCCAGGGTACTGGGGAAGAAGGGCAATCTCAGCTCTAGACTTAAAAGGACAAGGTGGGAGGAAGGATCTGGGGGGGGAGGGGGAGAGTCTGCAGTCCCTGGGGATGACCAAAGAATTTTTCTAAAGTCATATGAGAAAATAGGATAGACCATTTTGAGTGTGGGCCTTAAAAGGCACAAATACATAGAAAGAAATGAAGAAACACATGCAAAGAAATATAGATTTGGAGCCAAAGGGACTTCAAGAGCTATTTAAACACAACCACCTCATTTTATATATAAATAAATTGTGTCTGGGTAAGGTGACTTGTCCAAGGTGACAAAGGACGATTCCACTCCGGGTCCTCTGATACCTGATCTCACATTCTATTGCATATCTATCAACTGATCAAAAAACAAAAAAAACTGATTACATACCTATTATAGGCCAAGTTCTATGTTAGACTCAAGCAGTGTACTCCCCCTCTCCCAAAAAAACAAAAACAGAAAAACAACAATTTTTGGTCTCAAGATGTTTACTTTCTATCAGATAAAACAACATGTGTATAAATCTAAACAAAATAAACACAGAATTACAAGATAATTGGATAATATTTAGGTGTGTGTGTAGAGGGGGATGATTCCAGGATCTAGTCCAACCTTCTTAGTTTATAATTAAGGTTTAAGTGGCTTTACTCAAGGGCATGTAGGAGGTTAGAGACAGAGTCTAGACTAGAAAAGTCAATTCCCTTTAGATAACAAGGTGATGCAGAGGATAGAACATTGGACCTTGAGTCAGAAAGACTGGATGGCAAAGCAGCCTTGGACACTTACTAGCAAGTCACTTAAACCCAGCCTAAGTGTTCTCATCTATAAAATGGGGATAGCAAGAGCATCTATCTCCAAGGATTGTTCTAAGAATTAAAATTGATGTTAATAAAGCATTTAGCATAACATCTAGCACATAGTAGGCAATAATCTTTTTTTCCTCCTTCCTTCCCTTCTTCCTTTCCTTCTTTCATTCCTTCTTTTATTCTTCCTTCCCTTTTTTCTTCCCTCCCTCCTTCCCTTCCTTTCTTTATTCCTTCCCTCTTTTCCTTTTCCCTCCTTTCTTCCTTCCCTCCTTTTTTCTTTCCTTTCTTCCTTCTTCCCTTCCTTTCCTTCTTTTCTCCCTCCTTCCTTTCTTAATTTCTTCCCTCCCTCCCTCCTTTTCTTTCTTTTTTTCTTTCTTCCTTCTTTTTTTCTTTCTCTTCCTTTTCTCTCTTTTTCTCTCTCCTTTTTTCCTCCTTCCCTTCCTTCCTTCCTTTCTTCTTTCCTTCTTCCTTTCATCCCTCCCTCATTTTCTTCCTCCTTCCCACCCCATCCAGTGCTTTTCTACTATTTTGGGATGCCTCTTGAAGATGTTAAAGTGGTCCAGTACAGAACATCTTCTCTCACTCTCTACATTCAGTCCCAGAGTTTCATAATGGGTTCAAGAGTCACAATTCGCTCAGTTTAAGTTTGAATCCTGACTTGGCCACTAACTACCTATGTCACTTTCAGCAAGTCACTTAAACCCTTGATGTCTGAGTTTCTTTCACTCTAAAATGGGAGAAAAGGGCTAGGTGAACTCAATGACTTCTAAAATCCCTTCCTCTAGAAGCCTTTGAGACCAAAATCCATTTCTTTGGGGGAAAAAAAACCCCACTACAAACAGAAGCCCAGTACATACATGGGATCATCTTAGATAAAAACCAGGGTGCATCATAAATGTCAGGAGTGTAGTAGGGGATAGAGAGAGAAGTTAGACCTGACTCAAAAGATTGTCTCTGTGGCACCAAAGGACATAATACAAAAAGGTATGACTTCCTCCCAGACTGGTAGGGATTTCCCCCAATCACTCTAGTTTCCTTTAGTGATTCAAAATGACTTAGTCAATAACTTCTGTATCTTTACTATGGCTGCCAGAATTAGTACTTTTTTGGCCCAAATTCACCCTTTTTTCATCTGGGACCATCCCTAGAAGGGTATAGAGCCTGAGGTCGATCAGACGATGCCATTTGTCTTCTCCCTCCCTTCCCCACCAACATTTTGTATCTGGGTGAAACCAGGATGCTGATCAACATCAAGGGCATCCTTAAAGGGGAAAGAGATCACTAAAGGGCAAACTGTAGCCTGGCGGGTGGTAGGGGGTGGTGGGTGATAGAACCAGAGGAGTGGGTGTTGTTGCCAGGCAGCCAGTCCCAATGACAGGGCTGATTGTGTGTGGGGAGGTCTTTTTTAGCAGCCACCTTCTCTTCCCAACCGCTGCCTCTCTGAGTCACTAGTCCACCCCCTATCCTACCCTACCCCAGCAGCAGCTCTGAGCCCTTCACTGAAGCCAGCTGTGGCAATACCCCGATTTGCCATCATCTTAGCATTTCAAGGGTCAATCTAAGTTTGTCCTTACCATACCATTCAGCAAACTATAGCCTTCAGCTTCACCACCAGCCCCCTTGGGACGACAGCATGGTGAAGCAGAAAGATGTTCTGGATTTGAAATAAAATGATATAGATTCAAATCCTGCCCATGGCATTTATTATCTACATCACCTTTATCAAGTCATTTCACTATTGTAGGCCTCAATTTTCCCATATCTAAAATGGGAATCTTGAGACCTGTAGCACTTACTTCAAAGGGTGGTTGTAAGGCTCAAATGAGTTAATGGATATATAAAGTGCATTGCAACTCCTGAAGTCCTAAGAAACATCAGCTGTTAGTATTATTCTTTCAAATACAGTAGTGAGATGTATACACTATACAACACAAATGAGATCAGTTTGACTCTGACATGTACAGCAGAACAGGTGAAATGTTTTCTGTTTTGTTCTCAATGACCTTCCATGGACATCTAAGAGATTTGTTGGTCTTTCTGACTAAATCTGAACATTGGGCTGATGTCTCCAGAGAGTTGTCTATCATTACTCCTAGGTCCCATTTCAGAGTCAGAATTGACAGTTCGGAGCCCATCATTCTCAAAGCACAATTGTGATAATGTCCCCCTTTCCCCCCTCACCATTATGTTCCTTCCATAGCACACAGTCTACCATCCTTTCATTCACAGCCTCATGAGGCTTTTCTGTAGTTTATATTCTTCAGCTAGTCATATTATCCCTTGCAAGAGCTCAGTGATAATAATAATACCTAACATTCTACAGCACTTTTAAGGTTCACATTATTCTTTACTGACATTATCTCATCTGTAAGTTCAGAGATGCCACTGTGTACTCTCTGGAGGACACCCCCTGTCCATCTCATCTTCTCTGACCAGAGAAGTGACCATTTATCTCTACCCAAGATTTTCTGGGTTTTCCCTCTCTGTGACCAAAAAGTGCTTTCTGCTCTTCTCTTCCACCTCTAGAATGGAACCTTGTCAAAGGCTTTCAAAAACCTAAATTGATTCATTTTTTTCCACTTGCTGATTTTATCCCTTTAGAAAATTCTAGTAAATTAATCAGGAATGATTTCTTCTTGAAGCAGCTCTTTCCTCAGTAGATTGAAATGTATAAATATTCAGTGACCTTACCCTTAACTATAGATTTCATCAGCTTGCCTGGTAAGAAAGGAAGTCTCAATGATCTGTCTTTAGCTCCCAGGATCTTCTCTGGATATAAAACTCATATTAAGAACAGGGTGGGTGGGGCATGAGGCTCCTACTGGTAATCTACCAGTTTTCCAAAATTATAAGATGTGACTTGATATAAGGACAAGTTACATGCTTTCACCATATCTTCTATAATTCTACCTCTGAATTTCTCTCAAAGTCAGATGGACCAGTGATTGACACCACAAATGGTGTGTTGATTGGGTTTAAATTGTCTTGCGCATTTGCCATAGATTGATTCAGCACCCCCAACCACTTTTCTTCAAAGGTCATTATAGGAGTGGGAAGGAATCTCACTAAAGAACCAAAAAATTCATTGTCTCTCTGCCAGTTTCTATTTCTACATGAGCACATCTTTTGAACCATGTTCATCAAAGAAGTCCCACTCAATATTTCGAAGTCTGCTAACCTCATGTGGTAGGGAGCACAGATTTACATGGAGGCTAAAGCATGCTCAAATGGCCTGGAGGACTAGGAGCCAAGAATCTACTACCTTTCAAAAACACCCTTTTGTAATGTCTCCAAAGGAGAAATCTTAGGCTCAATGTTAGATCCATCAGTATGAGAGTGATGGGCTAGTATAAGTATAGGATTAACTTCAGAAAGAAAGGTGGGTAAAGTCTGAAGTAAAAGTAAAGAGAATGAATATAAAAAAGGAATTAGTTCAATGACAAATATGTAGAGAATTAAAACTATGTAGTGACTGGCTTTGTATAAATAAGCAAGGCTGAAAAAATCCAGGAGTCAAGAGTGGACTACAGGTGAATATGAACAGGAAATGCAAATTGTTGTTGTTTTAACCTAAAACCACAGCATAGAGATAAGAGTAAATACTTTATTCATATTCTTTCAGTCTGGCAAAATGCTAACAGAATGGAATCCAACTTAAGGAAAAGAAGGGACCTCCTTTCTACCTTTTAAATTCTGAGAACACATAGATTTTCTGTCTGCCTTTGGGCAGCTAGGTAGCACAGCAGATAGAGTGCTAGACCTGAACTCAGGAAAACTCATAATTTTTCTGAATTCAAATCTAATCTCAGAGGCAGCTAGATGGTGCAGTGGATAGAGTCCTGACCCTGAGGACCTGAGTTCAAATCTGTCCTGAGATAAACCTAGTTGTGTAACCTTGAGCAAGTCAATTAACTCTAATTGCCTCACCAAAAAAAAAAAAAAAAAAAATTAAAAATCTGACTTCAGATGTTTATTATGTGTGATGATAGGCAAGTCACTTAAACCTTTTTGTCTCAGTTTCTTCATCTGTAAAATGAAAAAGAAATGGCAACTACTCCAGGATCTTTACTAAGAAAACATCAGAATCCTGAAGAGTCAAACATAGTTGACTGAATAACAACTGAGTTGCACACACATTGTTCTGTTCCACCTTCCCATACACAGTCCAGGAAGCTATCACATGGTAACACAAGTGGTGCTTAGACTCACCACAGATCATGTCACCTTTCCGAGTTCAGCATACAGCTTCCATCAAAGAATCAGTGCTTAGGGGAATGGTAGAAAGAATACTCTTGCCTACATAAAGCAGAAAAGTTAAATCACTTATAAGAGAAACACAAACTAACCCTTGCCTGCTCTAGCTTTCTTATTATTGGTCAGTATTTTTTTGAAGGTTGTATCCATAACTGGGAGGGGGTTCAGAGAACCAGAGATGATTAAATAGCTGCGATACATGAATTATGAAAAGACTTTTAAAAGTCAAGATCCCAGACTTAACAAGCTCAAATTCTTTCCTTCAAATTCATGAGTGGTTCTAGTAAATTGCTCACAGAGGAATATATCCACTGTCATTAAGAATGTGGGTCGGCTCCCTATTCTCAAGGTTTAACCTTACACTAGCCTTGCTGCCAAAGGAGGGGCATGAAGAGTTATATGGGAGGGGAGATAGGGGAGCAAGTGCTATTATAAAAAAAAAATCACATTTATATGATGCCTTAGGGTTACAATGCACTTAGCCTGGTGACAACCTTGTAAGATAGGAACTAAAGAGTTTATAAAACCTTCCCAAGGTCAGAAAAAAAAAATTAGTGGCAAAAGTAGGATCAAATATTAGGTTTTCTGAGTCATGGGCCCTTTTTTTCATTCTACCCCCAATGCATCCCTATAAAAAAAAAAATCACCACTAGGACAAACTGTCCATATCTATCCTTTCAGAGGAATCACACCACTCGCCAACAAAAAGCCATCTTGTACATATTGCTGTTGATCTGTATGTGTGTGTAGGAGGAGGGTAGGGAGGTGAAGGTGTGTGAAAGAGAGACAGAGAGAAGAGAGACAGACATAGCAGCAAAGAGGGAGAGAGAGAGAGATGGAAGAAATTCTTCCCCATTCCATAGTCTTCCAATAACAACATGGGAACTATGCAGGGATGCTTTCCACCAGCATCAAAACTGTCTGGATTCTGCCTCCTCTGAGGATTGAACACAAAGAAAATGGTGTACAATATGAGGGCTCCAGTTAAGCTAAGGGAAACCTGTTGACATTAAGGGTTGAGTTGTGTAGTCTCCCATACCTGAAGGTCTTTTAACAGAAGATTAGAGGTCAAGATAAATAAAGAGAACCAGGAGTACAACTTGCATGATGAATACATTCATGTAAAGAAAAACAATATTGAAAGATTCCAAAATTCTGGTCCATTTAATGATCAAACATGACTTCAAAGAAGTGACACACACACATACATACACACACACACACACACACACACACACACACACACACACAGTTGAATTGACATATTTCCATGCTAGAAGTTCCCTATACCACAAAATCATAGAGCTGACCTAAGTATATGTATATATGGGAGAGAGAAAAAGACAGGAAGGGGGAGAGAGAAAAAAGGAGGAGAGGGGCAAAGAAAAAGAGAAAAGAAGGTAAAACAGGTAAAAAGACACAAAGAATAATAAGAGGATAAGAATATTTTGGTCCAAACCTGTGATTTCATTGGTAAAGGGAATTCCCAGATAGGAAACTCCTTCTACTAATGCATATTAGCACTTCCTCTTTAGTAGATAGTCATGAGAGGGGAACGGAACCATTGAGAAGTTAAGATGCTTACACAGGATCCCACAGTCAGTATATCAGAAGCGGAACTGGAATCCAAGCCTTTCTGACTGTGAGGCTGGCTCACTCTCTCAGGGAGACCACATTTATATACAACAAAGACCTATGTGTGGAGTGCCTATCTGTGTCAGTCAGGGGCGTAATGGGGAAAGTCTTGGACTTGTAGTTGCTAATGTTTTCTCCTCACAATCCCCTTCTTTAAAAAAATCACTTTATGTTTCTTCTCTGTATTTTGTACACACTAATCAAAGTACATAATGCTTCCTCCACTGACTATAAACAATTTGAAGATGTTATTGTTAATCTTTACCTTTGTGTCCCTGGTGCCTAGCACAATACCTGGCACATGATGGATGCTAAAAAAGTGCTTGTTACATTGAATAAAAAACTGATAGTATGTCAGCTCTGTCCTTTTCTAGGTTTGGGGAAAGTACCTACCAATTCTGACATCCTGTAATCTGCATTTAATCTACATCTACATGTTATAATCTGTCGTTTAACTTCCCTGATTCTCACTCTATTCCTCTGTAAAGAGAGGCTAACAAGCCTCTCACCTCCCCATGCCCAACTGAGACTAATATGGGAAAGAACATTGTAACTATAAAGCAGCATTTAAGCATAAAGTATTATGACAATTCTAAGCACACACAGGAGAGCTGTTGGATGGGACCTTCTCTCTAGGGCCCCTTGGGTAGACATAAGGAGTCTAAGCTAAAACTGTGCCCTTCAGGTTGTATGTAAGGAGAAGGAATTTGGACTCTTTATTTTACCATTAGGATTCCCCATGGACACACCAAAGCATATATGTACACTCACACACCCAGCTTTCCATGAAGGCCACATAAGTTCCTGACCTGCCTTGCCTATCTGCTACATCTCAAATGTAAATAACTCATGGGGTCCCCCAGATAAAATTTAATCCAGCTCCTCTCATTGTCAGAGGAATAATTTGAAGACCTCTCTGTGTGATAACAAACACGCCCAGTTATTACAGCGGCAAGTAGAAGTGGGGAGAGGAGAGAGGGTAGGAGGGATAAAAGGAGCTCTTCTCTTGATCTTGCCCTTCCACCTTCTTTCAACTGCCCCCCTCCTCAACCAGATGAGGGTCGCTCCATGCCAGGAATGCAGAAAGCTGGCTGTCCTTGGAAGCTGCCTCCTGCTGCGTCAGCAGGAAGGGCCTGTGTGGGAAGGGATCTTTGAGAGCAGGTCAAGTCAGTTCCTCATTTGACCCAAGGCCCAGCAGAAAGCTGCAAACCCAAGTAGAAAGTTGGGGCCAGGCTCAGTGGACTTCAGGAACCTTGTCCTCCCCTCCTCCTTCCCCTTAACCACCTAGTTAGTGGGATGGAAGGCTCCATTGAATAGTTAATGCGTCACTCCAGGACTCATATTCTAATGACTCCAAGTGTAAGGGGGAAGGGGAAGGGGAAGGGGAAGGGAGCAGAGAATTTGGCTTTTTCTAGTATTCACATGTATCTGGATCACAAATGAACCCAGGAAAGACCTGACTAGTCAAGGAAATGCCTCCGATCATGTTTTCTGTGTTCCTTCAACAGGAAAAATGAAACTATATGCTAAGCCTGGCTAAATCTCCAAGAATGAGGAATCAGGGCCTGAAAGCCAGGAAGAGGTAAATAGCTTTCCAATGCAAGAAAACCAGAAAGGACAGAGCACCAAGAGGACAATGAATCCCAAGCTGAACTCAAACACAACATACACTGTCTTAGGAATGAGGCCATACACTCACTGTTCTCTCTGGGCAATAAGTCTCCAAGGCTTTTGCCCAAATAAGCCCTTCATCAGACTTTGTGATAAAAACACACACACACACACACACACACACACACACACACACACACAGATACCCACACCCACACACACCCACACACTGATTTGCATAAGAATACAGAATCACCAAATATCCCATCAGAAAGGGACTTTAGTGGCTGCCTTATTTACCCCATACCTGAACAAGAATCCAGCCTTTACCTGAGGACCTCCAAAAAAGGTCCATTTTTTAAAACTCACTTTAGTTATTATGAAGTTTAGCCTAAATTTGCCTCTTTGGATCTTCTATTCTTAAGTCCTGGTTTTGTTCCCCAATGCTAAGCCCAAAGAACCCTAACTCCTTTTCACATGACAATCCAGGAAATAGTTGAAGATAATTATTTTGTCTCTCCTAAATCTTGCACAATTTGTGTAAGGACTTATAAATGGGTCACATTTTTACAGTCACTATGCACTCAAGGAATGACACCCTGTTTTACTTGATATGGGACAACCATAATTTGTGTTTTCCCCTACCTGAAATGCCTTTCCTACCACCATTCTGCTTCCTGAAATCCTTAGAGAAAATGTGACATAGATTAAGGTTTCTTAAACGTTTTCCACTCATGATCCTTTCCCCCCAAGAAATTTTTATGTGACTCCAGGTATATAGATGTATATAAAATAGAATCCTGTCACAGACATACACTTTATACTTTTACTCAGAATGTCATAGAGTCTGTTTCCCCATCTGTAAAATGAGGATAAAACACTTGCATTACCTCCCCTCACAGGGCTGGAAACTTTCCTTTGCAAATCTTATAGCATTATGATAGAAGAAAAGAATTTTTTTTTTTTTAATCATGATCCAACTTTCATGGTTCAGCTCAAATCCCACCTCCATTGACCTTACAGCCAATATCTACCTAAACCAATCATCTGGTGCATATCACTTGTTGTCTGGTATAAGCACTTGCCCATGTGTCTCTCTAATGAACTGCAAGTTTCATAGTAGGAGGGATTCTGTCTACTTCTTTTTATATTCTCCACAGTGCTTTGCAGCAAAATAGATGGCCAAGAAATAATACAAATTATTATAATTGATGATAATAACTCATATTGACATAGAGGCTTAAGATAACAAAGTACTTTCCTCATATCAGCCATGGGAGAAAGTATAATTGCTGTTAGCCCCATTTTACAATTGTGGAATCAAGCTTTAAAAAGAACAAATGACTTGCCCACAGTCATAAAGCTAAGAAGTATCAAATCTGGGATTACAGAAAAATGACATTGGTGGAAAAATTGAATTTTTCCAAGTCACTGAAGCCCATTAAGATGGCTCTGGTAGCAGTGGGTCAGAATTTCTAGATCCCTTAAATTGACATGGTTATGGGACGCCAGAGAGCAATAAAAAAGCCAAGATATTAGATAAACAGAACCTGTCAGTCATACAGGATCCTATGGACACCTAGTAAATAATAACTGTGTTGACATAGTACTTTCAGTTCTTCCTCATAACAACCTTTGGAGATTGGTTAATTAGAGATTATTAGATAATATAGGACTACATAATCTTTGAAGTCTCTTCTTCCAAATCTATGGTTCCCATTTTATAGATGGAGAAACCCAGCCCCAGAGCTGTTTAGTGACTTATCCAATGAGCCATAAGCATAATGACAGAGCCAGTATTGGATCCCATGTCATCTCACTCCCAGCTCTGAGCTCTTTCTTTGCAGACCAACTTTGATAAAATGCAGCACAATGCAGTGGAAAATCACCTTCACTAAAACTAAGAAGCTCTGAGTTCAAGTTCTGACTCTCATTGATTTGTTTTGTGTTCTTGAATAAAAATTCCACCTGTCTCAACTCAGTTTCCTTACCTATAAATTGAGGTTAGATATGATGTCAGAGTTCCTTCTCATATTCTTTAGTACAGTACATACATTCCTCAGAACCAATCATATTTAAAGATACAAAGAGACCCAAACATTGGAATCATAAATCAGAAGAACAAGTATAAAATACTATATGAATTGACAGACATACAAATAATGAAAGATACTGGAATATATGTAAAAGCCAACCTTCACTTGGTATCTAAGAGAGATATACTAAATACACATATACAAACAGAAGCATACAGAACCAGTTTTTGGACACAATTGTGTTATTTTCTAGATGTTTAAGTCAAGGGACACCCCACATAGTCTCCTGCATAAAAACATTACCTCAACTCCCCAGTGCCTGCTAGTCCATTATTATGAATTACAACCTTTAAGCTATCAAGGATTTATAAGACACCTAGTCCCATCTCTCATTCAAAGCAAGAGTGTTCTCTGAAGCATCCTTGACAAGTGACTATTTTACCTCTACTTGAAGGGTAGAGGATAACTTCCTCATTAAGAAAGCCATTCCATTTTTGAGTAAAGATCTCACTCTCTGGGTCAAGAAGATATGCTAGTTGACTCTGAGAGAACTAACATCTTAAGCTTTCCCTAACACCTGTTACACTAGTGAAGGAAAGGACTTGTAAGAATAGGGCAAAAGAGGGACTGAGAGTAGGGGTGGTTTGAGGGTAAGGGTCAGATGGAAAGGGAGAGATCTTTAAAGGGAAATTGGAGGGGGGAAACCTGGTCTCTGGAGTACATGCATATACACAGTCACATACACTTTTTCATATATATATACAAAGTTTCTCCCTCCATTAGATTATTGGTGGAGTCCTAAAACAGAGCTGAGGTAAAGGGGGAAAGAATCAGAGTGCTACCTGAATCCTTCCCCCTAATTAATACAAGAGGACCCCCATGTAACATTTCCTCTAGATTACCTAACCCTATGAGAATGGGAAATGGGGGAGAATGAGGGATCTCCTCTGAAACAATGATAGGGAAGCACCTGATGAATCTCAAAAGAGAAGGAGCCATCTAGTCCAATTGTCCCTTAGATATAGTGGGGCTGCACCACTGACAAAATCTATACTAGCTTCAAGTTTGTCCAAATTCATCAACCTTTGATGGGTCCAGGGAACCCTAGCCAGTTCTCTAGGGAATACAAGTGACTGGCCAATGGTGGAGGGTATTACTCAGAGTCTTCTGAACATTCCCCTGCACCTGAAGTTATAAGACAGGGATGCTTCCTTATGGGACTCTGATTCCAACCCTTTGACCAGAGCAAGACATGTTAGACAACAGAACGTGAGGCATTTGTTTTCCTTGATCCATCTTTATTTGGAGGGTTGACATTCCCTTGGCTATAATTTTGTCGAGTCCTTTCCCACTGCTGCTGGATCCCCACTAGACCAGACTGTCTAGTTGAAGAGAAGCTTGGGTTAGCATACTGGTTGTCAGGCTGTATGCTTAAGGACACTGGGGAAGTTATAGGGGGATGGACTCTCACCTGTATCTCTGGGTCCATCAGCTGAGGAGAAGTGATTTAAAGGGAAGGGGGAAAGTAAAGGAAAAAAGAAAAGGAAAGATAGTAGAAGGGGGAAATAAAAAGTAGAAGAGAAGGAAAGGTGGCCCTAACAGATGGAAGAAAGGAAATAGAGGGGAGGGCTTAGGAACTGGAAAGATGGTCCAGAGAAAAGCAGTTTCCCAGCCACAGTATCACAGGCAGACTAAAGCTCTGAGCTAGGGATTGGGGGAATGGGTAGAAGGAGGGGTAAAGCTTTGGGATTATGCCAGCTCAGCCCCTGCCTCGACACTGGGGGAAGGGGTGCTTAAGAGGTGTGCAAAAGAGATGGGGATAGAGCAACAGAAGTAGGAATTGGTGAGGAATTCTTTCTAGACTTTTGCTTTCCTTGGGAGGGAGTAAAAGATGAGGGACTCTGAGGCAGAGGGGCCCAAAAGCCTCTTCCCCCCCCTGCGCAAGGCCTCGTCCTTCACTGTGCAGATGCGAAGCGTTCAAGGACACGTCTGCACCAGCTCCAGCGTGTGTGTGTCTCTGTGAGTGTGTGTGTGTGTGTGTGTGTTGTTTGGGGGTTAGGGGGTGGGGGCGGAGGCTGCTGCAGGGGAAATGGGAGCAGGAGCGACCCCCGAGAAAGGCCCAGCAGCTCCCACTTTACACCCCTAAACATTCGGCAGGGCCCCGCTTCCCCGCCCCTGTCACCCCAACATTTTCCTGCTTCCCCCATCCCCCAGCCTCTCCGATAGACCTGAGCTCACGGGGAGGGGGGTGGGAGGGTGGAAGGAGGGAAATCCTCATCTGCCTCCCCCGTCCTGTCCCCCCCACCCCACCCGCTACATTGCGGCGCCGCACAGAGGTCCTTAGGCCGAGAGGGGGTGGGGAAGGCTGGGCCTGGGGCAGGACTCTCGTGAACCCCAGGGCACCTCCAAACGCCCCTCGCACCCGAGATGGGGGTTGTATATCGGTGTGGGGGGGGAAAGGTTGGTAGGACTAAAGTCTTGTGAGGGAGGGGAGAGACGGATCACCCGTCAATCTACGCCTCTTCCCAAATCCCGGCTTTTACCCCGCACCCTGAGCCACAGGTGGCCAAGGGGGGGAAGGCAAGGGCCAGAGCGAACTCAGCCCTTCCTCAGTGCCCCCTCCCAGCTCCCGCGACCAATAGATCCCCCCTCCCTGAGAGATTTCCTCCTCCGCCCCTTTCCTTCAGCCACCCCACCCCTGGGAGGCCCTACAGGGTCCTCCGCCCCCGCAGGGGGCCGAGGGCCTGGAGGGGGCCGGGCCGGGCCAGCGAGGGAGGGAAGGGAGGGAAGGGGGGCGAAGGGTCGTGCCAGGCTGCCATTTTCTGCCGCGGCTACCGCTGCTCTGCCCTCAGTCCCCAGTCCTTTACCCTCTTCTCGTTTCCCCGCAGGGCAGAGGGGCGGATTATTTGGGGAATTGAGATCCTAGCTCTCCTAATTCGTCAGCCCCTGGATTCTCAGCCCGTCATCCAAGGGGCGGGAGGGTGGGGGGCGCAAGACGAATTCGTAAGCAGTCGGAGTCAGGATCGGGGCGGGGGGGCGGTTGTTGGGGAGCGGGTTGTGGGTGCCCCCTCCCAATGCATGACAGAGCCTAGAGTCCCCAGAGAACCAGATCAACCCAAAGGAGTGCGGCCAAGTAGTCCCTGTCTCCCCTCACCCCCAGCCCCTGCAGGAGAGCTAAGGGAAGGGATGGAGGAGCGGCCCCCCGCGGGCATTGTATGGACTTGAACTTGAGACTGAAGCTTGGGGGGAAGGGGAGGAGGGAGCGGGGCTAGCGGGGGGTGGGGGGATCTAGTGGTGGAGGGAGAGTCTCTAGGAACTGGGGGTGGGAGCGGGGGACAGGAGAGGGCGCTTTCCGGATCCCAGAGGGAAATAAACAGACCCACAAATAAGACGTGCAAAACCTTCCCCACCCCCCCTCCACCCCCAAGTCGCATCCACCACCCAATGCCCAGCGCCCTCACCCTGGCCGCCCCGGGCGCCCAGCTCCGAGTTGGAGGGGGCCGAGGGAGGGGAAGGGAGCCGGGGAGGGAGGGCAGTTGCGGGTGTTCACGACCCGGACACTGCCAGCCGCGGGGGCCGCCCTCTCCCCCCCCACTCCGCCCAGAGCGGCGCTAATTACCGTGTGGCCGGTCCGGCCCGGCCCTGCTCCGTCCCTCCGTCCTGCCCTGTTCTGTCCTGTCCTCTTCTCTCCTCCTCCTCCTCCGCCTCCTCCTCCTCCGCCGCCGCCGCCTCCTGTGCTCCCTCCCTCCCTCCGCTCGCTCTGTCGCGCTCCCTCTCTCCGCCTCCTCCGCTGTCTCCCCTCCCTCCCCCCTCCTCTCTCCGCCTTCCTCCTTCCCTCCTTCCCGGCCTGACCAAGGCCTCCCGCAGCCCCGCCGCTCCGCCCGCCGCTTCCCCTCTTTGCGGCGGCTCTGGCTCCGGCTCCGGCGCTGCGGAGCCCGGCCTGGGGAGGGAGCAGAAACTGGGGTGGTTAGAGAGGTGAGAGAGTGGGGATCCGGGAGCTGGAGCCCGCGTGGGTCCTAGCGCCCCACCTTTCTCCGAAGTAGTGCACAGCTCTAACCTTCCCCCTACCCCCCTCTCCCGACCAATATAGATATACACGCACACATACAGGCCAGAGTGGGAATTCCCCCAACCCCTCAGTTAGGAGAGACGACACACCCTACGCACCAAAAGCAAAGAAAAACAACGGGGTCATGTAGCCCTGCTCTGCAGTGCCCCCCCAGATCCTGCAGCGGGCTCTTGGGGAAAACCCCCTTCTCTAACTTAACCCTTGCTGCCACGGCTTCTCCAAGCTCAGATTTTCTGCACATACATACAAACCTTGCAGAACTCTGGCTCCTGGACTCAAAGATTGACTGCCCTAACATCCAGCACTGAGCTCAGGGACAGCAGCCCCTCCTCTCCCCTGGCCCGAGTCAAAACCCTGCCCCACCAGTTTGCCTAGCCCCAGGGGCACGGCATCTAGCCTGCAGTTCTCTTTACCTCCAGCAGAGTCCACTGCACTCTGTCTCAGCACTGACTATGGGGACAGCAGCCCCACAACCCCACGGCTTCCCCACAACCCCACGGTTTCCCCACAACCCTTACCTTAACCCCCTCCATTCACCATATCCCTCCACCCCACTTCGCCCAAATTTAGTCCAAGGGCCTACATTCTCTGGTTAAGATTTTCTGGAATAAAGACCAGCTGGGCCCAACCCAGGTCAAAGGTCAGAATTTTAATACTTTTGGCTAAAAGCCAAGGCAGAGTCTAAGTGAGGCTCTAGAACTGTTCTTCCTTTCGGTCTTCTTTAGAACTCTGTCTCATATCCTATCCCCTGCTATCTTCTTCCCTGACTTCAACATCTATAGGGAAGTATCTCCCTTGAAACATCGACCTCAAAGTTTTTTGTTCTCTTACACTCCATTAGCTACTGATCTCTATCACTGACCTCAAAGTTTCTAACTCTCTCACTCCATTAGATATTGATCTCCACCCCAGGTATTAATGTTCTACCTCCAAAAAACCATTTGTATGTATATATTTACTTATCTGTGCCTATGTTGTTTTATAGAAGGTCCCTGAAACCAGATACTGTCTCATTTTTGCTTTCATATCCCTAGCCCTAACACATGACTCAATACATTTCAGAAAAAAAAATGCTTGTTGCATTAAATTGAGGTGGAGGAATATCAGGGAAGTGTTCAAAGAGGACGTGACATCTGAATTCTGGTATTCAATATAAAGAGAAACTTCAGTAGGCTGAGATTCAGAACAGAGAAATGGAGAATCCATTCAGGACTTAGGGAAGGACTTAGGAGGCATAGGAGAAAGAGGGCAGTGCTAGAATAGCATGGCCCAGTTGGACTGGATCTTGGGAATGTGAAGGGGACTATCAAAAAGGCAAAGCTAGTAATAGAAAGGGACCTAAAAGTTTACAAGGGTAGCTGTGAAAAAAGCATTTGTCAATACAATGGTACGATATTTATGAATTTCCATTATTTGATATTTTTGTAGATGCACAATGTCACTGATGTGGACATTCTTTCCACCAATGCAGATTGCCACTCCTCCATACTTTCTAATCCTTTGTAATTCTTGTTTAATTGTCCCATAAATCCTCAATAGAAGCATAGATTTGGAATTGAAAGAGACCTCAGAAATCATCTGATCTGAGGTAATCAAGGTCAAATGCTTGGTCAAGGGCTAATAGTCAATACAAAACAGAGTCTGGATTCAAATCCTAGTTCTCTGATTCCATATCTTTCTATTCCACAATAACTTTATCCATTCTAAGTATTCAATTATACTAATAGCTAGCATTTACAAAGCACTTCAAGGTTTGCAGTGTGCTCTTAAAACATTTTCTCATTTGATCTTATAACCACCCTATAAGGAAGATACAATTATCATTCCCATTTTATAGGTGAGAAAAGTGAGGCTGAGAAATGATAAGTGATTTCCCCATGTTCATACAGCTTGTAAATGTCTGAGATTGGATTAAATTCAAATGTCTCTAACTATTCACTAAGTCACTTAATTGCCTATATTTAGGGCATATTAGTATAGCACTCAGAAAAGTTTTCATTACTTTTAGAAAATTGTTATTTTCAGTTCCAAAATCTCTCCCTTCCTCCATCACTTCTCTCATGCATTGAGAAAGCAAGAAATAGGATACACATTACATGGAGGAAGTAATGCTAGGGCAGCTAGGTGGTTTAATGGACAGAACCTATACCCTGGAGTCAGGAGCACCTGAGTTCAAATCCTCTCAAACACACTCAAGACTTAAAAATTGTGTGACCCTGGGCGAGTTACTTAACCCAGATTGCAAACAAAGACAAAAAAAAAAAAAAAACAAACAAGGAAACAATGTAAAATATTTCTACATTAATCACATGTTTGGAGGAAAGAGTGGAACAAGAAAAATAAAGAAAGAAATAATGCTTCAATTTGCATTCAGAGTCTATCTCTCCTCTCTCTGGAGATGAATAGCATTATGAATCCTTTCCAATCATCATGGTGACCAGAGTACCCAAGTCTTTCACAGTTAATTACTATTACAATATTGCTGTTATTTTCAATGATCTAGGTCTACACAATTCACTTAGCATCAGTTCATATAATTCTTCCCAGTTTTTCTGAAACCAGCTCCTTGTATACTATTAAGATTTAAACTCCTCGAGGGCAGGGACTGTCTAACACTATTTGCTTGGCACATAGTAAGTACTTAATAAATGTTTCTTGACTAATTAAAATCTCTTATTCTGACAGGTATTCCCCCCACTATTTCCCTCAATTTGCTCATAACATTATCCTTTCTATTTAAATTATGTAACCATTTTTAGCTTATTTTGATTTGTGGTATATGATGTTGATCTATTCTTAGTTTCTTCCTGGCTGTTTTCAAGTTTTCCCAGCAGTTTGGATCCCAGCTTGGATCTTTGGGTTTGCCAAACACTAGATTACTAAAACCATTTACTACTATTTAATTATATACCTAATTGATTCCCTTGATCACCAACTATATTTTTTATGGTTCCAGATTATTTTGATGATTGCCATTTTCTGGTATAGTCTGAGATGTAGCACTGTTAGGTCAATTTCCTTTATTATTATTTTTTTCATTGATTCCCTTGAGAGTCTTGATCTTTGAGTTCCTCTGGATGAATTGTTTTATTATTTTTTTTCTAGTTACAAAAACAAGTATTTGATAGTTTGATTGATTTGGCACTAAATAAGTAAATTAATCTAGGTAGTATTGTATTGTTATTTTAATTAAACTGGCTTAGCCTACACATGGACAAGTAATATTTCTCTAATTGTTTTGATCTGTATTTGTGAGAAAAATATTTTGTAATTGTGTTTGTAGAATTACTGTGTATGTCTTGGCAGGTACACACCTAAGCAATTCATACTGTCTGTAGTTAATTTATTTTATTTTGTTTTTGTTTTACAGTATTTTTTAAAAAACATTTTCCATCATGAGTCTTTTGGAATGAGAAGAGTTAAGTCAATTGTATTGATCATTGCACAATGTTACTATATACAATGTCAGTATGTACAATGTCCTGATTCTATTCACTTCACTAAGCATCACTTCATATAAATCTTTGTAAGTTTTTCTGAAATTCATTTGCTTATAGGACAAGAGTATTCCATTACATTCAAATATCAAATTTTGTTTAGCAGTTCTCCATTTGATGGGTATTCAACTCCTCAATTTCCAATCCTTTGCCTCCAGAAAAAGAGCTAATCCAAATATTTTTGACATTGTGGGTCCTTTCCCCCATTTTTATGATCTCTTTGGGATACAAACTTAGTAGTGATATTGCTGGTCAAAAGGTATGCATGTGAGAGGATCCAATTCAGTTCCAATTGATCAGTGATGAACAGAATCAGCTACACCCAGCGAAAGAACACTGGAAAATGAATGTGGACTGCTTGCATTTTTTTTTCTTCCCAGGTTATTTTTATCTTTCTAAATCCATTTTTTCTTGTGCAACAAGAGGACTGTATAAATATGTACACATATATTGTATTTAAGATATACTTTAACATGTTTAACATGTATGAGACTGTCTGCCATCTAGGAGAGGGAGTGGAGGGAAGAAAAGGAAAAGATGGAACTGGAGTGTTTGCAAGGGTCAATGTTGAAAAATTACCCATGCATATGTTCTGTCAATAAAAAGCCATTAAAAAAAAAAAAAGAATGGGAAAGCTGAAAAAAGAAAAAACGGTATGCGTGATTTGATTGCCCTAGAGACATCATTCAAAATTGCTCTCTAGAATACTTGTATCAGTTTACAACTTCACCAACAATTAATTAGTGTCATAAATTCCCCATATCTTCTCCAATATTTATCATTTTCTTTTTTTGTCATATTAGCTAGTCTTATAGGTGTAGAGATGGTACCTCAGATTTGTTTTAATTTGCATTTGTTTAGTCAATAGAGATTTAGAGTATTTTTTGTTATCACTACAGATAGCTTTGGTTTTTTTCATCTGAAAATTGCCTGTTCATATTTTTTGACCATTTATCAATTAGGAAATGACTTATATTTTTATAAATTTGACTCAGTTCTCTATTATATATATGAGAAATGAGGCCTTTATCATAGATGTATGTTGTAAATATTTCCCAATTTTCCTGAAATTATTAAATAGAATTTCTCTTTCTATCTCTTCATGCTAGATTTTATTGGTAACATATAGAAATACTGATAATTTATGTGGATTTATTTTATATTCTGCAACTTTGCTAAAGTTGTTATTTGTTGATTCTCTAGGGTTCTCTAAGCACATCACCTGCAAAAAGTGATTGTTTTGCTTCATCATTGCTTATTCATTTAATTTCTTTTTCCTGTCTCATTGCTATAGTGTTTTTTTTTTTAATTTCAAGTGTGATTTTGAATAATAATGGTGATAATGGACATTCTTGTTTCACCTCTAGTTTAACTGGAAAGGCTTCAAGTTTTTACTTATTGCAGATAATGCTTATTCTTAGTTTCTATGCTTTCTAGTATTTTTAATAGGAATGGATGTAATCATTTGTCAGAACCTTTTTCCTGTGTCTATTGATATAATAATATGATTTTTGTTGTTTTTGTTATTGATATGGTCAATTATGTTTACCATTTTTCTAATATTGAACTATATTCCTGATTTAAAAAATCACACCTAGTTATAGTGTATGATCTTTGTGATGTAGTGTTATAATCTCCTCAACAATATTTTATTTAAAAGTTTTACATTTATTGTTGTTTGATTTTCTTTTTGTTTTTTCTTTTTCTTTTTCTTCTTACTTTGTTCTTGTTTAGGTATCGAAATACTATTTGTGGTAGGGCTCTTTCTTTACCTATTTTTTCAAAGAGTTTACATAATATTGGAATTATTGTTCTTTGAATGTTTGGTAGAATTTGTAAATCCATCAGTTGAGAGTTTTGTTTTTTGTTTTTTCCTTAAGGAGCTCGTTTATGGCTTATTCAATTTCTTTTTTCTAAAATAGTTATGTATTCAATTTCCTCTTTTGTTAATTTGCCCAATTTTTATTGTTATAAATATTCATCCATTTCATTTAGATGGTCAGTTTTATTGGCATATAATTGGGTAAAATAGCTCCTAATAATTATTTTAGTTTCATCTTAATTGGTTGTGTTTTCATCCTTTTCATTTCAGAAACCAGTAATTGGTTTTCTTCTTTCTTTTTTAAATATTTAATTAGTTAATGTTTTCCCTATTTTATTGTTTTTTTCCCCATAAAACTAACTTCTACTTTTATTTATTAATTTTTTTACTTTCAATTTTATTAACTTCTCCTTTGATTTTCAGGAATTCTATTTTAATGTATAACTGAGAATTTAAAATTTGTTCTTTTTCTAGTTTTTTTTTAGTTATATGACCAATTTATTGATTTCCTTATTCTATCTATGCTTGATGCAAGTTTTTAGAGACATAAAAAATTCTCTACATACTGCTTTGGCTGCACCTCATACGTTTTTTAATACATTGTCTCATTGTTTAAATTTTTTTAAATAATAACATTATTAATTGTTATTATGCTCTGTTTTTTGACACTCTTGTTCTTCAGGTTTGTGCTAATTTCCAACTAATTTTTAGTCCATGTTTCAAAGTCCCTTTTTCAAACAAAAGAACACATTTAATATTAGGTTTTTTTGCATTAATTTGTGGGGTTTTTACGGTCAGTTTTTAAGTTGCCATGTACAGCAGAGTAAACATTATATTTCTATTTCTATTCAATATTCTCTAAAGGTCTTTCATGTTTATCTTTTTAAAAATTCTATTCATTTCCTTAATTTCTTTCTAAGTTTTAAATTTTTTTAAATAGTTATATTTGCCTAGGTCTGATAGGGATGAATTGTGATCTCCCATTAGTATGGTTTTATAGAGTCTATTTTCTAATGTAATTAATTCAACTTTTCCTTCAAGAATTTAAACACTATGCCATTTGGTGCACATATATTCAGTAGTGATATTTCTTCACTATATAAAGTTTCATTTAGCAAATGTAGTTTCCCAAATTATAGCTTTTTGATTTCTATTTTTGCTTTTGCTCTAAGATTGTGATTGTTCCCCCACTTTTTTACCTCAGCTGAAGCATAACAAATTCTCTTTCAGTCTCTGTGTGTTTATTTTTGAACTCTGTGTGTTTATTTTTCTGTTTCAACATTGTTGGATTCTGTTTTTTAATCCATTATGCTATTTTCTTCTCTTTTATGGGTGAATTTTTCCCATTCACTATCATAGTTGTGACTGTTATTCTCCTCCATCCTATTCTTTTCTATTATCCTTCTCTTTTTTTCCTATCTCTTCCTCAAAAATATGTTCAACTTTTGATGACTGTCTCCCTTAATTGACCTTCCCTCTTGTTACATTTCCACTTTTCTTTAATACTCTTTTCCTCCTATTTTCCTGTTGGATAAGATGAATTTCTATAATCAATTGTGTATTTATATAGTTCTTTATTTGGACAAATTCATATTGAGGGTCAAATGTTGTTTACTCCACTCCTATTTTCTCTTCCATTATAAAAAATTTTCCTTATACACCTCTTTAAAGTGAGATACAATTTCTCCATTCTTCCTCTCTCTTTCCCTTTCTTCCACTCTTTTATTCTTTTTTTAAAATGCATCACAATATAACAGACTCATACCCAAGTCCTCAGTCTAAAGTAGACTTCTTCTAACTGATCTAATAATGATAAAGTTCTGAAGAGTTATGTGTCATCATCCCATTTTCCCATTACCTTTTTATGCTTCCTTTGAAACTTGTGTTTGAATGTTGAATTATCTCTATTCTTTTCATCAGGAATGCTTGAAAATCCTCTATTTCATTAAATATGTTTTTTTTTTTTTACATCATAAGATTATACTCAGTTTTGCTGGGTAGCTTACTTATGGTTGAAATCCTAGTCCTTTTGCTTTCTGAAATATATTCCAATTCTTCCACTCCTTTATAATCATAGCTGCTCAATCTTGTATGATCCTATCTGTGGGCTCAATGGTATTTAAACTCTTTCTGGCTGTTTGAAGTGTTTTCTCTTTGACCTGGAAACTCAGAAAATTGTAGATTATATTTTTGTCAATTTTCATTTTGGAATCTCTTTCAGTGCACTCTTTCAAGTTCTACTTTGCCTTCTAGTTTTATGATATATAAATAGTTTCCTTAATTATTTCTTAAAATGTGATATCCAGGCTCCTTTTAAAAAATTATGCCTTTCAGGTAGTCAAATAATTCTTAAACTATCTCTCCAAAATCATTTTTTTCAAATCATTTATTTTTCTAATGAGTCTTTGTACATTTTCTTCTATTTTTCAGTCTTTTGATTTTGTTCTCTTGTATCTTGATGTCTCTTGGACTCTTTATCTTCCAAATGACCAATTTTAATTTTTAAAGAGTTTTTTGTTTCGTAAAGTTTTATACCTTTTAAAAACCAATCAGTTCATCCTTTTTTTCATAATTTTATTGCATTACTTTCATTTCTTTTCCCAATTTTCTTCTACTGCTCTTATTTGATTTTTAAAAATCTTTTATATGCTTCTCATTCTTTAGTTCTAAAAACTTTTGTTGGGTTTGTGTGCAATCTGAATTTGTTTTTTGAGCTTCTGTTTGTAGTAATTTTCAAGTCATTGTCTTCCTCTAAGTTTGTGTCTTGAGCTTCCCTGGTTCCACAAATAATTTTTTATGGTCAATTTCTTTTTTGTTGTTGTTTTCTTCATCTCCCCATCAATTGTTTTGACTTCAGACTTTATGTTAGAGTTAGGAAGATGATAGCCAGCTGAATTTCCATAACTTAATGTAGGTTTTTCATACTTCCCAAGTGGTGCCTTCTGGGAAAAAGTCTGTCCACTGCCTCCTGCTCTGTGCTCTTATCCTTACCCAGATGACCTTCCTACTCCCTTATTATTGTGACCATTCCTCTCTGAAGGAATTGTGACCTAGAACTCTGTGATAGACTATTTGGCTGTCAAATAGCACCAGATCCTGTGCCCAGTGCTATCAGGGAGTCCCTTGCAATCTTTTTCTAACCAAGTATTCAGTCACCTCACCATCCCTGTGCTTTTGGCATGCTTGATGCTCCTGCTGCTACAGCTGCTACAGCTGCTACCTCCAAGGCTCAGAGCCAGTGCTGTTTCCACCACAACTTGAACCTGACCAGCACCTATCCCAGTGCCTCTTTTTCTTTCTATCTAAGCTGCTCTGGCTGATATAACAACTCACTCACTTCTCGTTGGTTTTTCTGATCAGAATTCAATTGATAATTTTCTGTGTTTGTTTTGTAGAAGAGGTCTTGGGAGAAGTTTGGCTGTTGTGACCCTTCATTCTACCATCTTGACTTCTTCTTCAGTCTTGATAAACCTCTTTTTCCAATAATATATTTCCTTATGTTATCTCTTTTTTATATATAATGGAAAGTAAGTAGTTGAACAAGAATCAAAGTTTTACTTTCTTATCCCAAATTTATTTTATTTAAAGAAACAGAATAAGAAAAAAGAAAAATAGAAAAGGAATACAAAATAAAGTGAAACAAAACAAAAGAGAACATTATCATGTGCCCAGAAGAACATCAGGGAGGATTCAAAATATATAACAACAAATACCAGTTCAGGAAGGTATATATATATTAGCAGATGAAATTATATTCATGAGTATCCATCTTTTCTTTACTTCCTTGTAAATTGTTCTTTTGTTCTCTGCTGCGTACCTTTTTTACTTTATTCTTTTCCCCTCATTCATCCCCATCACCATCTCCAAGCAGGCTATAGTTACAAAAGGATATACTTATACATACATATATAGATATATATATATACATACATACACACACATATAGACACACAATCTTCCCTATTCCTGTTGACCCTTTGCTTTAATTCTGCTACTAACTTGCCTTACTGTTACTTAATCTCCTCCCACTCATATATCCTTACTTTGTCTTCTCCCTTCACCCTTTGCTTCCCTGTGCACTCATCTCTCCCCTCTTATTTCTTTATAGATTTTAGAGGGTGCTATATTCTTCATAGTATGTTGCCTATTGAACCCATTCCTGATGTAAAGAGGTTTTCAGAACTACGAGCCCTGCTCCTCCCTCTAATGGTTCTGTGTCTATTCTTCCTCTGAACCTCATTTGTATGACATAATTACTGTTTTTATCTTAACTCTGCCCCAGTCTTTCTTTTGATCTGTTGTATTGTTGAGGTCAGTCTTAAACATATGCTATAAATTTCCTATGTTTAAAAAAAAATACCCATGGGGACTGAATGTGGATCACAACATAGTATTTTCACCTTTTTTGTTGTTTGCTTGCTTTCCCCCCCCCTCAATTTTTTTTCCTTTTTGATCTGATTTTTCTTGTGCAGCATGGTAAAATGTGAGAATATGCATAGAATTATATGTTTAACATATATTGAATTACTTGCTGTCTAGGGGAATGGAGAGAGGGGGAGCGAGGAAGAAAAATTTAGAAAGTTTTGCAAGGGTGAATGTTGAAAACTATCTTTGCATGTATTTTGAAAATAAAAAGATATTAGTAAAAAATTTAAAAATAAACAATTTATCCATGTTGAGTTCCTTGACATTGATCTTTTTTTTTCATTTTCATTGTAAATTTTTAAAAATAGTTTTTATTGACAGAACATATGCATAGATAATTTTTCAACATTGTCCCTTGCAATCTCTTCTGTTCCAACTTTTCCCTTCCCTCCCTCCACCCCCTCCCCTAGATGGCAGGCAATCACATACATGTTAAACATGTTAAAGTATATTTTAAATACAATATGTGTGTACACATCCATACAGTTCTCTTGTTATACAAAAAAAATCGGATTCAGAAAGGTAAAAATAACCTTGGAAGCAAAACAAAAATGCAAGTAGTCCATATCCATTCCCTAATGTTCTTTCTCAGGTTGTAGCTGGTTCTGTCTATCATTGATCAATTGGAACTGAATTGGATCTTCTTATTATCTTTTTTAAAAATTATAATAGCTTTTTTATTTACAAGTTATATGCATGGGTAATTTTACAGCATTGACAATTGCCAAACCTTTTGTTCCAATTTTTCCCCTCCTTCCCCCTACCTCCTCCCCTAGATGGTAGGATGACCATTCCGTGTTAAATGTATTAAAGTATACATTAAATACAAAATAAGTTTACATGTCCAAACCATTATTTTGCTGTACAAAAAGAATCGGACTCTGAAATATTGTACAATTAGCCTGTGAAGGAAATTTTAAAAAAATATGCAGGCAGGAAAAAATATAGGGATTGGGAATTCAGTGTAATGGTTCTTAGTCATCTCTCAGAGTTCTTTCGCTGGGTGTATCTGGTTCAGTTCATTACTGGGATCTTCTTATTATCGCAGATATCTACTTCCATCAGAACATATCCTCATATAGTATTGTTGTTGAAGTGTATAATGGTCTCCTGGTTCTGCTCATTTCATTTAGCATCAGTTCATGCAAGTCTCTCCAAGCCTTTCTGTATTCATTCTGCTGGTCATCTCTCACAGAACAATAATTTTCCATAACATTCATATACCACAATTTACCCAACCATTCTCCAGTTAATGGACATCCATTCAATTTCCAGTTTCTAGCCACTATAAAAAGGGCTGCCACAAACATTTTGGCACATACAGGTCCCTTTCCTTTCTTTAGTATCTCTTTGGGATATAAGCCCAGTAGTAACACTGTTGGATCAAAGGGTATGCACAGTTTGATAACTTTTTGAACATAGTTCCAAATTGTTCTCCAGAATGGTTGGATTCATTCACAACTCCACCAACAATGCATCAGTGTTCCAGTTTTCCCGCATCCCCTCCAACATTCGCCATTATCTTTTCCTGTCATCTTGACATTGATCTTTGATATTAGCTCTTATATGTTAAATTTTCTATTAAGCTCAGGTTTGATAGGAAGTTCTGAAAATCTGCAAGTTCTTTGAATGTCCATTTTTTCTCAGTCAATATTATCGATAATTTTGCTGGATATGATATTTTTGGCCAAAGATCTAGTTCTTTTCATTGTCAGTAGATATTCTAGGACCTGTGGTATTTTATTGGTTTTTTCCTTGTTTCTTGCAAAATGTTGTCTTTGATCTGGGGATTTTGAAATTTGACAATAATGTTCCTATATATTTTCCACAAAGGATCTTGTTGAGGTGATTGATGGATTTTTTCTATATTTATTTTCCCCTCATGTTCTATCATCCCAGGACAATTTTCTTGGATTCTTTCTTGCATCATTGTGCCAAGGTCCTTTTTATTGGACCTTTCAGGCAGTGTAATTATTCTTATATTTTCTCTTCTTGCTCTGTTCTTCAAATCTGTCATTTTTAAAATAAGATGTTTCACATTCTGTTCTAATTTTTTTTCTAGGTATTGTGTTTTACTTTTTCTTGGTCTTTTATAACTTCACTGGCTTCCCCTTGCCCAATTCTAATTTTCAAAGAGTTATTTTCATCTTTTAGACCCTGTATCTACTTTTCTAGTTAGTTTTTTTTCATAATTTTCTTGTTTTTCTTGGATGGTTTTTACTTTTAGTTTTTCCTCAATATCTTTCATTTTATTTTAAAATTCTTTTTTGAATTTTTCTATAAATTCTCTCTGGGCAGGGAAATATTTCATGTTATTGTTTAGGATAAAAGTTTTTTGTTTGTTTGTTTGTTTTTTAACTTCACTGTCCTTCTCTGAAGATGAATCCTGTCTTTTCTGTCCCATAGTATATTTCTATGATGGGGTTTTTATTTGCTGGTTCATTTTTTTTTTAAAGAAGAGGTATTAGTATAAGCACCTCTAATGCTGGGGTGGAGTATTAGAATCTTAGTGTTAACTCAATGGAATTGATAGAAACAGTGCTTATGTGCTTGGGTTTACACCTTTAAGAGTTTACACATTAGAGCTCACACCTTTAAGAGAGTTTACATATTAGAGCTCACACATTGGAGTTCACAAGTAAGAGAGATTCACAAAGCCAACTTTGTAACTTTGTGAATTCACACCTTTCATAATCCCACTCTCGGAGGAGGAGTCAACCTTTGAGTTTACACCTCTAAAAGAGCATGCTTTTCTTTCTGGGTTTTTATGATACTGTGTCCTTTTAGTTTTCATCCTAACTCTCTGGTTGTCTCATCTAACTTTGCTCCTCTACTGACTCTTCATGTCACACATTTTAACTGTAGCTGTCATCAAGGGCTCTGTCTTCAGTATTCTTTTTTCTCTATACTTTCATTTGGAGATGTCCTCAATTCCAATAGATTCAATTATCATCTCTATACAAATGATTCCTGATTTACATACTTGTCAAATATTGTTTCTTTCTCCACAATGTTTTTTAATCTCCATTTTCCTCCACACACACTCTTATGGAAGAGACCATTTTTTATTTTCTCTGTATCCTCAGTGCTTAACATAGTGTTTGACACATGGTAAACACTTAATAAATGCTTGCTGATTGATTGGTCCTAAGAGCAAAGATGAGAGTGGAAAGAGAATAGCAAAAAGGCCGGAAAGTTGAACAGATCTCTCTGCATTCTGACATGAATGATAGTGGAATCATCACATCTAAATCCTTAATGTGCTATATGAGGAGGTTGTTGATTGAAGTCTAATACATAAAGAGATCACATTTTTTTTCATATATATATTGAAGTTGATGAAGATTAAGACTGAACTACACTAAGAAGAAAATCCATACTAAAGGTATCACAGTTTTGTAAGCATTGAGCAATCAGTGATAGATGGGAAGATACTAGATAACTGTAAAAAGCATCAAGAAGTTATTACTACTGAAAAAAAATTACAATAACTACTGATCTACATGCCTACATCTTTATCTCTATAAAACTTATAGGAGTGATCCATACATGTGTTTAGTGTATTCTTGAGAGAAAGTTTGAAAAGGACAGTCAGACTACCTTCTCATGAGTAATTTTCCATAATAGACCACATCTTTATAACAACCCAATTGAATGAAAGGTGAAGAGAGTGGAAAAATTTATTGTGTTTATTGTTTGTTGACTTTACAAAGCAAAAAAAGAGAAATGGGGATTTGCATTCCCAAATCTTCAATTATATAACAAAGCAAAAATTATCAAAACTATTTGATGCTAGAGTGGACAAATGCTATGCAGTGGATAGAGCACTGGCCCTGGAGGGCCTGAGTTTAAATTTGTCCTCAGATACTTAACATGTATTAGCTGTGTGACCCTGAGCAAGTCACTTAATCCCAATTTCCTTGTCAACCCTCCTTTCCCCACCAAATAAAGCCCAAAACCAAAACCAAAACACAACTTGAAACTATATAAAATATAGAAAAAATCAAAACCATAGATTAGATAATAATGAGACTGACCTAGATTCATATAGTAGTTGAATGTTCAATAAGCTTCAGAACACAAGAAACTGGGCCAAGTAATCATGTAAAAATAAAAATTGTTGTGTTAAAAAATTGGGAATAGACTTAGCAGATACACTACCCCAATGAATTCTAAATAGCTCAATGATACCTGTTATGTCTAGCCATTATTTAAATTTCTGCCATCTAGAGCAGAGAAGAATATGTTTACTTCCTTTACCACAAGAGGATCTTTCAAATATTTCCCCTTCATAGTTTCACTTTTCCAGTCTTCATATTTTTCCACTTTGCAGAATGAATATCTCTTACTATCATTAACAATAATTTCTTTCTAAAATCTGAAAATTAAGTGTTTACAGAGTGGTGTACTGGAAAGGACACTGGTCTTGCAATCAGTTTTAGATTTTATCTCTGCTACTTATTAATTGTGAGAATAAGAATAGTATATCTGGGAACCAGCTTCCTCATATAATAGATTGGCATATATGATTACTTAGAATCTTTCCAATTATAAATACCCTATCAATCATCTTCTGAATAGTAAATGCAATAATATTTTCTTAGTCACGTTCTTTGACTTTGTGAAGAATTTGACTCTGTAATTCTTTCCTTCTTCTTGAACACCTCTTCTTTTTTTCTCCTTGAGATTATACTATCATGATTCTCACCCTAATTCTCTGCCTCATTTGTTAGCTTTCCCTCTCTCCTAATTGTAGGCAGTCCTAAAATTTTAGCCTCTTCATTCTTACAAGTTTACTTTCATAGCTTTTAGCTACCACTTCTATACAGATGATTCTGTATGATTTACTCATTAAAAGATTGGAGATTTGGAGAAAGTTAGCTAACCTTCAGAGCAGAACTGTAGTTTATCAACAAATTAAAGATATAGATCATCTCCATACACTCAACACATGCTAGGTAATATAAAGGATATTAAACTCTAAGACTTGGCTTCAATTTTCAATATTGTTCAGTCTAGAATGTGGATCGAAGCATAATATTTTCACTTTTTTTTTTCATTCTCATGGTTTTTCCCTTTTGTTCTGATTTTTCTTGCACACCATGACAAATGTAGAAATATTTTTTAAAAGGATTGAACATATATAACCTATATCAGATTGCTTGCTTTCTTGATAGGGGGAAATAAGGGAGGAAGGGAGAAAAATTTGGAACATAAAGACTTGGAAAAATGAATGTTGAAAACTATCTTTACATGTATTTGAAAAAATAAAATACTATTAAAAAAGATTGTTCAGTCTTATTGTACTAAAGAGGGCAAGATTATAACACACAAACCAAAATGAAACAACATGGAACAGGAAGTCTTTTTTATCCAAGATGGAATAATAAAATGACTTTTTTATTTAATCCCTGGTCATCTTTCAAAACTGAAGGAATTATATTTTTAGCCTTCATTGTTATTCCCACTCCTCTGAAATGTTGTAATGCATATAATCTCTGACACATTTCAACACTCAATTATGTACTATTTTATGTTATTCCTCAATCTTCTTTACCAACATATCCAATGAATTGTCAAATATTGTTTCTTTCTCCACAATGTTTTTTAATCTCCATTTTCCTCCACACACACAGAGACACAAAAACGTCGCCACCTAGTCCTTTAATACTTTTCATCTGGACTATTGCTATAGTTTTCTAATTGTTTTTCCTGACTCTAACCTCTTTACACTCCAATCCATCTCCTCCCTGACTATTAAAATGATTTTCATTCACACATACACATATATAACATAATCAGGAGAGAGATGCATATGTATGCATATATACATAATCCATAGAAACACACACATCTTTGTGTGTACATATACACATACATGTTCCTCTCCTGACTATAGGACCCTCAGGGTAAGGAGCACTTCACTTTTTTCTTTATGTTACTTGTATCTAACACAATACCTGGTACATAAAAGATGCTTAAAGCAGATGGTTCATGAGTTCATCGTGCATTTGAAAAGTTTGTTTTTTAAAGGAAAGAGATAAATATGATGATTACTCAAGGAATAGCAAGATGGATAAACACTAGAGATAAAAATGCATGAGCAAAAAACCAAACAAACATTAAGTCCACACTCTCAATGAGTTTACATTCTAAAATGGGAAGCAATATATCTATAAATCTATATCTATATCTATATGTGAGAGTGGTGGTCAGAAAAAGATATATTGGTTTGGAAAGTTATAAGGATAGCGAGCAGAAAAGGGGATGAGTATGTATTAAGTGACTGCTATGTGACTATGTGTCAAGTACTATGTTAAGTGATATAAAAATATTATTTTATTTGATCCTCACAGCAACCCTGGGAAGGAGATGCTATTATTATTTTTAAATAATATTTTCCCCTAATTGCATGTAAAAACAATTTTAACATTTTTTTTAACTTGTCAATTCTAAATTCTACTCCCCGATTCCTCTCTACCCTTCTCCATCCCTGAGATGGCAATAGTTTATACATGTACAATCATGTTAAATATTTCCATACTAGTCTTTTTGTACAGGAAGACTCAAACTAAAAAAATAATGAAGAGAAAAAAATGAAAAATAGCATTCTTATGACCAGCAGGATGAATACAGAGAGGCTTGGAGAGACTTACATGAACTGATGCTAAGTGAAATGAGCAGAATCAGGAGATCATTATACACTTTGACAACGATATTGTATGAGGATGTATTCTGATGGAAGTGGATTTCTTCGACAAAGAGAAGATCTAACTCAGTTTCAATTAATCACTGATAGACAGAAGCAGCTACACCCAAAGAAAGAACACTGGAAAATGAATGTAAACTGTTTGCATTGTTGTTTTTCTTCCCGGGTTATGTTTACCTTCTGAATCCAATTCTTCCTGTGCAACAAGAGAACTGTTTGGTTCTGCACACATATATTGTATCTAGGATATACTGTGACATATTTAACATATACAGGACTGCTTGCCATCTGGGGGAGGGGGTGGAGGGAGGGAGAGGAAAAGTTGGAGCAGAAGTGAGTGCAAGGGATAATGTAAAAAATTACCCAGGCATGGGTTTTGTCAATAAAAAGTTATAATTGTTAAAACAAAAAAGAAAAAGAAAAATAGCATTCTTCAGTTTGTATTCAGACACTATCAGTTTTCTCTGGAGGGGGCTAGCATATTTCATCATGAGTCCTTTGGAATTGTCTTAGATCATTGTATTGCTGAGAGTAGAGAAGTCATCTACAATTCTTTATCATACAACATTGGTGTTATGTACAAATGTTCTCCTAGTTCTGCTTACTTCACTTTGCATCAGTTCATATAAGTTTAGGTTTTTTTTTTAATTCTCCTGCTTGTCATTTCTTATAGAACAATAGTATTTCATTATAATCATATACAGCAATTTGTTAAGTTGTCCCTCAAATGATGGACATCTCTTCAATTTTCAATTCTTAATCACCACAGAAATAATTGGTATAAATATTTTTGTACAAATAGGTGCTTTTCCTTTTTTTTTTCTTGGAAGGTAGATGCTTTTATTATTGTTATTATCTTCATTTCACAGTTGAGGAAATTGAGACTAACTTCCTTAGGGTCATATCACTAGGAAATGTTTGAAGCTAAATTTGAGTACAAATATTGACTACAGATCCAGTGCTTTATTCCCAGTATCACTTAGCTACTTCTGTGAATAGAATCATAGGAGAGCAGATTGTCACATCCTTTTTAGGAGCAATTATTTGATTATCATTTCAGAACTGAAAAGGGGGACAACTACAGAAGAGAATGTGCATGGTGATATGGGTACTGGTTATAAGCCAAGGACTTAATTGAATCATGATTGGAGCCAAAGCCTAGATATAGTGAGGCAGGTAAGATTAATCAGATTCAGAGTTCTAGGCATTGAAGTCTCAATTCTTCTTGTGTTTGGCTGAAGGCAGACATAAAAGTACCAATGGAAAGGAAGAGACTGAAGATGTTAGAAGGAGAAAGGTGAGAGAAAGACTGAGAGTGCTGATAAATGTACTTTTAATATGTGCATATACTTTTAAATTTAATCTGCATCAATACATTTAAAAATAATATATTGAGTCCTACTTTATAGGCATTATCTATTTCTGAAGTGTAAAGGCTTTCATTGAACATTAACAACAGTTTCTTCTAAGCCTCAGTTAGTTAGAGCTGGTTCCAGCACACCACACACCAAAGTCTCTTAGTAGCTGGAAAGGAGTGAAAAATAAGACAAAGGTCTAGAGAACTTAGTCTAAGAGGGGAAAGGTACCAAGATGCAGCTCAAGCATCATTTTCTACATGAAATATTTCACAGTACTCCCAAATGCTAGTGCCTTCCCCCATATTATATTTATTCTGTATATGTACTCATACATGGACTTATTGTCTTCACTAATTGAATATAAGCTTCTTGAAAGTAGTTATTGTATCATTTTTGTATTTTTAACATTTAGTATGTTGCTTAGCATATATAGTAGGAACTTCATTTAATTAACTAATTTATTTATTTACATTCTCTTGTCCCATGTCTTCCCATCCTCTGTGGGGAGAGAAAAGAAAAACAAAGCCCTTGTAACAAATCTATAGGGTGTTCCAAAAGTCTTAGTGAAGTTTTAAATTTAGCTTAAATTTAAGATTTTAAAAAAGTGGAAAACCTTTTAAGTTTAGCTTAAAATGACATAAAATCATTTAGGAAGCCTAGTATATAGTCAAGAAAAACAAATTACAACATTGCCTGTGTCTGCAAATATTTATCTTATTCTGCATCTTGAGTTCATTATCTGTGTGGTAAGAAATTTGTAGCAAGCTTTATCATTAGTCTTCTAGTATCATGGTTGATCACTGAATTATCAGACTTCTCAAATTTTTCAAAAAATTTTCTTTATAATTTTATTATTGAATAAATGATTTATCTATTTTTATCCTAAATCAATTCATTCTGATCTTCCCAGATTTTCCTGGAAGATGAATACTGCACAATTTCTTATGACACAATAATATTCCATAATATTCATGTACCATAATTTGTTTACCCATTCTCTAATAGATAGATACCCCCTTAATTTCCAGGGTTTTGCTACAAAAAAAGCTGATATAAATTATTTTTGTTTCTATGGATTTTTTCTTTTCTTTTTTCTCTTTAGCATCCTACCTAAAACTTAAAGAGTAGAGGTGAAAGTTTTACTCACTGTCTCATGCAGATACCTCCTTCCAGGGAATTTTTGTCATACTATGAGGTAATCTAGAGTGCAGAAGATGTGAATATAGGAACACAGTGACCCTTGATGATACTACTGATGATACTAGTAATTCTAAGGGAGACATAGTAGAGAGAGAGTAGAGTAAAAGAATATTGAATGATGTAATAATGTGGGTGTTGTTATATTGGAGACAAGCTCCATACTTGGGTATCATAGAAAGTAGGATGTGTCAAATCCCTCCACCCTCATCTTTGTTGATCACCTACTCTTTGAAATCAGTCTAGTTGTTTGTCCTTTGTTTTGTAAGAAGACCAATTAATGGCATTATGAGGTGATAATTTGTAAAGGGCAGGAACTTTGGAGAAATATACTTAAGGCTCAGTATGATTGATTTAATCCCACAAGGTGTTAACTCAGTGGAACTGATAAGACAATGGTTACCTAGTTTACATGTACTTTAGTACTTAGTATGGTAATGTAGATAGAGTATTTAATTGTAATAGAGTATTTAAACTAAGGACAAAGTCAGCCACAGCTATTCCATCTTTGATCAGCTTCCTGGTGTCTCTTCTGCCTCCTGCATTCTTCCATTGAAACCAAGGCCCATTCCAGAGGGCCTCCAGAAAGCTAGCTGGGCCCCAGGAAAAGGAGATAGACTGTGAAGAAGATAATAAAGACTTTGGACTTTATCCCTGACTATTCTTGTGGTGATTATTCTGCTGAAACCAAGGATGGTCCCAGAAATTAACCAGAACATTACAATAACTTGATTCATATATGGATTGAAATAAAACAAAATAATCAACCTCACTCTCTCTTCCAAAGTCATTGAAGTTCAGTTGCCAGACAAAAGACAGGACAACTGTTGGTGAAGTGGGATGCAGTGAATGACCTTGCCATCTTTGGTATCTGAGCAAATACTTGCTTTAGTCACCTTCATTGTCGTAGGAACAAATTGTTCTCATATGTCCATTACACTAGGAGAAACCTTTATATGTTTGGTATAAGGAAGACTATAGCAGTATTCTTTCTAATTTACCAACAGGTTTTAAGTCTATCAGTTACTCTCCACCTAATTTAACTAATCTGCCAACATGTTTTTAACTGGGATATGGATGTTGTATATGCTACAGTTTTTTGGAAACATATGTAAGAGCTGAACGACTAGTTGTACACAAAAGGTGGATGAGTAGCCCCCAAAAGAGCTCAGCAAAAAAAAAAAAAAAAAACACTCACACCAGAGTAGTGCTCCCTTAATACTCCATACATTTCTAGAGTCAGTGTAAGCCCTCTTGGAGTCATTTCACAGCCTTGCAATGACATTACTTTGGAGATCATATGGAGACTATGATTATAAGTTATAAAATGTTTGTTTTTCTGCCTTGGTAGAAGAAATTTCCTACCAAGAGTTCTATACATTTTTGAAATCAAAAATTTAGAGAAAATATGTAGAAACACAAAGTAATTTCCAGAAAAAGGATACAAGTCTAATACAAAGGGCAGTTTGGTCATCATAAAGTGCAAGTTCTAAGGGGCACAATGGAAGGACAGAATAGAGTGTGATAGGGACAAAGTAAAGATGGACTTAGCATGGATGAGTTTTCTCTAGATGTAAGTTTATCAAGGCAGGGGCGAGGTGAATGAATTCTTCAGTTCACTAAATATATTACCTCCATCTAGCATTAATGAGGAAACTTAGCGGGGTTTCAGTACATGTGGTAAAGACATTGTTAAGACCAAAAAAAAAACCCGTAGTGTAAAATGAAGACATAGCTTTGCAAAACTGAGGAAAGGAATCATACACCATAGTATAACTTCTTGTTTGTATGAATTCGTAATACTCCTCACCAACTTATTTTGTGCCACAGAAACTCTATTTCCTCCTTTTTTGTCTTGGCATATCTACCAGTTGGCCAGTAGCTCCTGCTGGCATGGATGATAGAAGACAGTTACAACCAAAATTCTGTTAGCTAGGTAGAATCACAGGTGCAGATGAGAATATGATCAAAACAACCTACCATGACCATCCCTTCATCACTTTCAGTAGATTTTGAAATAATGAATTCACAAATCTTTGAAAAGCTATGGAGGGTACTGAATCAAATAAGGATATACATTTTTGACTTATCAGGTCTGCAAATCTATTCTCCATTCCCATTCTTTCTCTATCTAGCTGACCCCATGGGGTCCAGTTTGATGAATGTCAACACACTTGCAATTAGTCCACCAGGTCTAATGGTAGCCATACTGGACTCAGGCCAGAGATTTAATTCTTAACTTTTTAAAATAAAAACAAATAAACAGTCTTGATGTTCTTAAGGGAAAGGTGGGAAATTAGGTGAATTGCTTCTTTCATTTCTTTCCCAAGAATTTTCTTAGGCCCACCATCTCTGTACTGGTCAATGAATATAACTGACTATCTCTGATTGGAATTCTGGAACCTATATTGATTATACAATGATATATATCAATGTGGGACAACTTTCCTGCCTTGATCATACTGAGGATATCTAAATAGTTCTGCTATGAGAGAGAGAGTTCAGTCTGATGATCTGATTGGGAGTTGGGGGCAGGAAGGTCAAAGTCACAGTATGCAAAAGGATAAATCACAGAATCACAAAGTTTCAGAGTTGGAATGTATCTTAGAAACTATCTAATTTAATTTGTACTAAAGTAAAAAAGATTCTTATCAAAACACACTTAACCTGAAATCATTCAGTCTCTGCTGAAAGACTTCAATGATTTCTTCCCCCTGAGAGCCTCAGTACTTCCTAAGGTAGCTTATTTCATTCCAGAATACCTCTTTAGCTTAGGAGAGAGGCTAGGGCTAGGTATATAGATCTAGAAGTCATCTGCCTAGAAAAAACAGAAGAGGGCCCAAGATAGACCCTTAATAGAGATTTGTGATTAGTGGAGTGGCATAAGTGATTGTCCCAAAGGAGCCTGAGGTATGGTTGAATAGATAAGGGATAAACAAGGAGAGAGAAGTATCAAGACAATCTCAATAGGAAAGAATATTCAGGAGAAGGTAATCAACAGTTTCATTGAGTCAGGAAGAGTAAGAATTAAGAAAACTGCATTGTATTTGGCCATTAAAAGATCTTGATAACTTGCCGGATTGCAGAGCATTTATAAAAGTGAGAGGAGGGCAAGAAGTAGAAGTACTGAGTGTAGATTGCTTTCTCAATGAGTTTTATCATGAAGGGGTGGAGAGATATGGCACAATAGCTAGAAGTGACAGTAGAATCAAGAGAGAATTTTTAAAGGGTGGACATATATGAAGGCAGCAGGAAAGGAACATTGAAGGGAAAGGAGAATTGGCTGGGAAAGACTGGAGATAAAAGATATTGGGAGACAATTTGCTAGAGGAAGTGGGAGAAGATGGCATCAATGGTGCACGCTGGCAAAAAGAAAAAAAAAAGAAGCATCAGAGACTTGATTAGGAAAAAGAGATCTGAATGATGTGAGATGAGGGGAGCAGAGAGAGCTCCTGTTAAATGGTATTTTTTTTCTCCCAGTGAAGTATAAGAACAACCATTCTGGTTATATACTATATATGTATGCTATTCAACTTTTCTAACTCCACCCTCCATATCTTAACTCCTATTTCTATCCTTCCCAAAGCTACCCACATCCATGTCCTATCTTAATCTTGCTTGCTCTTTCCATTGTTCTTTCAGAATATTTATTTCATAATGAGAATATTCTTCTTTCCAGGATCTACTTCTCTCATACATCTTCTATGTACCAGTCCTCAAAGAGACCTATCTTTGACATTACATTCATATATTCCTCTCACTCCTAACTGTACCTTCTTTCACATCCCCCAAATACACTGGTGCTGTCAAGAGCAATCAGAACACTTCTTGTTCTGCAGTGCCACCTCTTTTATCTCCATCACTCAGTAATCTCCCTCCTTTTACCTTTCATTCAATCAAATTTTCCACCCAATCAAATCATGGTGGTGGCACTAAACCAACTCTTAGCACATTTTCCCTCTTTTCACACGAAGTTCAGCGTAAGGCTCATTATTTTCTCCCCAGTTCCTGAACCCAACTTCAGTAGGAGGGAGAAGGGGAATAATAATTTACTAACTATTTACTACATGCCAGGCATTGTGCTAAGCATTTTTACAAATATTACCTCATTTGATGCTTATAACAAATCCTGGGAGATAGATGTAATTATTATCCTCATTTTACAAATGAAAAAACTGAGACAGATGGAGGTTAAGCTAGTAAGTATCTGATACTGAATTCAATTCTTCTTGAATCCAGGCCTGGGGCTTTCTCCACTGTATTACCTAGCTGTCTCTATGCCCATCAGAAGTCCTTCAAAGTCCCTATCCTCTCAATTCCTTTTATCCCCCCTGAGGCAATTGGGGTTAAGTGACTTGTCCAAGGTCACACAGCCAGGCAGTGTTAAGTGTCTGAGGTCAAATTTAAACCCCGGTCCTCCTGACTTCAGGGCTGATGCTCTATCCATCAATTAGGTGCCCTAGCCTCTCAATTCCTTAGCTTCCTTAGATCCCATGATCTGCTCCATGAACCTACTTAAGCCACATATAAAAATGGTCACACAATAGAACTCACCATTGGCTACACCATTGTTCCACTTAATTAAAAATTCTTACTTTAACTCTGAGGAAACCTCTTTCATCCCAAATCTCCCTTATCTTAAACATATCCATTGATCTCAATGTGACCACCAATTCCTTCATACTTTCTCAGGATATTAATATTACCCTGGTTTTACTTTCTTCCCTTTCCAGTTTAAACCCAAGAGTTAAATGCAGATAAGATTAGAAGGAAGCAATAATCTGGGAAAACATTTTCACAGTTAAAGGTTCTGATAAAGGCCTCATTTCGAAAATATATAGAGAATTGATTCTAATTTATAAGAAATCAAGCCATTCTCCAATTGATAAATGGCCAAAGGATATGAACAGACACTTCTCAGACAAAGAAATTGAAACTATTTCTAGCCATATGAAAAGATGCTCCAAGTGATTATTAATCAGAGAAATGCAAATTAAGACAACTACGAAATACCACTACACACCTGTCAGATTGGCTAGAATAACAGGGAAAAATAATGCGGAATGTTGGAGGGGATATGGGAAAACAGGGACACTGATACATTGTTGGTAGAATTGTGAATACACCCAGCCATTCTGGAGAGCAATTTGGAACTATGCTCAAAAAGTTATCAAACTGTGCATACCTTTTGATCCAGCAGTGTTACTACTGGGCTTATACCCCAAAGAGATTTTAAAGAAGGGAAAGGGACCTGTATGTGCCAAAATGTTTGTGGCAGCCTTGTTTGTAGTGGCTAGAAACTGGAAACTGAGTGGATGCCCATCAATTGGAGAATGGCTGGGTAAATTGTGGTATATGAATGATATGGAATATTATTGTTCTGTAAGAAATGACCAGCAGGATGATTTCAGAAAGGCCTGAAGAGACTTATACAAACTGATGCTGAGTGAAATGAACAGGACCAGAAGATCATTATTTACTTCAACAACAGTACTATATGATGATCAATTCTGATGGATGTGGCCATCTTCAACAATGAACCAAATCGGTTCCAATAGAGCAGTAATGAACTGAATCAGCTAACCCAGAGAAAGAACTCTGGGAGATGACTATGAACCACTACATAGAATTCCCAATCCCTCTATTTTTGTCCTCCTGCATTTTTGATTTCCTTCACAGGCTAATTGTACAATATTTCAAAGTCCAATTCTTTTTGTACAGCAAAATAACTGTTTGGCTAGGCATGGACCCACATTTAACACCATATACCAAGATAAGATCAAAATGGGTCCATGATTTAGGCATAAAGAACGAGATGAACATAGGATAGTTTATCTCTCAGACTTGTGGAGGAGAAAGAAATTTGTGACCAAAGATGAACTAGAGACCATTACTGATCACAAAATAGAAAATTTTGATTACATCAAATTAAAAAGCCTTTGTACAAACAAAACTAATGCAAACAAGATTAGAAGGGAAGCAACAAACTGGGAAAACATCTTCACAGTTAAAGGTTCTGATAAAGGCCTCATTTCCAAAATATATAGAGAACTGACTCAAATTTATAAGAAATCAAGCCATTCTCCAATTGATAAATGGTCAAAGGATATGAACAGACACTTCTCAGACGAAGAAATTGAAATTATTTCTAGCCATATGAAAAGATGCTCCAAGTGATTATTAATCAGAGAAATGCAAATTAAGACAACTCTGAGATACCACTACATACCTGTCAGATTGGCTAAGATGACAGGAAAAAATAATGCTGAATGTTGGAGGGGATGCGGGAAAACTAGGACACTGATGCATTGTTGGTGGAGTTGTGAACGAATCCAACCATTCTGGAGAGCAACCTGGAATTATGCCCAAAAAGTTATCAAATTGTGCATACCCTTTGATCCAGCAGTGTTTCTATTGGGCTTATATCCCAAAGAAATAATAAAGAAGGGAAAGGGACCTGTATGTGCCAAAATGTTTGTAGCAGCCCTGTTTGTAGTGGCTAGAAACTGGAAAATGAATGGATGCCCATCAACTGGAGAATGGTTGAGTAAATTGTGGTATATGAATGTTATGGAATATTATTGTTCTGTAAGAAATGACCAGCAGGATGAATACAGAGAGGACTGGCAAGACTTACATGAACTGATGCTGAGTGAAATGAGCAGAACCAGGAGATCATTATACCCTTCGACAACGATAATGTATGAGGATGTATTCTGATGGAAGTGGATTTCTTTGACAAAGAGACCTAACTGAGTTTTAATTGATCAATGATGGACAGAAGCAGCTACACCCAAAGAAAGAACACTGGGAAACAAATGTGAACTATCTATATTTTTGTTTTTCTTCCCGGGTTATTTTTACCTTCTGAATCCAATTCTCCCTGTGCAACAAGAGAACTGTTCAGTTCTGCAAACATATATTGTATCTAGGATATACTGTAACATATCTAACATATATAGAACTGTTTGCCATCTAGGGGAGGGGGTGGAGGGAGGGAGGGGAAAAATCGGAACAGAAATGAGTGCAAGGGATAATGTTGTAAAAAAATTACCCTGGCATGGATTCTGTCAATATAAAGTTATTATTAAATAAAATAAAATAAAATATTAAAAAAAATAACTGTTTGGACATGTATACATATATTGTATTTAATTTATATTTTAACATATTAAAAAAAATAAAATAAACCCGAGTTAGCTATTTCAGCTCTATGCTGAACTCCAGTCTCAAATCCTTTCCCCCATTCCCCATTGCAGCTTCTTTCTTTCCAAACTCATTCTTGACTATTTGCACCATGCAATCTCCCTACATCTACTTCTTTGCTGCTGAATAGAGTTGGAAGAAACCATTAAAAATTCATATTCTTCTTCAACTGGATGCTCACTGAAGCTAGGGAGTCCTTTTATTTCTCTCTAATTGATTCTCAATTCCATTCTCCACAGAAGTTATCTGAATATTTTCTTTTCTCTACAGCTCTCTTCCTCTTCCCATTTTCTTTCAGCTAAAGATTTGGCCTCTTACTTTTCTGAGAAAATTGAGATCATTTGATGCAAATTCTCTCTTTTCTCATCCTCCCCTTTCTTTACTAAAACATAATATTTTAGTAATTGAGATGGGAGAAATAAAATATACATAGTTTCTCCCAAATAAGAAAAAAACACAATGGTGAAATGTCAGTTTTACCTCAGCAGCTTTTTTATAATAAGAGTTTTAATAAAATTACCAAAAAACCTTAAAACTTAAGCATAACGTGGATATTTAGAACTCAAACTTTAAGAGTTTTTGTTGAGATGTTAAGAAGAATAACAGTATTTAGCTATGCTAAAATCAAGTGTTAAGTAAATAATTCCCATGGAAGATTTAATACCCCTGTAAATCTTTTTTTTTAAATTAAATTTAAAAATTCCTTTCACTGCTGCAGTTCTCCATTTAGGGAATGAAAAAGTTGTCTGTTGGATAGGGGTTATTGTTTTGATGGCAATTTGCCCAAAAATTTATCAGACAACAAGAAAGATAATTTGCTTCAGGAAGCACTAGGCTTCCTGAAAAAAACAAACAAACAAACAAACAAGTACATTCTTTTTAATGTAAGAAAAACTTTCTCCAGTTTTCTTCATCTAAAACAGCATCCCCTACTTTCCTCCTTTCCCTCAGTTCCTGAAAAAAGAGATGACCTTTTTTCATTCTTTTCCAACCTGTCTTTTCCCTAAGCTTCAGTCCTGACCTTCAGTCAGTACAGTTAATTTCTTTTTGGACACATCAAACTGGATATCCCAGAGACATATCAAAACTCAAATGTCCAAAACTCATTATCTTTTCCCCAAAATTTTCCCTTTTTCCAAACTTCCCTACTTCTATCAAAGGCAGCACCATCTTTCCATTCTTTCTGATTTGTAATGTCAGCATTAACCTCATCTTTTCATTCTCCCTCACCCTATATATCCTACCTGTTGCCAAATCTTATCTTTTCTATGTCACAATCCTAATAATCAACCTCCTTCTTTCTATAGGTATGGTTACCACCTTAATTCAGGCTCTTGCTAGATTATTGCAGCAATTTCTTAATTAATCTTCCTCTTTCAGGTCTCTCCTTGCTCCAATCTATCTTACACACTGCTGCCAAAATAATTTTCTTTAGATAGACCTCTATGTCTTGTCTCCTACTCACAAAACTTTAACACTTCCTATTGCCTCTAGGATAAAATATCCTCTAGAATAAAACTCCTCTATTTAGCTTTTAAGGCCCTTGACAACCTGGGCCCAATTTATCTTTCCAGTTTCAATGTCATCATCTCCCTACCCCCATTCCATACACATATGCATTCTGTGATCCAGGCAAATTGTCCTTCTCCCTATTCCTCACATACCACTCTTATGTCCCATCTCCATACCTCTGTTCTGGTTAACCCTAGTGCTGAAAATATAGTCCTTTTTTATTTCTAATTTACAAAATTCCTGTTTTTCTCCAAGACCCAGCTCAAGCAACCTCTTCTGCACAAAAATCTTTATTAATCCTCCTAGTTGTTAGTGCTCTACATCACAAACTACTTTGCATATGTTTATATTTCTTCTCTTTATATTTATTCTGGATATGATATATCTGTATGTATGTATATATGACTGTATATATGTGTGTGTATGTTATATGTGTGTGTGCATATATGTGTATATATAGATAAGAACTTCATATATGTAAGAAATATAGTACACATAGATGTATATAGATGTGTATAGGGTGTGTGTGCATATGAACACACACACACATTTGTTGTCTTCTCCATTAGAATATAAACTCTTTACATGTAGAGGATTGCTTCATTCTTTGTACTTGTAACTCCACACTTATCAGAGTGTCCGGTAGAAACAGATCAACTTAAAAACAAACAAACAAACAAACAAAAAACTACTGCAGGCTTAGGCTATAAGCTGAAGGAACAGAAAACTGCTTTTGGAAAGAAGCCAATATGTGGCTTAAAATGCTTGTTTGATCATCTGTGTCCTTCCTAAAATGGGGTAGCTAGAATACAATATTTCATGTGTAGGGTGAAAATACTTAATAATTATCTTCTCATTTTAGGAATTTTTCATCATGTAGCCTAAGCCTGCATTTTGTTGTTTTGTTTTGTTTTTTAAGGTGGTCTGTTAAGCTCATTATAACTTAAAATCTTTAGACTTTTTTAAAGACAAACTTTTGCCTAACCTTGTCTACTCCACTCATGGTTGGGAAATTAACACTTTGAACATTACAGTAAAAATTTATGTTTTTTTTTCTATTTTGATGAGATTTGCAACTTCATTTGTAGAGGGATCATTTACCAAGGCCTTAAAATTATCTCTATTGAGTTTATTCTTCTTTGATTCAGTCCAGTGATCTAACCTCTAAGATTTTTTTGAATCCTGTCATCCAAGGGTTCTAGCTAGCCTGGAACTTCCAGCTTTGTATCATCTGCAAATATTGTATCATCTGCAAATATGATAAACAAGCCTTGATTCAAATAATTGATACTGATAAATAAATAAAATTATTGATAAATATGAACATGATAAATATGAATAAGGCTAAAGAGAGACATTTTTAGACTTTTATTTGACTATTTATTTGGACTATTATTTGAGAATGTCCATTCAACAAGGTCCAATTCTGTATGATGGTCTATTGGTTCTTAACTTGGAATCCATGGATTTCTTTTAAAAATATTTTGATAATTCTCAGAAGAAGAAATTAAAATTATTTATAGCCATATAAAAATATGCTCCAAATCATTATTAATCAGAGAAATGCAAATTAAGACAACTCTGAGATACCACTACACACCTGTCAGATTGATTAGAATGACAGGGAAAGACAATGCGGAATGTTGGAGGGGATGTGGGAAAACAGGGACACTGATACATTGTTGGTGGAATTGTGAACACATCCAGCCATTCTGGAGAGCAATTTGGAACTATGCTCAAAAAGTTGTCAAGCTGTGCATACCCTTTGATCCAGCAGTGTTTCTACTGGGCTTATACCTCAAAGAGATACTAAAGAAGGGAAAGGGACCTGTATGTGTCAAAATGTTTGTGGCAGTCCTGTTTGTAGTGGCTAGAAGCTGGAAAATGAATGGATGCCCATCAATTGGAGAATGGTTGAGTAAATTGTGGTATATGAATGTTATGGAATATTATTTTTCTGTGAGAAATGACCAGCAGGATGAATACAGAGAGGACTGGAGAGACTTACATGAACTGATGCTAAGTGAAATGAGCAGAACCAGGAGATCATTACATACCTCAACAACGATACTGTTTGAGGATGTATTCTGATGGAAGTGGATCAATTGATCAAGGATGGACAGAAGCAGCTACACCCAAAGAAAGAACACTGGGAAATGAATATAAACTGCTTGCATTTTTGTTTTTTTTCCCGGGTTATTTATACCTTCTTAATCCAATTCTCCCTGTGCAACAAGAGAACTGTTCGGTTCTGCACACATATGTTGTATCTAGGATATACTGTAACCTATTTAACATGTAAAGGACTGCTTGCCATCTGGGGGAGGGGGTGGAGGGAGGGAAGGGGAAAATCAGAACAGAAGTGAGTGCAAGGGATAATGCTGTAAAAAATTACCCTGGCATGAGTTCTGTCAATAAAAAGTTAAAAAATATTTTTTTGATAACTGGATTTTAATATAACTGGTATATTTTGTAACCTTTTGTATTTTATTTTATGCCTTTAAAAGTATTATTTTAAAGAAGGGGTCCAGGCTTGAGCAAACAGCCAAAGGGGTCCATGACATAAAAGAAAGTTTAGAACCCCTGCCCTAACTCATATTTTTCCATCTTTTTCACAAGAATAGTCTGAGATAGTTTACCCAAAGCTTTACTAAAACCTATGTAAACTATATCTATAACATTTTGCTCATCTACTAGTTTAGTAGTCTTGTCAAAAAAAGGAAATGAGGTTATTCTGGCATGACCTGCTCTTGATGAGACCTTGCTGGCTTTTTGTCAACACCACTTCCTTTTCTAGAGTTTTATTACTCAGAGGCCAGGTCAGATCAAGAAACAGTTTCTCAGGGATACCCAAGTCTAAGACTTTAGGGATGGAGATAGGAACCAAGCACACTACCAGGGAACTTTAAATCTGGGCTAGGATGCACAAAATTGACAGAATGATGATTTAGCTAACAGTCTTTCTTCTTATGACTTTTCCTCTTTTTCCTGAGGATGATGTGTATATGCTGAGCTTGTCTTGCTCTGATACATCAGCATGGTCACAAACAGATAGGTTTGTCACTTTGATGATACTGTGAGATCAAGTAGCAGATTTTCCCTTTCTGTTTTATCTTGGCACTTTCTATCTTGCATCCATAAGTTGGGGCTAGTTCCCTTTCCTTTCTGGGGTCTTTCTATAACAGATAGTAACCTAACAGAGGTACGACCTGGAACTCCCCAGACTGAAGGAGTTCAACTCAGACTTGATCTGCCTTAGGAATTGAAAGTCAAACAATTTATCAGCTTCCTGAATTGACTCCTCTTGCCAGTTCCTCATAATTCTAGGCAAATTTTCTAATACACTTATCTACAACTGATAACCTTCTACTAACACACATATGAAACATCGCAGGCCAAAGTGATACTCCTAAAGCACAAGTATGACTATATCATTTTCTTGTTTAAAACACTAAAGGGTCTTCCATATGCCTTTAGGATAAAATACAAAAATCTTATGTTTAGAATTTTAAAATCTTTACAACTTGGTTCCAGCCTATTTTAAAAATAATAATAGCTTTTTATTTTTCAAAATACACTCAAAGATAGTTTTTTAACATTCACTCTTGCAAAACTTTGTATTTCAAATTTTTCTCCCTCTCTCCCAATCTCTCCCCTCCCCAAGACAGCAAGTAATCTAATATAGATTAAACATGCACAATTCTTCCAAATATATTTTCACACTTATCATGCTGCACAAGAAAAATCAGATCAAAAGGGGAAAAAATGAGAAAGAAAAAAACCCCTTCAAGCAAACAACCACCACCATCATCACCAAGATGAAAATGTTATGTTTTGATCCATATTCAGTTCCCTACTCTCTCTGGATGATTCTCTCCAACACAAGTCTATTGAAATTGATGTGAATTACCACATTGTCGAAAAGAGCCAAGTCTATATCATTCTAACCTATTTTTAAAGACTTTTTTTATTATGAACTTAACAATAATCAACAAACAAACATTTCAATATATGAAGAAGAATATGAAAGAGTATTATCCAAGAAACTATGAACTGTTACAGAGTTAAAAAAATAAAATTATGCTATATGTTATATTTAATAAGGTAATAACAAAATCCGCTCTATTTGTTTCCTTATCTGTACCTTTTGTTTTCTTCTATACATTTAAAAATGGGGCAGCTACTTATTTCTTCTTCAGGGATAAGCCAATTACACCCCAAAGACCAAATCTAGCCCTCCTCCTATTTTATAGGGCCCCATAAGCTCATAAAAAATAGAGAGTGGGATAGATTTGACATTAAGGTGATAGTTTGCTGACCCATATTTGATATAAAAGCTTACAATTGTGCATTAAGAGATGACTTGAGCAGCAGCAGTAACATAACAATTATTGCTATTATTAACAGGTTGATACTTAAAGCATTAAGACAAGATACAGTTTGTAGAACTGCTGAATAAACAATTTACATTTACTTCAGCTCCGCATTATCAAAACAATTCCATCTATGTTCCTACCTTTGGGCAAATCACATTACTGATGCAAGTTCATCCACTTATTCATCATCTCCCGATGCCAGGCAACTCCAATCAAAGCGATCTCTGGCTCTCTGGACTTCTTGAATTCACTGTTACTTTTTTTTTTTTTTTAAGAGAGGGAAATTTTTTTTTTTAAGTAATAGCTTTTTATTTTCAAAATATATGCAAAGATCGTTTTCAACATTTGCTCTTGCAAAATCCAAAGCCTATGTTCACATTCACCTAATTCCAAAATCTTCAAGAGAGGGGCTTAAAGACTCCTCCTGATATACTTAGCAAATAAGAACAGCAGTTCTGTACATTTAGAGACTTGCCCAAACACATAGCTAGGAAGTGTGAAATGTCTGAAATCTGATCTGAACTCAGGTCCTCCTGACTTCAGGGCCTGTGCTTAATCGACTGCACCATCTAATTGCTTCCAAATTGTTTTACTGATGTGTGTGTGTGTGTGTGTGTGTGTGTGTGTGTGTGTATACCTACTACTAGACACTAGCAACTCCTCTACCCCAACTCCAGAATAAAAACCCTACTTTTTAACAAAGTTGCATAGTTTCAATGTATAGTTCAGTAAAACAAGTGAATCCATTGTCCATATTTGGGAATATATAACTCATTCTGCATCGTTAATGTCTCTCATCTCTCCCAAGCAGGGGAGGCAGGTTTCATCATCAGTCTTTTGAAGTCGTATACTGTTTGCTGCTTTGATCAGAGTGTTGAGGTCTTTCATAGTTATTTTCCTTCACATTATTATCATACTGATGGTATAGACAGCTAGATTGTGCAGTGGATAGAGAGTTGAAGCTGATGTTAAAAAGAATTCAAATCTGACTTTAAACATTTACTAGCTGTGTAACTGCAGGCAACTTACTTAAGCTCAGCCTGCCTCGATTTTTTTATCATCTATGAAATCAGGTTAATAGTACCTGCATTTCAGGGTTGTCATGATAAAATGAAATGATATTTATAAAGTGCTTTGCAAATTTTTTAAGTGTTAGATATTTACCTGATTCTTCTTATTTCACTTTATATCAGTTCATTTAAGTCTTCCCTTATTTCTCTGACTGCATCATTTTCATCATTTTTATAATACAACAATATCCTATTCTATTTACATAGTATCACTTATTCAACAATTCCCTGATTGTTAGGTAACTTTTGTTTCCAGTTCTTTGCTATGATTTAAAAAAAAATCAAAACATACTGCTGTAAATATTCTTGTACATATGAATCCTGTATCTCTTCCTTGACCTCTTTAGGACATATGCCTAATAGTAATATTGATGGGTCAAAGGAGTTGTATAATTTAGCAACTTTTTGATGTAGCTCCAAATTGTTTCCCAGAATGGTTGAATTCATTCATAACTACATCAACAGTGTATAAAAGTACCTTCTCTCACATCCCCTCCAACTATTATTTTCTTCTTGTCATCCTTAATAATCTTATAAGTAGGAAATAGAGTTCAAAATTGTCTTAATTTTTATTTTTCTCATTATTAGGAAGTTGGAGCTTTCCCCCATATAATTATAAATTCTTTGTATCTCTTCATTTGAGAACTACTCATTCATACCTTTTGACCAATTATCTATTGGGAAATGCATTTCTTCTTATATATTGATATTACTGGTTTAGATGTATTGTGCATTAAACCTTTATTAGAGAAGTTTGCTGTGAAACTTTAAAAATATTAATTATTTAATATAAAGTATTTTTCTTTTCATTCTTACTGACTTTTACTTGTACAAAATCTATTCTTTTTTATGTAATCAAGATTGTTCATTTTATCTTTTGTAATTATTTTTATTCTTTGTTCATGTAAGAACTCTCTGAATATTGGTGTGAAAGGCATATCCATTCCTTCCCTCTAATTTTTGAATGATCTGATCTTTTCTATCTAAGTGACATACCCATTTGGAATTTATTGCCATATATGGTATAGTTCCAAACTGTTTTCTAGGCAATACTTTGTTCCCTTCTTTCACTGTATGCTTCAGTCAAAATGGCCTAGTTGCTACATTCCCTATATACCACTTCAGGTTCTTTCCCCTTGCCCATGCATATATTTTCACTTACCTAGAATATCTCCCTACTCAATTCGACTTCTTTAGATCCCCTAGCTCTCTTCAGAGTTCTGCTTAAGTACCACTCCATTCAAGAGACCTTTGCTGATTGTTCCAGTTGTTAGATTATCTTTCACTTACTCCTCTAGATTTATTTTGTTTATGTAGCACTCCTTCATGCTATCTACAACTTGCACTCACTATTTGGGTCCCCTAAAGGAACAATTACCTCAGATTCTTTGGGCCCATAAGATAATAGTTTATAAGCCCCCACTAGGACACTGATCTTTAAAAAGTCAGTCAATAGACACAATTTGCTTTATAGAAGAGGCATGTGATGATAATGTCAATATGAGAACAATAAAACCTAAACATTTCTTCCATAATCTAGAGTGTACTATCCCATAATTATGGGGTGGGAGTGGGCCCTCACATAGGAAGGCATACATATAGGGATGTGACCCAGGTAGCTCAAAGGTTATGTCTGTTACCTTAAAATTTTGGTGTCCTTTCCCTTATTGTGGCACTTTTGAAGGGTAGGTCATTCAGCTGGGATCCTTGAGCATCCTAATCCACATAGGTCAATTCTCCATGGTCCAAGGGTTGGTCTCTTCTCAATTCAGAGAGCTCATCACCTTCATAATCATCTTTTTTTCCTCAATAGCATTTTATTTTTTTAATTATGTGCAAAGGTAGTTTTCAACATTCATTTTTGTAGGATTTTGAGTTCCAAATTTTTTCTCCATCCCTCAATCCTCCTCAAGACAGAAAACAATCTAATTCCATAATTGTCTCTTACCTTGGCTCCTTTGAATCTCTAACATAGCATAGTATTTGACACACAGTACATCGTTAATAAATGCTTATTGATTGATTGGCTGAAACTTGGACTACAGATAATAATGCTGTGATTGATAAGCACACTTCAATAGCAGGCACACGTCTGGTAAGGACTTTCAATTATACTTTTTGCTTAAAGAAATGGTGAGGAACAGGAAGGCAGATGGTTTACATCTGTCATTTCTTCTGCTTACTTCCTTATGATACTAAATAAGATGCCATAAATATGATCTTCTGAGTCAGGTGCTTTGACCATATCCTTTCTTTGCTTAGGCTTCCCTATTGCAACATTCTGTCTGGTTTGATGGCTACTTGACAGATGTGTTATATTGGGGATTCTTTTTAGGGTATGATCAGGAGTAAATGCTCGATGAGATCCCTTCTGACACTAAAACTATGGAATTCTTTAATATTCCTCTTGTGGATTGTAGTTGTAGTCAGAGGCTATTTGGACAATGAGCCTGAACTCCTTATGTCCCTAACCCATGGAGCCTTTCTCCTCAATCTCTCTTCTCCTCTTATTCTCATCACATTAGGAAGCCTTTCCAGGAGAAAAAAGTAAACAAATTTAAAAAGGCTTTTAATGGGGGAGGAAGAGGAGAGGCAGAATTGGATTAGAGACTATACCTTGAAACAGACCACTCTCAGTGATACATGCCTTTTTTATTGTCTCTACCCTTTTGCTTAAAAGTTTGGGAGAACAGAGGTTCTTGGTTGGTCCTTAATTTCCTATGTCATGAATGCATCAAGAAAGAGGACTGGTTCTTCAGGCAGGAAGAGCCATCTCCTTGTTTGGATTTAAGAGAAATGACTCCACTCTTTCTCACTCTTTTCCTATTTATGTCAATTTGGAATTCAGTTTCTCAAGTGATGGGAGGGAACCTTTCCTTTCTTTTCCTTGTAGTTCTGATGGCTGGCTACAAGCACGTGCTGGTAAACACATGTGTTGGGCTAGATGAGCCTGACATTGGATCCCAAATTCTTGGCAGCCTTTGAACACAGATGATCAGACAGCAATACTGAGATGGATATTTCCATGTTTAATGTAAACTTTTGGTATATACTGAAGAGATTAGTTACTGAGACTGTGTTGATTGCCTAGCAGAAAGTGATCTCCATAACAACTTCTCAGAATTTGAAGGACACCAGAAGGATGGGTTACTATCTCTTACAGCATTCAGATTGTGTGATTCTGTGATGATATGGCTCTTAAATGAGTTGTTTAGATGATGCAAATCAAAATAAATATGAAATGCATGTTCAACAATATCAGAATATGTTTCATGCTTTAACGCTCTAAATACCAATCTTCTGAGTGAATACAAGAAGTGTTATGTTTTATTGTTACATTTTAAGTCATTTGAGTGAATATAAGAGGTGTTATGTCTTATTGTTACATTTTAAGTGTTTGTCAATATGTGCTTGAGTCTTTTGTGTTTTAAATGTTTCTCTTATGGTGGAGGAAGCCAGCTGTCCTCCATGTCATTTACTATGCACATTGAAAACATTTCTAGAAATGATCTTATTAATCTCTTTTGATGGTAACTTTATATAAGAATGGATTTTTTTTTTGGAAACAATCTCCCTATTTCACCCACACTGGAATGTAGTAGCCACTACAGTCCTGATTCCATTGCTGATTGGCAGGAGAGTTTTGCTTGCTTTGTCCCTCTTTAAGAGGCAATCTGGTGTGTTTCCACTGTCAGAAGCTTACCATATTGGTTCTGGATTTTGTTGCAGATATTCAATTGGCTTAGCACACAGCATCTCAGAATGCTCAAGCTCAAGCAATCAGACTCAACCTCCCCAATAGGAAGGATTCATTACAGGCATGTACCAAAATGCCTAGCATGTAAGCTACTACTTAGCTTTGTTTAAGAGATTCTTCCCTGGAATGCTTGGATAGGAACATAACAAACAAGAAAGTTCAAGAACAGTCTGATCTTGTATCTTTGGGGGCAGATTTCCCAAAGACAGAATCCTGTGTACTTTAATCCAGAAATCTTCACAAGATGCTCAATCCCAGTTAGTTGATTCAATTGAATTTTCCTTCTTTTCTCCCTTTCTCCCTCCTTCTGTACCTACTTTTGTTCCTTTTCCCTCCACTTTCTCCTCCTCCTTCCCCTCCTCCTTCTCCTTCTCCTCCTTTTTCTCCTTCTCCTTCTTCTCTTTTCTTCTTCCACCTCTTCCTCCTTCTCATCTTCTTCCTTCTCTTTCTCCTCCTCCTTTTCTTCCTTCTCCTCCTCTTTGGTGTAAGCAAGTATAAGATGATTTACTTAGGAAATTATATACAAAAATCATCGTAAAGTGATGAGCCTTGACTTATGAGTTACAAATAAGGAAAAGGATTCAGAAGTTCACTTAACATAGTGACACAATATGTTGCTATGTCCCAAAGGCAGAAAATACAGCCTGATAATATTATTGTTACTAATTACTATATTTTACTATATTATTGTTATTAATTGCTATATTATTACTACTAATACTATAAAACCTAGATGTACTTAACTAAGAATATTGAAATTTCTCTCTTTCCCAATCCTTAAAAGATATAACAGAATGGAAAAAGGTACAGGAAAGAGCAACTCAGGCATTTAAAGGACTTCAATTTAAGGAAAAAATAAAAAATAGAGATAAATCAACTTGCAAAGACAAAAGCTATATAATATCAGTGTTTATAAAATTATAGAAGCATATAGAAGTGAATCTGGGCTTGTTCCCTAAATCCTGAAACATAGAACTAATGGGGCACTTGAAACTCAGAAACCATTTGGACACAAATAAGAGGCCTACTTTCTGGAGCAGGCAGTAAATATATAGATAGTAATACTCCCAAGGAGTGGCATAGACTGAATATTAAGAGATTCAAAAAGAACTTTGAAAAAAAAGACATTAATTATAGAGCCATAATAGGTCATTTATTTATCCCTTAGCTTCAGTATCAAAAGCTAGGCTCTATGTCCCCATGTGGCATTTAAGGTCTTATGACATAGGATTCAAGTACACTTACAAGTAATTCACAGAATCAGAACTGGAATGAACCTTAGTGTTCTATTATAAACCTATCAACTAATTCTAATTTTCATATTTTCTTTTTCCTTCTTTTTATTTAAAAAATGTATTTATACCATTTGGTCTGAAATTACCTTTATTTCCAAATATACTCTCCCCCCTTCCTTATACAGATGTCCAACTCCTGTGAGAATAATTTAAAATTGAAAAGAGAAAAAAAAATCAGTTCAGCAAAATGAACCAACATATCAACTGCTTCTAACAATATATAGCTATAGATGTTTTGTAAGTTCCCACTTTGAAACAGAAGAGGAGATTCACTTTTTCATTTCTTCTTTGAAACAAAGCATGGTTATTATAATTATACAACATTCAGCTGTTGTTGTTTGCTTTTTCATTTTCATTGTTACTATTGTTATATATATTGTTTTTGCTCTTTATCAGTTCATAGAATTCTTCCCAAAGTTCTCCATAGTCTTCATAGACTTTTCTTGTTGTATAGTGATGCTCATTTTCTTATATCTGCCACAATTTGTTTAGCCATCCCCCAATTGGTAGGTATCTGATTTCTAGTATTTTGCAGTTCTAAAAAAGTACAGGTATGAATATCTTGGTTTATATGAGACCTTTATTTCTATCTTTAATCTTCTAGGGTAATATACTAACTGGTAGGATCTCTGGGATGAAAGATATTGACATTTAAATATGCTTTTATGTCACAACCATTCTCTATATTTTTCCTAGGCTGAAGCTTTCCTTTTAATCAAGAAAAACATCTGAGAAATATTTTGTCTGATACTCTATAGAATATCCTAGTAGCACCCTGTCTCTATGCCATGAGGGAGTAGAGCTTGAGATTTCTTCTCCAGAACCTTCACTGGTTTTTCCATTACTCAGAACCCAGTTTCTTCTTAGTGACATTTAGATTTACATAATTATATCCACAACTCAATATTTTGGCTTTTGTACTAGCATACTTCCTCAGTTGTACATTGTCATATCTGCTTATTAGTGATGCTGTTATCTTAGCAACAAGAGACTGTTGGACCTGCAGAGGCTCTGAAGCTGTTAACCATTCCCTATTGTGTACCAGGTATAGAGTATAGAATAAGTTCATTTCTGAAAAACTAAACCTATCATTTATATAATGCAAAGTCCTTGACAACTCTCATTTAATTTCATCTTTTAAGGCAAACTGAAGGAGAAAGAGATTAAATGACTTGCTTAGGGTAATACAGCCAGATTTGAATTAAATTCTTCTTGTTTCTGGGAATCATGCTTTATACATTGAACCACCAAGGTGCCTCTACATTAAGAGAGGATAGGATCCCTATTCTCACATTGACCAGTGACTCAGAGAAAAATTGTTTAAGACTTTAGTCTAGATCTCTAGACTGTCTAGACCTCCTCAAAGTGAGAAGTACTCAATATACAACATGAATCTGGTATGTGATATACAAAAGGAGTTCTGAACATTGAATATTCATAAATAACAAAAGCAAATTTAAAGTCATAACCACTGGCAAGTGGAAAAGTAGAAAGCTTATATGTAAACCTCGTCAGAACAAAAAAATATATACTATTGCTAATTAGATATTTTGAATTTCATCTCTGCTTAGCACTATCCTTACAACTGCTGATAAAATGGCCAGACCTGGCCAGTCCTCCTCTGATTCTCTCTGATGTAGAAGCTTGCCCTTTCACCAACCAGCTTCAGCTAGATGAAAACCAGACCTCTTGGTCTCATAAATTCACAACTTTTCTTCTAAGCTTGGATATGTATATCTCAGGTACTTGTTCATCTAAGATCAGGAAACTAAAATAAACATAAGAGAGGCAAAGGCACTTAGATATACAGATGCAAACTTGCTTAAGCAGGACATGTATTCCTAGACACATGGAAGTTAGTTAGGAGATAAGGGACAATAGTCAAGAAAAAGCTTAAAACAATTCATCACCAGCTAGAAAGCAAGGGAGAGGGACAGGCTACTCCTTTTTGTACATCCATTGTGTCATTATTTGTTTTTTTTTTTGTTTTGTTTTGTTTTGTTTTGTTTTGTTTTGTTTTGTTTTTTGGCTTCACAGGTGAAATAGGGAATTCTTGATCTTCAAGTCTCTCAATGGTAAGTCACATATAGTTGGAAGCAGTTTTCTCCTCCCAAGTTTCCACATGGTTGTCCAGAATCAGAAATTTTGACTGAACTTGCTTCATGGGACAGGAGAGGAAAAGCTTCAACTACAGCATGTTTTGATATTTCTTCTCCAAGATCTTGATTGGTTTTTTTCTATTTTTCAGTTCAATTTCCTTTCAGTGGCCTTTCCACATGCATTATTATAGTCATAATCTAGTGCTTTTTTCTACCAGGCCCACTTCCTTTATCAACTGTTTACTGTTAATTCTGTTGATGTGACATTTGTTGTATAATTCAATTTAACAAGCTCATAATAAGGGCCTACTATGTGCAAAGTACCATGATAGTTACTGGGATAAAAGAGGATATAACTTATACCCTGTTCTTGAGATACTTATGATAGGACATATGCCCAGAGCTGTTTCCTCCCCCAAGACAATGATATGCACTGACCCAGACATGTTTGCAATATCCCCATATGTAACCAGGGATGCGCATTTGCAAATTTGAAGGGGGCTATGAGACAATGATTGTAGATACCACCATATTGTCATTCCTCAGTATCCTAATATAGGGTGTGGGGTGGGAGGGAGAAAAGGGGGAGAAAGAGGAAAAAGAATCTAAGTTTTTATCATTATTTTGTGTGTGAAGAAAAAAGTTCTAATTATCTATATGACCCTGAACAACTCATTTACATTCCTTGACCTTGGTTTCCTCCTCTCTAAAATGAGAGTATTTAAATAGATGATCTCGGGTATCCCTTAAAATTTTGAATTTATGAAACTATGAAACTAAGGTAATATAGATAATGTTACCTACCAGGAAAAATTAAGATTCAAATTCAGAAAATCTTTTATTTCTTCTCTCTTTCAAGTGTTAGAATGTAAATCAAAAAAGAATGAAGAGGTGGAATCATTATATGAAAAGTATAAATTTATAACAGTAGTATGCCCAGACCTAGAAGTTTCCATAAAATGGGGTAGTGCTGGACTTTGGCCTATTTTGGTTTGTTCCAGGTCTAATACCCTAGATTGTTTTACCCAAGCCTCCTTGCAATTAACAACCATATCCATGTCATCTATGACCTCAGAATCCATTGGCAAACTATTGACCTTAAGCTAATTCAGAATTTAAGAATCTGTGTCTAATTTACTGAGCTATATACATCTCTACATACAATCTAAGAAAGACTGTGAGCATAAGTGCCAAGTATCATGTGTGATTAAGTACTTAATTACTTTTGATACTGATGATTATGATGACAACCCTAACATTAAACAGGAGCTTCTGTTATTCTGATTTTCTGTTTGTCCTTTTCTGCAAGGCCCACTCACTATATACCCTCTGCCCTCACTATATACTGATATGTTGATTAGATTGAATAAAGGGATGGAGAAATTGTTCATAACAAAGATCAAACTTTAAAAATATCCTGTGTACTTTTTTGGAGAGCTGATTGTTAAACATTTTGCCAGTATATCCCTGCTTTCTAATCATAATTTTGAAAGATGTATTATCTGCTTCTTCTCTAGTCTTTTAAAAAATTTTACTTTCCTTTTTTTGTTTGTTTTCAAAATTCAATTTTATGAGATTTTGAGTTTTTATTTTTTCTCTCTTCCTTCTCACTTCCTCAAGATGGCAAGCAATTTGAGAGAAATTTTAAATGGATAATCATATTAAACGTTTTCATATTAGTCATGTTATGAAAGAAAAATCAAAACAAAAGGAAACAAGAAAGAAAAAACAAAAAAAGTGAAAATAGTATGTTTTGATCTGCCTTCAGAGTCCATAATTTCATCTTGAATCTTTTGGAATTATCTTAGATCATTATATTGCTAAAAAGAACTGTCTATCATAGTTGATTACAATATAACATTTCTATTATTATATACAGTGTTTTCCTGATTCTGCTTATTTCACTTATATCAGTTCATCTAAGTCTTCTCAGCCTTTTCTGAAATCCTCCTGCTCATCATTTCTTATGAGCAATAATATTCCATCACATTTATATAGTGCAGTTTATTCAGTCATTCCTCAGTTGATGGGCATCCATTCCCTCAATTTCCAATTCTTTGCCACCACAAAAAGAACTGCCATAAATATTTTTGTTCAGGGGTGTCCTTTTCTACTTTTTATGATTTTGGGGGGTACAAATCTAGTAGTGAAATTACTGAATCAAAGGATATACACAATTTTATAGCCCTTTGGGCATAGTTCTTAACTGTTCTTCAGAATGGTGGATCAGTTCACAGCTCCACCACAAACAATGTACTAGTGTTCCAACCTTCCCACATATTCTCCAACATTTATCATTTTCCTTTTCTATCATGTCTCCAATCTGTAGGTGTGGGGGTGGTATCTTATAGTTGTTTTAATTTACATTTCTCTAATGAATAGTGATTTGGAACCTTTTTTAACCTGACTATAAATAGTATTAATTTTTTCATCTGAAAAGACTTGTTCATATCCTTTGACTATTTATCAGTTGGGGAAAGGACTCCTGTCTTTTGTCTTGTGATTTACTATTATGTCCTAAATTACATGTGACTCCAGATCATAGTTTCTTGACAAGTAAGTACTAAAAGGGACCTTAAAGGTTACCTAGTTTCAACTCTCATTTTGCTTATAGAGAAAATGGGACCCAGAGAGCTAATATGACTTCCACCCAAGATTACACAGATAATGGCAGAGTTAAGATTAGAACCCAGATTGGATATGCAACAATGAATATTGCCTCATGAATGCAGAACAAAAGTCATTAGCTCCAAGTTACCCCCTTATTTTATTTAATGAAAGTCCAGGCTAATTTTTAGGGATTTGGTGCTAAATGCCAGAGACACAATGATAATTTAAATAAATACCTTCAGAGCTTTTAAAATATCAAGCGGGTTTGGAATAAGTTCCACTGAATGAGACAGAATATATCCAAAAAGGGAAAATTTGATCTAAATGCTTTTACTGTGCTGACTAGGTACTTTTGTAGATCTGATTCACAAAAGAGCAGAAACAATCCTGAAACTAAGGAGTGGCCCACAAAGACTAGAAACACTCCCCTGCCACCTAGCAATTGCCATTCAATAGAAAAACAGCAGGTGGCAGTAGCAGATAGTAGAGAAGCATCCTATCAGCAATTTGCTGGGGAAGCAGCAGATGGCAGTGGCAGTTAGCATAGAAATGGCAGTGACATCTAAGCAGAAAAGCAGTCTAGCAATTCAGTATAGAACAGCAGATGACAACGTAAGGGAGAAAGCAGCCCAGTAGATAGTAGGAAAATAACTGGAAAATAGGCTTCGGCATGTATGGGAGAGATTTTGTCTTGTTCTCATCTTCATGCCTTTGCACATCATCCCTCACACCTGGAATGTAATTTCTCTTTGCCTCTAATTTATAAAACAATAGAGGGATTCTGAGGGCCACAGTGGCTCAATTTTGTAGTGGAAAGAGCATTGAATTTAGGGTCAGAAAACCAAGGTTGAGTCTCACCTCTGTAACCCTTAGAGTCACCTTTGTGCCTGTGACCAGGGGAACACTGGTTCCTGAGACTGAAGGATAGCTGGAGAGATTCTAGGAAGGCTCAAGTCTTTTCCTAAGACTCTTAAGATTGGGCTAGAAGCTTCCAGGATGTTTGTCATATTTAACTGTTGAGATGATCAGAACAGGACTGAGAGAAAGAAAATGAAACATTTAAGGAATTTCAGAAAATCCAGGTTCCTAGCTATTGGCCAGTATTGGTGCTTTAAGAGGTAGAAATGTTCCTGCCTAAATAATAATAACAACTTATGTTTGTTTGCACTTTGAGGCTCATCTAGAATTTTCCTTACAATAACATAGCAACATGGGCATTTAAAAAAAGCCCCAACCATTCACCTCTATCTTTATGATTTATAAAGCATCTTAAATACATTACCTATTAGATTCTCACAACAGTCCCATGAAATAGGTCAACCAGTAAACTAGCCAGTTTACTGACTATGTGACTGGCATTGTGTTAAGTTCTGATACTGCTGTTGTTATAATCCTGTTTTTATAAAAGAAGAAACCAAGCCTCAGATGTTTCTTGAGTTTCCAAGGTAAAATCAATGAGTAAGTGGCAGAATGTGAATCTATGGACTCCAAGGCCAGTACTGTTTCCACTATGACACAGCAGCCTCTATAAATCAGAATTTGTGCTGAGGTCTAGACATACACTAGCGATAATAGCAGGAGCACAAAGTTGCTCCAGAAAACCTGATTCTTCAGCTACTCAGCAGAAAGCTTAAAGCCTCACTAAACTCTGGGAAAAAGACACACCTGATGATGGATGGAAGCTTCATAATCTTGCTCTGAGCAACAGGATGAGTCCAAAAGCCTGGACAAATCTCATAAAGTGACCAAATTTCCCACTAGACAAGTGGGGATTATTGGAGCACATAAAGAATATGGCAAGTGTGCTCAGGAAGGTGCTAATCTCTCAAACACAAGTGAGAGTTTTCATTTTCAAAATTTCTCTTTTTAAAAAGGTAATAATGGAACAGTAAATATAGAAACAGCCTCAAAATCAAGAAGATCTGAGTTCAAATCCTACTTCCAAAAGCAGGTGAATCACTTATACTCTTCGAGTTCTACTTAACCCTGTAAGGCTATAGTTTGTGATGGAAACCTGTTTTGCATGACTACACATGTATGGCCTATGTCAAATTGCTTGCCTTTTGGGGGAGAGGATGAGGAAAGAAGATAAATTGGACCTCAAAAAAAATTAAAAACAAATATTAAAAATAGTTATTATATGTAATTTTGCAAAATAAAATATTAAACTAAAAAAAAAGAAAGACTGATAGGTTATAGAGAAGGTACAGATCTGCCTTGTCAGATCTGTACTGTCAGAGGGATTTTTTTTTTCTTTTGGGAATTTCTTACATCAAAGAAATTGTAATTACAGTGCCTAAGTCTACTTTTAAAGTTTAATTGTTTTCTTTTTAATCTTATTTATTTATTTTTAATATACATTGATTTATGAATCATATTGGGAGACAAAAATCAGAACAAATGGAGAAAACCATGGGAGAGGAAAAAAACCAGAAAAAAGAAATGAACATAGTACGTGTTGATTTACATTCAATCTCTGTTCTTTTATTTGATGCAGATGGCATCCAGATCTATTCTATTGAGATTACTTTGGAAGTTGTTTTTTTAAATTAAGTTGCTTTTGAATAAAAATATCCTTTTTAATTCAGTGTTTGATAAATAAAATAAAATATATTAAAATTTATTTTAATGTTATATTATTTATCAATATTTTTAAAGTATCAATATATCATATTATATAAACTATTAGTATAGTAACATTTATTAAAATTAAAATAAATTAAATCAAAATTAAAAAATAAAGTTCTCTGGGTACATACCCCAGTGAAATGCACTTTGTATGCTTATAAGTAGTATGATGTATATGCCAACGGGATAATGCAGATGATAGTGGGAGAAGGTGACAGAAGCCTGCCTCCACTTCCTTTATAGCCCTCCAGGCTGAATTCTGTGGTGGTGATGAGCAGAATTTTTTTCTGATTAGCTGTATTAACCCATCAATTCCAATTTGAGATTATATCCCAAGAAAGTCAAAGACAGAAAGGTCCCAATATACATGGAGATCCAAAAGTCTTAGTGCAGTTTTAACCATTCACAAAGGAGTATTTACTATTTCATAGTTGTTTTATGGGGCTGTCATGGATACTTTTTTTAAATTTTTTAATAACTTTTTATTGATAGAACGCCTGCCAGGGTAATTTTTTACAGCATTATCCCTTGCATTCACTTCTGTTCCGATTTTTCCCCTCCCTCCCTCCACCCCTTCCCCCAGATGGCAAGAATCCTTTACATGTTGAATGGGTTGCAGTATATCCTAGATACAATATATGTGTGCAGAACCGAACAGTTTTCTTGTTGCACAGGGAGAATTGAATTCAGAAGATATAAATAACCCGGGAAGAAAAACAAAAATGCAAGCCGTTTATATTCATTTCCCAGTGTTCTTTCTCTGGGTGTAGCTGCTTCTGTCCATCTTTGATCAATTAAGGCTCTCTTTATCGAAGAGGTCCACTTCCATCAGAATACATCCTCATACAGTATCGTTGTTGAGGTATATAATGATCTCCTGCTTCTGCTCATTTCACTTAGCATCAGTTCATGTAAGTCTCACCAGTCCTCTCTGTATTCATCCTGCTGGTCATTCCTTACAGAACAATAATATTCCATAACATTCATATACCACAATTTACTCAACTATTCTCCAATTGATGGACATCCTTTCATTTTCCAGCTTCTAACCACTACAAACAGGGCTGCCTGTCATGGATACTTTCCCAGGACACCCACTCACACAGCATACAGGGATAGCAGCAAGGTGTTTGTTTGAGAGTCCCATCACTCCATATTTCAGCATCTTACTCTGTTTATTCAAATGGTGCTCTTCCCTTCCCCCTCCTTCCCTAACGTGCCTTATTTCCCTGAGACACATTATTAGAGTTAAATCTTTCCTATCCCTTTTCTGCCTCTCATCAGCCATTCCAGTTTCTGCTTCCCCAACAACACTACCCCTTGATTAAATGTTCCATGTAACTGTGTGAATCCTATTTCTGTGGGGGTGTATTTAAGGACAGGGTTAATGGTATACAAACCATGCCTTGGAAAAGGATTCTGACTCATGTAAGTAAGTCTCTCGACTTCCATTCACCTTCTCTCTGTTGTTTCCTGTCTTCCTCAGATCAAACAAGAATGAGATACTGAGGTGATAGTGCACAGTTCAGCAGAGTGGTCAAGCCTCAGTTGACCTTACCAGACTCCATCTCAGAAGACATTAGGCCAAAGGTAGATTTATCCCTGTCTGAACTGGGAAAAAAATGGAGGACAAGTAGCACCCAGATGACCTTGGTCCCTAACATGTCATCTCTGTAGATCTAATAACTTTTTGTTAAGTACTTATTGGGCCCTTGAGTATCTGGGCACTAGGTTTACCACTGAGGGATTTATCTATTTTGTGGATTGAATCATTAAGAATCCTTTAGGGATTTTAAATTGAGAAGCAATAGGTGGAGTGTTAGGGGCCAGTCAAAGGATTTGAGACTTTTTAGAGTTGGAAGAGAATTTTGAGATTTTTTTTTTGTCCAACTTCCTCTTTTTACAGATGGGAAAACCAAGGCCCAGGGCAGCAAAATGATTTTCCCAATATTGCACAGATAGTTGTTATTACTAGAACCCAGGATTTCCCCTTCCCATTTTTTTTTAATCTTTTCCTCACTGAATCATCAATTTAGAATTTAAAAATAAAGAAAAAGTCACCTAGTCTGACCTTATTTTGTTTATAAGTAAAGAAACTGAAATCTGTAGAAGTTAAATGACCTAAGGTCATATGTGGACAGCTAGGTGGTATAGTAGATACCCAGACTCAGGAAGATTCATTTCCTAAGTTCAAATCTAGCCTCAGACACTTACTAGCTATGTGACCCTGTACAAGTCACTTAACTCTATTTGCCTCAGTTTCCTCATCTATAAAATGAGCCAAAGAAAGAGATATCAAACCACTCTAAGATCTTTCCCAAGAAAACTCCAAATGGAACATGAAGAGTTGGACATGATTTAAAACGTTTTGAATATCAACAAGGTTGTACAGGCAATCAGTGAAAGAGCTGGGACATGACTCAGAATCCACCGACTCTTTCCTCAACAGTCAGGAGTTAACTCCTTTTTTGATAATCTAGTTAAGTCCCTAGACCTCTTCCTGTTGGATCCCAAGTTAAGAATATTTGCTACCATGTTACATATCATATTCATCAACCCCTTTGTTCTCTCTTCTATCACCTCCTATATACTTCTGTATTTCTTATTCCTCATTGTTAACATTTGCTCTTTTAGAGTTTTCCTGCTCATTTTTGAGGAGAGAAGACTCTGTCTGGACTCCACATCCAATCCCCAATCTCACATCAAAAAAATTCTTTTGGCTTCTACCAAAAAACCCTGCAGCATGCCTGGTTTCTATCTGCAAGTTCTTTTGACATGGGCTCCTCCTTTCCTGACACATAGCCTAAGATCAAGGACCCAGAAAGGCTTCGAAGTCTGGCCTATCTCAGATCTGCCACAAGACCCTAAAATATTCAGCCTTCCTAAAAGTCATGTGTTTCTTTTTTTTTTTTTTTTAATTTCCCCCAGTTCCATGTAACCAACCCACATAAAGAGTTATGAAATTCACTTCTAGATCTCCAGTCTTCAGTCTCTTATGGGATAAACATCAACATAAACATTTACACAGCTAAAAGGATTCAAAGTCTAAGATAGGTGAGAGAGCAAGACAGCAAACAGTAAGTTATTTTAAATGAACTCACATCTCCTGGATCAAATCAATTCTATCTTAGGAGTAAAGGAAGCTACCAGTGAGAAGCTCTTTGAGAGCAGGAACTTTTGTTACCTCTGTCTTTACCTCTTTTCTCTAGCCCTGTTCAGTGTGACATAAATGGGTGCTTGATAAACGTTTGTGGACTCTGCTCCAGAGAATGGATGATAAAATACAAATTTCTCCTCTTCATAAGGAGCTAAGAGACTGGATATGACATTTGATATAGGCTATCAGACACTTTTCCTTTACCTGAAGATGTTGTCTAAGTATTTTTCTTTGCTATAAGAGAGTGTTTGTTTGTGGGGTAAGTATGGATATGAGCTGGGGCAGGGGAGGAAAGATTTGTTGCATTTTAAAAAGGCAACATTAAAAACTTTTAAAAAATACCACACAGTGACATCTTCTGGGTAAATTGGTTGTCTTTCTGTAACTGCATAACTTCATTTAGCAAATTTAAAATATAATTTTCCTTAATGCCTTAAAATATTGATTGAACATTTTTTCAGGAACTACAATTGATAATCTCTGATAAATCATGGAAAATTAAAGCAATTTCAGACAACCACAGAATGGCAAAACTCTTTTTTCTTTTCTTTTTTTTTTCTGGGAAACAACAGATTGGCAAGCTTAGCATCTATTGATAACAATTTTAGGACAGATTACTAAACAGATGGTTTATGAGCACCTAGAAAAAAGTAGTTATCACTAGGAGGCAATATAGGGTCACTAAAAACAAGTTATTACCAGCCTAACTTTATGGGCTTTTTAAATTGAGTTACTATAATGGTGGATAGAGAGCCAATTTTTAAGTCCAAAGACCTATATTCAAATTCTAGGTACCTCTACTTTATCTCCTCTCACTCTTTTTTTTTTTGCTGATGCAATTGGGGTTAAGTGACTTGCCCAGGGTCACACAGCTAGGAAGTATTTAAGTGTCTGAGGCTGGATTTGAACTCAGGTCCTCCTGATTGCCTTCAGGGCCAGTGCTCTATCCACTGCACATCTAGCTGCCTTACTCCCACTCTTTTCTTACCCCTTTACAATTCAGCTTCTGACTGCCCCATTCCACCAAAACTGTTCTCTGAAGTTACCAATAATTTCTTAGTTGCCAAATCCAATGACCTTTTTTTAATCTTTATTCTCTTTGACCTCTCCACAGCTTTTGGTGCTGTGGATCACTCTTTCTTCCTTGATACTTTCTTCTCTCTAGGTTTCCAGGATACTATTTTTTCCTGATTATCCTCCTACCTATCTAATGGTATCTACTCTGTCTCCTTTGTTGGATTCTCATCCAGATGATGCTCTCTAATTGTGCCTCCATCTCAGGATCACTCTTCTATACTGAGTCCTCTTCTTTTCTCTTTCTATACTCTTTTTCTTGGTAATCTCATCAGCTCCTATGGATTGAATTACTATCTTTTTGCTGATAGTTCTTAAATCTACTTATCTTGTCTGCTGATCAACAACCTCACTCTCCAGTTGTGTTTAAGACCTCTTGAAGTAGGTATCCAGTAGACATCTTAAAAATCAACATGTTCAAATTCATGAACTTTCACTCTAAATCCTCCTTGCCTTGTGATTTCTGTATTACTGTTGTAGGCCACCCTTCAAGTTGCTTAGGCTTGCAACCTAGGTGTCTTTCTGGACTCTTCACTACCCCTTACTACCTTTATGCCGTATCCAATCTGCTGCCAAGGCCTGTCAATTTCATCTTTACATTTCTCATATAAACCTCCTTTTCTCTGGAACATGCCATCATCATCTCATACTTGGACTATTTCAATAACCTGCTGGTGGATCTGTTTGCCTCAGATATCTCCCCAGTCCAATTCATCCTCCATTCAATCACCAGTCATTTTCCTAAAGCTCTACTCTAATGACTCTTTATCCCACTCAAGATCAAATACAAAATCCTCCTTTTGACATCCAAAGCTTTTCATGACCTATCCCCTGTTCAGTCTCCATTATACCTCATTCCCAATCATGTATACTCAGCCATCTAGTGATGCTGTTCCACAAACAAGAAAATCCATCTTTCAGCTCCAAGCATTTTCTGTCTTCCATATCTAGCATGTTCTCCTTCTTTATTTCTGGCTCTTGACTTCCCTGATTTCCTTCAAGTCCCAGTTAAAATCCATCTTTCCCAGGAAATCTTTCCCAATTCTTTTTGTCATCCCTCTTTTTATTATTTCTGATTCATCCTGTATACAGTCTGCTTATACATATTTGTTTGCTTTTGCCTCTCCTAAACAATTGTGAGGTCCTGGAAAGCAGGGACTATATTTTGTCTCTTTTTGTATCCCCAATGTTTAGCATATGCTTAGCATATAATAGGTGCTTATTAAATGCTTATTGACTCATTTACTACTACTAGGTGGGGAATGGGAACTCAAGCTTCTACTATATTAAAGAAATATGTTTAACCAGCAGGTACTGTTAGCCGCTAACTTGATCCTATTTAACATGGAAGGTCTGTCACTAGGCATACCATGATCATCCTAGTAAATATAGCAAAAGTTCTAGAGAAGAGCCAATCTCTGTATGGTTCTCAGAGAGTGGGTGAGCTTTTATTCTCTAACTCTGCTTTTCTTTGTGTGACCATCTGAGCTTCAACAGGTAGACAGTATGGCTAGTATGTATTTACCAAAACAAAACCAGCTCTCAAACTCACACTTCTGACAATCTCTGTCTTTTTCTTGAATTTGCTATGTTCCACTGAGCTTTAATCATGTGCTTTTGGGATTACGTAGTTTACTTTCTTCAAAGGAATAGACACTGTCTTCATAGATACTGTATACATCATTTTGCTCATGACCTGGCATCAATAAAAGCAATTAAGGTAAGGCTTAATAAATGCTTATTTCTTCCCTTTCACCAGTCTAAGGTGTGTGCGTGTGCACGTGTGCATGTGCGTGCGCGCGCGTGTGTGTGTGTTTGTGTGTGTGTGAGATGGACCCCTTTGGAAATCTAGGGAAAACTATGGATCTCTTCTCAGAAAAATATTTTGAAGTGCATAAAACAAAATACATAGAACTACAAAAGAAACCAATTATATTGAAATAATTATGAAAACACTTTTTAGAAAATTCATGGACCCCTCACCAAAAAAACAAAACAAAACAAAACAAAAAAAAAAAAAAACAGAAAGACCTAGGCAGCCTATAGAAATGAGAGATGCACTATATATGTTTTTGAGAATCAGCTAGAGTCAGACAAATGCAAACTTGCCAGTATTTCCTGGATTTCCGTTTCCTAAACTCATAGATATTTCTTTAATCTTGAGATTCCACTCAAATAGTCTTCCATCTCTCTTAATCCTTAATCTCTCTTTTTTTTTATACACAAGGGTAAAAACCTGGCTTTTCCATTTATACTTTTTTTTTCCATATGAACTCTTTCTCCTTGGTCCCAAGTAGGAGCTGTCCTTATTTGGCCTGGAAATTGGTGTGGCTCACTCAGGCTGGGTTACCACAGGTAGAGTTAACAATGTGGTTCAATGACCATTCCCAATCTCAATAGGAATACTCCTAAGAATTCCTCACTCAAGGCAGGAGAAAAATAAACAAGTCCACTTGCAAACTGTATAAGTCATATCTACCATGTAATACCAGGCAGTAAACAGAGCTGTCAGTGCTGTGGAAAGGAGCCGGCATAGCAGGTCCCCAGAGGCCATGTGGCTGCCATCACTGTCATTCACTGTTTTTTTTTTTCCCTGTGCAAAGCAATTATCATCTGAGGAATAAAGGCCAGAAGAAAATGTAAACTTAGCTGTCTGATATTAGAGGCCCCTCATTCTCAAATGCCAGAATGTGTATTGAAGCTTGAGTACCCTGTGTATGTCAGGTATCATTTATTCATCCCAAGTCTGCAGTTTAAGGGATTTTCTCTGTTGGTAACTATTAGGTGAGTCTCTCTCTTCCTCTTTCTTTCTTCTCTACCTCTCTTTTCCTCTCTCTTTCTGTTTCTCTTTCTACCTCTTTCTCTCCCTTTCCCTTTCCCCCTCTTCTTCTCTCTCTCTCTTTTCTCTCCCATTCTCTCTTTCTCCCTCTCTTCCTCCCTCCCTCCCTCCCCCTCTCTCTTTCTTGTTCTACTTGGGATCCATTCTAGGGCCTACTGGCCAGGTTGTGAATATACACAATGGACAAGCCCTTTGGTAGAATGCCTGTATTCTGATTGTACCTGAAGAAGTATATGAAACCAGGATCAGGCTATAACAGTGAGCTTAGGTGAAATTGGACTATAGGCTACACATATAAACCATATCCAAGAGATATCATTATTGAGATGTTCGGTTTATGTTTTATGAGGAATCCACTCTCAGGAAGTGAACAATTTTCTGATACCTCCAAATAATTAATTATGTATAATAGAGACGGGCAGCTATGCAAGGTACATTAGTATGCTCAGCTGATGCAAATTCCTCATATAGAAATAGCTGGAAAGTCTGCTTGTGAAACAGTCATGATGATATATAATGGAAGTGCCTTGGACAGATGTTGGAGTATGTATAGACAGACATTTTCTAATTGGCTAAGGCTGGCTACTAGGAAGTTCTTTGGCCATGGAAGAATTATATCTATTTATATCTATACATAGATATAGATAGATACAGATATAGATATTTATTAAAGCTTTTTAATTTTCAAAAGATAGGCATGGAAAAATTTTCAACATTAACCCTTGCAAAATCTTGTGTTCCAATTTTTCCCCCTTTCTCCCCATCTCTTCCCCTAGATAGCAAGTAATCCAATATATGTTAAACATGGTAAAAAAAATATATGTTAAATCCAATGTATGCATACATAAATCCAATGTATGCAGTAAGACAAGTATCTTACTGCACAAGAAAAACCAAATCAAAAAGGAAAAAAATGAGAAAGAAAATAAAATGCAAGCCAAGAACAACAAAAAGAGTGAGAATGCTATGTTGTGATCATACTCAGTTCTCTCTCTGAATGTAGATGACTCTCTTCATCACAAAATCATTGGAACTGATCTAAATCATCTCATTGTTGAAAAGAGCCACATCCATCATAACTGATCATCATACAATCTTGCTGTTTGCCATGTACACTGATCTCCTGGTTTTGCTCATCCCACTTAGCATCAGTTCATATAAGTCTCTCCAGGTCTCTCTGAAATCATCTGCTGATCATTTCTTATAGAACAATAATATTCCACAACATTCATATACCATAATTTATTCAGCCATTCTCCAACTGATGGGCATCCACTCAGTTTCCAGTTGCCATTACAAAAAGGACTGCCACAAACATTTTTGCATTTGTGGTCCCTTTTCCTCCTTTAAGATCTCTTTGGGATATAACCCCAATAGAAACATTGCTAGGTCAAAGGGTATGCACAGGTTGATAATTCTTTGGTCATAGTTTTAAGTAACTCTCCAGAATGGTTGGATCGATTCACAATACCACCAATAATTGTATTAGTGTCCCAATTTTCCCACATCTCCTCCAATATTCATCATTGTCTTTTCCTGTCATCTTAGCCAATCTGAGAGTGGTACCTCAGAGTTTTCTTAATTTTCTTAATTCTTAATTTCTCTGATCAATAATGATTTAGAGCTCCTTTTCATATGACTAGACATGGTTTCAATTTCTTATCTGAAAATTGTTCATATCCTTTGACCATTTATTAATTGGAGAATGGCTTAAATTATTTTAAATTTGAGTCAACTCTATATTTTATAAATGAGGACTTTATCAGAACCTTTGAATGTAAAAATGTTTTCCAAGTTTGTTTACCTTGTAATGTTGTCTGCATTAGTTTTTTTTTGTACAAACACTTTTAAACTTAATATAATAAAAATTATCTATTTTAATAATACCTATTAAATGGTATTTAAGAAAAATAGGTTTTCATTAATTATTTCTGTTTTTTATATCACAATTACTCCTAGGATCCCTTTCCTTCTCTCCTTCCCTGAAAACCATCCCATACAACATCTAGTATTTTTTAAAGACAAAAAAGGAGGGGGGATGGTGAACCTATATTAAGAAATTCTATAAAAATGTACAGTGCATAACACCTGTGAATCTCCCACCTCCACAAAGGGATAGATTCGGGGTGTTCTCTTGCATTTCCTCATTTGAGTCCTGCTTGATCTTTGTGATTTTGTTACATTCACTTCTGATTTTTGTTTGTTTGTTGTTATTTACATTGTTATAGTTACTTTGTATTTATTTTACTTTGCATCTATTCATATTGATTTCTCCATGCTTCTCTGAATTCACCACTTACATTCTGATACTTTTTGTTTGTAATTATTTACATTATTATAGTTACTTTGTATTTATTTTACTTTGAATTTGTTTATATTGATTTCTCCATGCTTCTCTGAATTCACTACTTACATTGTTGCTCAAAACACATCAATATTTTATTACAGTTGTGTACTACTATTTGTTTAGCAATTCCACAATAAATAATCATCCATTTTGTCTTCAGTTCTTTGGTATTCCAAAAAGTGTTGTTGTAAATATTTTTGGATTCGTGAAAACATTTTTTAAAATTATCAATGGTTTCCTTGCAGTATAAGCCTAGGGATGGAATCTCCGATTTGAAGAATGTGGACATGTTAGTCACTGTGTTGCATAGTTTCAAATTGCTTCACAAAATATCTGTATCATTTCACAGCTCCAATAAAGATGAGAGTGTGATTATCATTTCACAACCTTCAACATTGATATTGTCATCCTGTGAAACTTTTGCCAATTTGTAATTCTGTTTTGATTTTCATTTCTTATATTAACATCATTAATTTGGAGTATTCTTCATGTGGTTGGGAATATTTTAGAATTATTTTGAGAGCTGTTTTTGTATTCTTCGACTATTTTTTTTTGTTTTGGAATGCTTATTTTACACACATACATGCATGTATATGCACACAACACACACATATCTAGATAAATACATATGTAGGTATATGCATATCTACAATATGTGTGTATATAGAAACATAATATGTAGATATAAGCATATATACAATATGTGTGTATATAGATACATATGTAGATATAGGCAATATATGTGTATAGCTACATCTATTGTTTATATGTCTTGGATAAAAGATTTTTTCCCTTCATTTGACCACATTCTTTCTTATCATAAGTACATTAATTTTTGCCTGTACAGAAGCTTTTAAGAATCATGTAATTAAAGTCATCTATTTCATCTTTTTTTTTCTATTTCTATTTTCTTTTTTCTATTTATTGTTTGGTTAAGAATACATGTCCCTATACTTTAACATATTTAACATGTATGGGACTACCTACCATCTAGGGGAGGGAGTGGGAGGAAGGAGGGGAAAAGTTGGAATAAAAGGTTTTGCAAGGGTCAATGTTAAAAAATTGCCCGTGCATATATTTTGTAAATAAAAAGCTATAATAAAAAAATACCATCTATAGCTGTGGAGGCATTTAAAAAGGACCATCAACCAAAGATATTTTTCTCTTAAGGTGTGCATTTGGTAGATCTATTGACCTCCTTTACTGATGATATATATTGAGAGATATTGCTATAAGGGAAGGGGATTTTAGCTCTCCCCACTAAGACCAATATGGGGTCTTTGAATATAGGACTAGTTTCGTCCTTTTTTTTTTCTTTTTCTGTTTTAGATGAAGAGATCAAAGACTATGATTTTATGATTTTTCAAAGGTTAGGGGAACGATAATAGCCACAGTCCTAGAATCTGAGTTTTATAACTCGTCCAATATCAATACCAAAAGGATTTATCTTTGGGAGCTATATTCAGTACTCAATCCAATAGCAACCAAAACAAGAACTCACTCAATAGACATGTAGCATCTGAATATGAATGTGATGTGATCAATAGCATATGGGAGCTAAGCTAAATTTGAGTCCACTCTCCCCAGAGATCAAGATGGAATAAGAGAGAATGTGATTCTAGAGCTTTGGGGAAAAGTATTTGTATTTACCTTTACCTTTTTAAAAAAGTAAATAAAGACTTATAAGGGCTAAGTGATATTATCTGACAAAATAGAACTAGGACACTATTCATTGACACATATTAGCAGGAAGAACACAGCTAGTTATGACTTAATCCAATAGCATTGGAGAAAATAATTATAATAACTAACACATATATATAATATCTACTATATGTGAGGCACTTTGCAATTATTATCTTATTAGATAATATGAGATAATCATCCTCACAACATCCTTGAGAAGTAGGTGCTATTATTATTCCCATTTTATGGATAAAGAAACTGAAACACAGATTAAGTGACTTGTGCAGGGTCACACAGCTGGAAGGCTGAATTTGAATACAAGTCCTCTTAACTCTAGACCCCAAGCTCTTTCTATTGCACTACCAAACTTCCCCTAAAAAAGAAAACCTCAAATCCTTCAGGGTATTTGTAGAACCACTAGGTGTATATGTAGTTGGCCTGACTGGGAGAGTGAGCCAGAATATACTTGCTATAAATGGATCCGTGATAATCTTATGGAAGATCTTAGGCCTCTTTACTCAGTTTTATTTTGTTCAATACTTTCATTATTGATCAATTAAAAGAAATGAAAAAATTTATCCAGTCTCATAATGATTCCAACCTAGGAAAAAGTTAATATATAATTAAAAGGTGTTAACTAATAATTATAAGTTGGGCTGGAAAATGAAGACTTTAAAAGATTGACATTTTAGACTTTGGTCCAAACCTTGGTTTAATGAAGATAATATTTAGATTAAAAAAAAAAAACAACCATACAAAAACAGAATGTGGGACAGTAGATTTACCAGTACTCCAGGTTTTAAAAAAAGACTTAGAACTTTTATTAGCTCTTCCAAAAAGTTTAGTTACTTCTTTGAAAAAGAGGTTGTGTGTTAACAATCATTTGTGTTAAAATGAATTGCTAATTGTTAGAATATTCAGGAGAGATAGTGTTGTATTGTTGTTGTTGTTATTGTTTTAAGGGTGACCTTTCCCGGTTTTGGATACATAGACACCCCTGTCAGAATAGGGATTAGCGGCTTGGTGTCTGACTTAAGAAAATTTGCCAACCTATGATCTAATGGATATCGAAGTTCATTCCAATTTCCTCTATGCACGGCATATGATGTAGCTGCCAAAAAACGAATGCAATCTTAGGCTGCATTAATAGAAGGAACATGTCTGAATAAAGGACAAGAATAATCCCCCTATTTTGTCCTGGTCAGAAGATATTTAGAGGATTGTGTTCTGTTCTGATGACCAAATTTCAGGACAAAACAAAAACATCTTAACATGAGCAAATGGGAGGGTAAAAGGCTTAGAAATAATGTCATATAAGGAAAGATTGAAGTGACTGGGGATGTTTAAGTTGGAGAAGAGAAGGGTTGAAAAAACAGGTCAGGCTTTAGTAATTTGAATGGCTGTCATAAAGTAAAGGGATTGGATGTTTTGTGTGACTTTAGAGAACAAGACTAGCACTAAAAGGTGGAAATTGCAGAGAGGGAAATTTCACCTTAAGGTAGAGGAAGGAAAAAAACCCAACTTCTAACAACCAGAACTGTGCAAAAAATGGAATGGGCTGTATTACTAGGCAAATATAAATTCAAATAATAGATGGTGCATAGGATTAGAAATTAGGCAATATCAATTAATCAAGTATTTTAAAATGCCTTCTTTCCATGTTCCATATGTTGGGGATATAAAGAGAAAATTAAACAGTTCCTGCCCTTATGAAGTTTACATTCTAAAAGCAGAGACAACATGTACATATATAAAAATGTGGAAAACACATTGCAAATGCATACAGGTATATATGTATACACACATACATATATATGAATAAATTTGTATATATGGATATATGGATAAGATATATATATATATGTACACATGCATATGAACATATAATACTCATAAAGATATCTTGTTTTTACAGCATAATCTTCAAGGGAAAGGACTCAGTAGTTTAGGAAACCAAAAAAATACATTCTGCCAAAGAAAAGGTTTGAATTGAAGTTTAGGTTCCTTCCAAGGACTGGTTTTAAAAGTTTTATACTCAGTATGTCCCAGAAATCTTGGTGCAGATTAAAACTTTACTAGCTTAAAACTCTAACCATTAGTAGCTTAAAACTAAACCAAAACTTTTGGGATACTCTGAATAAAAATCTGGTTGCATTTCAATTAGCCCATCTAAATCAGACTTGGGTTATTCTCACCCACACAGATTTTTAAGGAAGACTCTTTTTCTGGTTATCGGCAACATCAAGATGGTATCTAGGACTAGGAATGAGAACAAAAGATTAAAGAAGCTCTTGCTGTTATTGAGCTTCATTTCCCCTTCCTCCCACCCTCAGATTCCTAGGACTCTGTGAAGTATGTCTCTTTTTAATTTCCAGATTTTGTTCTTAGACAAAGTCACATTAGCCATAATGACAACAAATCACATTTTTTTTAACTTTAAAAAAATTAATTTTATTTTTAGTCTATGAAATAAAATAAGTTTTCCATGACATAGTAGAATAATAAAAATATGATTGCACATGAAACTGCAAATCTATTATGTACAAAATGATATTTCCTTGAAATATATATTAAAGTTATTATGTAAATTTGCTTCTTCCCTTTCTCCACCCTAGAGATGACTACAATTAGCCACAATATATATATATAGTATATATATATACACATACATATATGTACATATATATCATTCATGTATGTATAGACATACATATATATCATTCTACACATACTGATCAGTTCTTTTATTTTTATAGTTTTCAATATTTATTTTTATAAGATTTTGATTTCCATTTTTTTCTCCCTCTTTCCCCCATTTCCCCAAGATGGCAAGCAATCTAACATAGGTTACATGTGTACAATTATAATCATGTTGTGAGGGAAGAATCAGAACTAAAAAGAAAAACCATGAGAAAGAAAAAGTAAAAAAGTGATAATAGTAAGCTTTGATCTGCATTCAGCCTCCTTTTTTTTTTTTTTTTTTGAATGTGGATAGCATTTTCTATTGCTGAGAAGAGCAAAATTTATCAAAGTTGATCATCACACAATGTTGCTGTGACTGTGTACAATGCTCTCCTGGCTCTCCTCACTTCATTCAGCCTCAGTTCATGGAAATCTTTCCAAGTTTTCCTGAAATTTGCCTGCTCATCATTTCTTATAGAACAATAATACTTCATTATTCATATGGTACAATTTTTCAGTAACTCCCCAAATGATGGACCTCCCCCGATTCCCAATTCTTTGCCACTATAAGAGCTGATGTTAATATTTTTGTACATGAACAACTCACATTTCTATGGCTCTGCAAGGTTTTCAGATCACTCTTCTCTCAAAAATCCTGTGAGGTAGGTACTATAATATTATTTTCTCCCAATTTTCTGATGAGGACTTTCTGAGGCTGAGACTTTGAATGAATGAAAAAACAATTGTGAGATGCTTTTTGTATACTAGACATTGTGACTAAGGGCTGAAGATGCAAATAGAAAAGGGACAGAGTCTCTGCTCCACAGGGACTTTCATTATAATAGGAAGAAATTACAGTCTCTTTTCTGGGTCCAAGTTTATTCACTATAATTGTAAAGGTAGGGGTTGATTAAGTCAATCAAATCACCCCATCCCTCCTGAAGTAAGTGATGAGAGACTATGTACTTATACATTTATCAAATAAAGACTCATCTTGATTGTTCACTAGATCTGAATAAGGCTGAATGCCTCCCTAGATGTGACAAAGTCTGTTTCAATTTGTTGAGGGACTTTGTAATCTCTCCTGGGACCTGTATAGAACCAGGGAGCTAGCTGAAATCATAAATTTAAGTGAACATCCAGCCAGGAGAAAATATTCTAGCTAACTCCCTGAGAAGGAAGCATTTGTAGAGGATAGTGGAAGAAAGCACCTTAGTCCCACCCTTGATCTATTCTTTCCCATTTTGCTCAGAGGAGGACTTAGTGAGCTTCAAAGGGTCTGAAGGATTTTGGACATATATCCCCATCAGTGTGCTGGCAGTGTCCTTGGAACAAAAAGCTTATATCATTGTTTAGATCTGCAACCAAGGACAGACTAAATGTAGAATCAAGATTCTATAAAGAACCAATAGTGAGGGTGGAGAATGGGACAGTAACAAAACAAAACAACAAAAAAACCCAATACCATACTTAACAGGGAACATCTTGAGAATACCATTAAAGAGAATCCTAGGAACTGTCAAAGAAATCCCAGTCCCATGCCCCTTGTCACATGCTTTTTAAAAACCTTTTTTAAAAATTCAATTTATTTTCAGTTCCAAATTCTCTCCTCCCTTTATTCTTCCCTCCTTTATTGAGAAGACAAAAAATATGCATATCAGAAATAGATATAGTCAAGTAAAACAATTCTCATATTAGCCATGTCTTAAAAAAATAGAAAGAAAAATAATCTTTTGGGGTTGAATACATCTTTCATTGTGAAACCTTTGGAACTATGATTAGGTTGTTGGCACTTCCTAAGTTGGAACCCACTTTTCCCTGGTTCTGTATGTCTTTATGGGAAAGTGTTACAGACTTTTGAGGGGGAGGGATGTTTGTACTAACCATTCTTAGAATACAATCTTAGTAAGCATCCCTTTCTAAAAGCTAATTAAGTCTGGGTGATTAATTGATTTCAAATAATAATCATGGGATTATTAGTAGTGGGGAGCACATATTAATAATTGGGAAATACAGCGACTGGGGTTTGTGAACTCTAGCATTAGCAAAGAAGTTCTCATCCCATCAAGATTAATTCTAGGGTCCTGAGGGAATATGAAGTAGCCAGACTCTGGGGACCTAATAATGCAAGCAGGAGTTGAGAAAAATTTTTTGGAACATGAGCTATGTAATTATACAGAGAAAAGCTTGGGTTTTTTTCCTCATTGTTTTTTCCCTTTAAATTGTTTTAATTATATGTATATTGTTTTCCTGTTTCTGTTTACTTTGTTTCAGTTCATGTAAGTTTTCCCATGATTCTGTAAATTCTTCAGACAGTTATGCCTCTATGTTTATGGTTCATATATTGTTCAGCCATTTCCTAATCTTCTTTTCTAACCTACTTTGTCTCCTTTGCTACCACAAAAGTGTCAATTGGTTCATGTCTTGCTTAATCCAACCATTTCAATTTACAGATGAAGAAACTGAGGCCCAGTGGGTATATCATACTAAATAGGGAAAAGTCATCAAGACTTTTGCATGAAAGTCTCCTCTACACCTTCCAACAATTAGCGATTCATTTGTGCTTAGTCTAGTCCAGTTATCTTGATTTAGAGATGAAAAAATTGAGGTCCAAAATTGAGGAAAGTGTCAGAACTAGGTCTGGTGACTCCAAATTCAGTGCTTTCCCCCAACATGTCTAGTTTACAAAATGGAGGTGATTATAAAGAAAGGGATAATTTCAAGGAATTTAAAATATTTCTTAAGGGATATATGTTGTATACTGAGAATACAAATTACATTACAACTATATTAGAGACTATGAATAGGAGAATTCATCTCCTAAAAACCTTTTTCAAATGCATTTAAATGGACTTTAAAAAATGTAGCTTTTAGCTCTACACTCTATCAAATACCTCATGTAGATCCCCTGCCATGTAGCACTGGATATCAGTTTTAGACACCTTGGTAAGTGAAAACATATAGGTAAGCAAAATACATTTCACATTGACTGTTTAAAAAAAAAAAAAGTCACAATCTGCACTCTGATTCCATTACTTTTCTTGGAGTTGGTTAGAGTTTTTCATCATGAGTTTTTAAGAATAAATTGGTCATTGTATTGAACAGATTTCTCAAATTTTATTTCTTAATTTTTTTTTTGTTTTAATCAGCCAAGATCTGCCTTCTCATCCTCTCATCCCACTCTATCCCCCATTGAGAATACACACATATACATACACACACCCATTACAAATATGCATAATTGATCAGAACAAATTTCCACAGTGGCCATGTTCTAAAAAAAAAAAAGTTTCATTTTGCATTCTGAGTCTTTTATTTTTCTATCAGAATGTTACATTATTTGTCCTTTGTAATCCTGGTTGGCCATTAAAAAGATAACAGTTTATCATAATTGTATTTTATCACACATAAATTGAGGAATGGATAAACAACTTATACTACCGTGTTTCCCCGATAATAAGACGCTGTCTTATTATTTTTTTTTGGACAGAAAAACACCAGAGGGCTTATTTTCAGGGGAGGGCTCATTTTAATGAACATTGACAGCAATTTTAATAAACAGGTAAATGGGAACAAAAAAAGTACCTTTATTCAATAATGATCATGTCATCTTCTTCAACAACATCGTCATAAGTGTCCATACCCTGAATTCCATCCTGGATGTCTTGCACCTCTATTTCCTTCAGAAGAAGTGGACCCAATCTGTCATGTCCAGCAATATAGCTCTCTTTAAATGAACATGTCTTGTCCAGGTAACCTGCTCGTAGTGCCTTGGCGACACAGCTGTCAGTAATTTTATCCCATGACTTCTTCATCCAAGTCACGACTTCTTGCAGACAGGGCTTCACAAAGTTTCCACGCTGATTTCTTTCCATTCTATTTTCAATGTAGTCATTGACTTCCATGTGCAAATGATCCTTGAATGGCTTGTTTATTGCAATATCAAGGGTCTGGAGATAAGCAGTCATTCCTGCAGGAATCATTACTTGATCTATTCTTCTCTCTTCAAGGAAGTTCTTCATTTCTTTAGCGCAGTGAGTGCTGGCTGAGTTCTTTTATCCTCCATCATGCCCCCTGAGTTCTTCTTTTATCCTCCATCATGCCCTTTTATCCTCCATCATACCCCCTCACTCCCGCTTACATACTGGGTTTTTATGTTGTCCTGTCTCAGCTCTCCTCCGCGGCACTGCTCTCAATGGCGCTAGCAAGCAAATCACTGGGGAATAATAGGATGACGCTCTCACTGCTGCAGCTCTGATTGGATGCAGCTCGGAACACGGCGTGCGTTTCACCCGGGGGACAGGGGGAGGAAGGGGGGTCGGTGCACACAGAGGGTACCGTAATGTAGCGTGTAGCGCAGGGGATCACCTTCACTACAGTAGCAATCTCAATAGGGCTTATTTTCGGGGGAGGGCTTATTTTAGAGGAATCTTACACAGTAAGGGGAGGGCTTATTTTCGGGATAGGTCTTATTATCAGGGAAACACGGTATATAGGAGTACCTCCTCTCACCCCCATTGTTAGCACCTCAAAAAGTATCATAAATGTTTTTTATATATACTTAGAATTTGTTTTGTTTAGGAATAATTCTTCCCTTTATCTACCCTTTCTGTAATTCCCCCTTCTCCCTTTTTCCCTTTCCCTCCTATTTTCCTGTTCAGTAAAATATATTTTCATACTGCAATATGTATGTGTTTTCTTTCTTCTTTTGACCAGGTCAGATGAGAATGAGATTCAAGTGTCAGTCACTCTCCATGGATATCTACTTGTACACCCTGATCATCTGATATAAATTTCTCTAACCTTCCTTTTTTTTCCTCTCTAGTATATTTTTTCTCGCTACCTCCATTCTTTTCTTAAGATCAACACATAATAGGACCCCCCGCCCCCCAACTACCACCAAGCCTTGACTTCTGTTATGTATCCTGATGATGATAAGGATCAGAAAAAACACATGTATTATAACCCCTTATTTGGATGCAAACAGTTGATACTTCTTTAGTCCTTTATCATTGTTCATTTATACTTACCCTTTTATGCTATTTTTGAGTCTTGTGTTCAAATGTCAAATTTTCTATTCACTTTTGGTCTTTTTTGTCAGGAATACTTGAAAGTTCACTATCGATTAAAAATCCATTTTTTCTTTGTAGCATTACATTCAGTTTTGTTGGGTATTATTCTTGGTTGTAAGCCTTTGCCTCTGGAATATCATATTTTAAATTCTCTGCTCCTTTATAATGGTAGCTGCTAAATTATGCAGGTCCTGACTGACTTGACTTCTTTGTACTTGAATTCTTTCTTTCTGGTTGCTTACAGTATTTTTTCTTATGGCTGGAAGTTCTGGATTTTGCCTAATTATATTGAACAGTTTTATTTTTGGGGTTTCTTTCAGGAGATTACTGATGGATTCTGTTTCTACTTTGTCTTAAGAGATCTGGGTAATTTGCTTTTAAGATTTCCTTAGTCTAAGCTATTTTTCATGTCATGATATTCAGATAGTCCAATTATTCTTAAATTTCTTCTCCTGTATCTGTTTTCCAGGTCAGTAGTCTTTACTCTGAGGTACCTCATATTTTTTTCAAATTTTTGTCACTGTTTTAATATTTCTTATTGCCTCATAGGTTCATGAGCTTCTCTTTGGTTTATGTGAATTTGTTTGTTCCCTTTCTAATTCTTTTTTACCCATAGTTCTCATTTCTTTTCCATCTTTAATGTCAATACCTGTTGCTTTCAGTGGGTTTCTTTTTTATAATGTCTTACTGATAACACCACTAGTAGGACATACCCCAGAGAGATCACAGAAAAAAAATGACCACGTGTACAAAAATATTTATAGTATTTCTTTTTGTGGTGGCAAAAAGTTGGAAATTTAAGAGATGCCCATCAATTGGGGAATGGCTGAACAAATTATGGCATAAATATATGATGGAATACTATTTTGCTGTTGCATGATGAAAGGGATGGTTTTAGAGAAATTTGGGAAGACTTGTATGAATTGATACTGAATGAGATTAACAGAATCAGGAGAACAATTCACATAATGATAAAAGCATTGTAAAAACAAAACAAAAAATCTTTGAAAGATTTAAGAACTCTGATTAGTGCGATGACCAACCATAGATCCAGAGGAATCAAGATAAAACATGCTACCCACTTTCTGATAGGGACTTGATGGACTCAGAGTATAGCCTGAGACATTTTTTTAAACAAGGTAGTGATAAGGATGTTTTCCTTAACTATACATGTTTGTAAGAGGAATTTTTCTTGCTTTCACAATTGTGGGGAAGGGAAGAAAGAAAAGAGAAAATATAGATCTGAAAATAAAATTTAATTTTGAAAATATGTGTTTTATTAATGGTTTTTTTTACATCCTTCTTCTTGATTATCTCCCTTTCTTCACCTTGTAATAAATAAGTATAACCAAGCAAAACAAATTAATGTGTTGGCCATATTTACTTGTGTGAGCGTGGTACAATTGAAATAGTATTGGTCCTGGATTCACAAGATCTAGATTCAAATCTTGCCTCTATTAATTTATCTATTTATTTTATTTATTTATTATCTATGTAATAAAATAAGAAATAGAAAAGGAATGATTCAGTATAAGTATAAGAATTGGCTATCAGGAGAGGCTAGAATTGAGTAGCCAGAGAATTTTGTAAAGACAGTACCAGTAGAGTAATTTGGAATTATGCTCAAAGGGCTATAAAATTGTTCATACCATTTGATCCAGCAGTGCCACTACTGGGTCTGTATCACAAAGAGATCATAAAAGATCTCCCCCATGTACAAAAATGTTTGTAATAGTCCTTTTTGTGGTGACAAGGAATTGGAAAATGAATAGATGCCCATCAATTGAGGAATGGCTGAATAAGTTATGGTATATGAAAGTAATAGAATATTATTGTTCTATAAAAAATGATCAACAGACTGATTTTAGAAAGGCCTGGCAATATTTACATGAACTGACAATGAGTGAAGTAAGCAGAGCCAGAAAAACATTGTACGCAGCAACAGCAGGATCATGAGATGATCAACTATGATAGTCTTGGTTCTTCTCAAGGCAATCCCAACAAACTTTGGATTGGAAAATACCATGTACATCCAGGGACAAAAGTACAGATTCTGAATGTAGAGCAACACATACTATTTTTACCATTTTTCCCCTCATGGTTTTTCCTTTTCTTCTGATTTTTCTCTCCCAACATGATTCATATGGAAGTATGTAAAAAATGAATGTGCGTGTATAACAAAAAAGTTTTTACATGTAACTGGGAAAAATAAAAATAAAAAACTAAACTATAAACTACATTGAAAATGAAAAAAAAAAAGACAGTACCAGTTTGGGTTTATTAGGGCTCAGTCGATCAATATAATAAGGCCATGGGAGTAATACCAAATTATAAAATATATGCTTCTCACCCTCATGAAACTTAAAATCTAATTGGAAAACTGATATGAATATAAAAAAAGGGAGCTAATAGACATTTATATTTTTAAGAATTACAAAGTGTTGGAATCTTTACAAACTGCTAACTCATTAGAGTTGATAGATTATTGATCTAATCTTACAAGAAGATGTTTTGGGCCAGAACCTGAAACAAGGTACTAAGTAGAACTAATTGATACAATGCTTGTGTTCACACCTTTACTCATTGGAGTTCAAACGTTTGGGAGATTTCAGGGTTTAGTGTGAGATATCCAAATTCACACCTCCCTTGAAGCTCTTAGGGCCAGAGAGCACTATGGGAGAAAACCTATAATCCCATTCTGTCAGAAGAATCATATATAAGCCCAGTCAAGAGAGTTCAGGGAATTTGGAGTCTGAAGGAGGCAGAGGCAGAAGCAAAGGACAAAGCTGCAAGAGCTCTTAGAACCAAGGAGAGAGAGAGGCCTCTAAGAAAAGCTAACTGGGCTATATTGGAGATTGAGAGCCAGAAGCCCTCTCTCCAAGGCAAGAGAGATCCATTCCATTTTCCACTTGGCTGGCTGGAGGACTGAAGGACAAACCTTTGGATTTGGAGACATTCAGACTCTTGGAACCAAGCAGAGAGATAGGCCTCTAAGTTAACCAGGCTATATTGGAGGCAATAAAAGATCTGAACTTTTATCACCTGGCTGCATTTTGAGGTGATTATTACTTTCAATTGCAACTAAGGCTGCCTCCAGAAAGCCTCCCCGAGGAACCTGCTCTCACCCAGAGAGAATCATCATATTATATATTTTAAAGAAGAAAAAGAACATCGCAACAAAGCTCTTAATATGCACGATTTCATTTGAATCTCATAAGTAAGTACTATTGGTAACATTGATTTCCATTTTAAAGATAAGAAAGTTGAGAGTCAGAGAGCCCGGATGATTTCTTCACTGTCACACTAAAAATAAGTGTGACACATGGGATTTGAAGTCAGGTCTCTCCTGGCTCCAAGTCTAGAAGATGTTCTGTTATGCTACATTGACAGTCAGTATAAAATAGGTGTAAAAGAATAGCTTACACAAGAAATGATCTCAAAGTTCAGAAAAAAGAGGTTAATGAAGAATGGACCTTAGAGGTAGGTGCTATTATTATCTCTCTTTTTTTTTTTTTGAGGAGGAAAGATAAAAGTTTTATTAAAGATTTTTTAATTTTATTTTTCACTTATTGAATAAAACAAATATTTTCATAACATAGTACAATAAAAAATTGATTGTACGTGAAACTGCAAATCTATTAAGCACAATTTGTTATTCCTTTCAAATATACAACAAAATCATCATACACATTATTTTTCTCTTTTCCCCCTCAAGATGGTTACCATTAGACACAAATACATATACATACATACTATATATGTATATATATATATATATATATATACACACATGCACATCTACACACATCTATATGTACATATATATATGTAAAATTATTCTATACATTCTTCTATTTATTAATTCTTCCTCCGGATGCAGGTAGAATCTTTCTTCACATAGAAAATTAAGATAAAAAGCTTAAACACCTTGTATGGGGTCACATAGTCTGAGGTCAGATTTAAACTGAAGGCTTCTTAACTCCAGGTCTTGTGTTCTATCCACTGGACCATCTATCTTTCTTGAAAATTGGGTAGGATTAAGGTGAGTACAGAGGAAGTATGGGGAACACCGAAGTTAGGGGGAACATCAAAGGCAAATGTACAGATGCTAGAATAAGAAAGACTTGTTTGGAGGAAACAAAGAGGAATTTGGTTAGTTTCAGTTGGGTAAAGGGAACCCTCACAGACAGGACAGTAGGAGATAGATTCTGAAAGGTAGACTGGGGCCAGACTATATCTCAGCCAGAATAGGAATATTCAGATTTGTCTTGCCAATAATGAGTAAACATTGAGGATTTATGAACTGGAAAGTAACATAATAAAAATTTTGTTTCAGGGAAGATGGATATAGTAACTATAGGCAAGATGAATTAGAGGGGAGGAGAAATGGAAGTTGAAATAGAACAAGCAAGCTGTGTCACAATTCCTAGTAAAGACTTGGAGCTAGGACCTTACAATGGAGGAAGAAATGAAAGTGAAAGAGGAAATGAAAGTCAACAGGACTTTGGAATTAGGGAACTATTTGTTTCCTCAGTAGTTAGAATTTAGAGAGTTCTAAATTTAATGGAAAACAACAAATTTTCAGACTTTCCTATTATCACTAAATTCAAGTGTAAACTCATGTTTAATAATGCCCTTTGTAACTTAGATCCAATTTATCTCTCTAGTCTTCTGACACTTCACCCTTCTTTACAAAATTGTCTGTCCATTCAAACTGGTATTCTTGTTATTTCTCACATGTAAGACTACATCTCCCTACCTTGAATGCACTCTTATAATCTCTAGTTTCCTTCAAAGTTCAACTCATATAGTACCTCCTACATGAGGCCTTTCCTGATTCTACCCTTCCCTGATTCCTACCTGCTATTGCCTTATCACATTCATTTATTTATTTGTATGTGTTTTGGATACAATTCACCTCCAGGCAGACCCCTATGATGATGCATATAGAGAGAGACATGATTCTTGCTTGACTAAAAACATCTAGAAGAGAGAATCAAAAGAACAGGGAGGTGGGAAAGGAGAGAAGGTATGAAATTTGAATGATGTACACTTAGTCTCTAGGGCCAGAGGCATCTGGGAAGATGCTGGCACATCCTCAAAGACTCCTAAGAATGATTACTTGGGTTAGATTGTTCTCTCTCTCCTTGAGCTGAGATTCTATGTTGCTCCCAGGTTACAGAGTCCCCTGACTCTTGTGTTTCCCATTGCCCAACTAACCTATATAACCATTTAATTGCTTGCTTTGAAAAATATATTTGCTTGTTGCCTATGATCAGTTTTTATGAAATAAGTGTATGGTGGAGAAAGGAAGTTAAAATGGCTGAAATGAAAACTTTTTCTTCCAAGTTTGAACAGAACTACTTTCTCCCTGTATAAAATCACTTTTATCTTGAAGTCCTCCAAAATGTCCTTGGATTTCAAATATATGTTATATAATTTCTAGCCCTTCTGAACATAGGATAAGGGATTAGAAATCAAGTGGATTGTGATTAGGAGATTTTCTCCAGCTAAAATCAGCCTCCTGCTACCTGCAAAGGTATCTCTCCAGTCTCCCTGAGACATGGAATAGGATTCCAGATATTTCTATATATTTTTTGGGGTTGCATTGTCTATGATACATTATCCAATTATCACAAGTACTTTGTATTATATTTTTCCACTATGATATTGGGAAAGTCACTTAGTCTCTTAATACTGTAGATAATTCTTTAAACTATAGTAGGGGAAGTTTCCTTATTAGGAGTTCTCTTTACCAACGAATTCACAGGTCCAGTCTTTATCCGTCTAGCCTAACTTTGTAAGTGCTGTTCATATTATCTTCCCCTATACGTTCCAACCTCTGTGAGGGCAAGGAGTGTCTTGTTTTTGACTTTTATTAGCAGCACCAACTGCAGTGCCTGGAACATTAATGGATGAATGAATGATAAAGCATTTATTGGGCTTTGACTATGTGCCAGCTCTGGTGATAAGCAAGGGAATACCAAGACAAACAAATAATCCAGGTAGTCACTACCTTCAGGAACAGAAAGAGGAAGGAGCTGGAAAAGGGAGGGACACACATGCAGAGTAATATATTTTGGAAATGTCCGAGAAGTGACATTGTTTCAGTAAAGCTAAAGTGAAAGGTCACCCACCAGAGCTCAAAGTTCCAGGTGCAGAATTCGGGGTCCTGTGGCAGAGGCATAAGAATGAGTATGATGGTCAAAACCAAGGTGATGGTGCAGAAATGACTAGAATGTGCTTTATTAAGCTTTATGCTTGGTAAATTGAGTAGAAACAGGCAGAACTGAAAAGGAGAAAATGACTTCTTAGACAGTCAAGCACAAATGATAAATCAAGACTAGATAGGGATTTAGAATGGAAAAAACCTTTCAAGATGATCTACTGGGAGATAAATGGATCAGTTGCCAGAGACAACCAGACTGCCAACTTCACAGAAAGATTTCAGCTGATCCCCATCTCTGTCTGTTCCCCATTGGGGCCAGAACTTAATTCTACCTCTTTCTTTAAATCCTCTTGGCTTTGGCTCGTGATTACTCTCTCACTATTCTGCCTGAGCTCTGTCAACAGCCAAATGTTTCTGCTTGGACTCCAGGGCTGGTATCATCAGATCCACCCAAATGAGCATCCTCAGAGAGTTTTCTCAGATTGAACAGGTCTAACATGTGTGGAGACTATGATTGCTCTATCTGCAAGAAAAACCACTGAGGCAAAACTCTGAGCCAATGGCACTTTATTAAAAAGTACATGGTCTCCTCTAATGAAATGGACCTCAAATCTGTTTCACAATCTGAGATGCTCCCTCCTTCCATATATAATTATCATATTTCAGACCAGATGTGACACCTGAATTTGGACTATCCAAAGCACAGAATTGATTGATAGACTTTGCTTCAAGGGTCAAAAAATGATACATCAGCTAAAAATGGCAGGGATTGAGCAAAGCATGGGGCATCTCCACTGACTAAATGGTCATAAGGTAGTCACCTGCTCACACTGGACAAGAGAGGGTGGTCTGGAGATTCAAAAATAAGTTGAGGGAATTTCTTTTTAAATTTTTAATATTGTTTTATTTTCTAAATACATGCAAAGTGAGTCACTTCTGTCATGCTGGGCTTGGTCACCATAACAAGAATGAAGGGTATCTAGTTAGCTTCCCTTGATTAAGCAAGCGAACTTACAATCTGCACTTCATACCCCTGAACTTACACAGAATTTATAATTACTACCTCTGTTGAATTATATCAAACTAACTAATCCTGATTGGAACAGAGTAGGGGTTCAAATGAATCATTTACCACACATGGCACATTCTAGACAAGAATGTTTTCCATGGTTCCTATCTGAGGAGAAATGGAGTAGTTCATCATAAACTAGAGTTTCTTTCTAGTGTATAAACTCTTCAAGACAAGGAGCTATATATCTTCTAGAGTTTCGAGGTGGTCATGTATATTTATATGGAAATATCTACTTCTACACTGCCCTGGCCTTTGAGGACCAAGTTGAGTAGAATGTCCCTGAGTGACCTGTGAAGACTTAGGACAGGTTGAGAGAGCTAAGTGTGCAATGGATAGAGCACTGGGCTTGGCATTGGGAAGACTTGTCTTCATGTGGTCAAATCTGGCCACAGAAACTTACTAGCTCTGTGACTCCAGGCAAGTCACTTAAGTTTGCCCCAGTTCCCTCAGTTATAATATGAGGTGAAGAAAGAAATGGCAAACCACTCCAGCATCTTGGCCAAAAAAACTCCAAATGGAGTCATGAAGACTCTGAAATGTCTGAAAAATAAGGACTGATTAACTTTTTATCACTTTGTTGAATTAAAAAAAATCATTTCTTAAAATGGTCCCTAATATAATATTTAATCATCTGATATATAGAAATTTATGTATGTATATAACCTAGATGAGAGGCTGCTCCAGAGATGGACTCAGAGTTCAGAGTATTTGACTGCAAATGTCTCTCTGACACATGGTTATTGTGAGTTACTTAATCTCCCAGTGCACCACAGGCAATTCTTTACAACTACAAATTACAAGGAAGGTGTCTTTCTTTATGCAGAATTCCCCATAGCAATGAAATCACAGGTCTAGTGCTATCTTTATATAAACAGCATATTGCTGTACAATATAGATAATTTGTACCATATGTATTTGTTTTGTTCAAATACAAACTCTGGAAACTCTAAAGGATAGTCTTTCTTTAAATACAATGGAGGATACAAAAAAGTATATCTATCTCATGGGCTTCATTTTTGGCTATGTGCCCTTTATTCTGAAACCAAAGCTTCATACGTAGTAGGTTCTTCATACAAGGTGTCCCAAAAATCTTTGTGCAATTTTAAGCTAGCACAAAGACTTATGGAACATCCTGTACATGCTTGTTGAATTGAAACATGGTCCTGTTCACAGCCAAATTGGGAGAAACATAAAACAACACACATGGAAAGTTAAATAAGACTATGAGTTTATATGTGATTCAAAGGCAAGTAAGTGGGATGTATAAGAAGTGCATCAGGAGTTCAAAGGAAGAAAAGCTCCCTGTGGGCTGCAGGAGTGAGGACAAGTTACATGGAGGTGGTGGAACTTAAGCTGAGCTTCAAAGAACAGGTCAGATTTAATGCACAGAGTAAAGGAGGGGAGGGGGGAAAAAACTTCTCTAATTCTATCCTAGATTCAAGCCAAAATGTTTTCTCATGGTCACTTTTAGATACTTGGAATCTTGGTTCTCCTCTTTAATGTCAGGAAGACAATGTTCTTAAGGATATTCAAACCAAAATTCTGAGACTTCTCTAGATTTTTCCCAGCATCTCTTTTTCATGTGTCTCATTTTCAGACCCCTTTAACCACAAAAATGAACAATAGACACACATATATATAGTGCTTTAAGATTTGCATTTAATGTGCTTTAAGGTACATGACACACAAGATCTTACAGGAGCCTCCAGATGACCTTGTGAAGGTCTATCGGAATTAGAGTATACTATTCATTTTATAATTCAAGGAACTAAGGCTCAAAATTTTTTTTAATATTTTATTTTATTTTATAATAACTTTATATTGACAGAATCCATGCCAGGGTAATTTTTTTTTACAACATTATCCCTTGCACTCACTTCTGTTCCGATTTTTTCCCCTCCCTCTCTCCACCCTCTCCCCTTGATGGCAAGTAGTCCTATATATGTTAGATATGTTGCAGTATATACTAGATACAATATATGTTTGCAGAACTGAACAGTTTTCTTGTTGCACAGGGAGAATTGGATTCAGAAGGTAAAAATAACCCGGGAAGAAAAACAAAAATGCAAATAGTTCACATTCATTTCCCAGTGTTCTTTCTTTGGATGTAGCTGCTTCTGTCCATCATTTATCAATTGAAACTGAGTTAGGTCTCTTTGTCAAAGAAATCCACTTCCATCAGAATACATCCTCATATAATATCATTGTTGAAGTATATAATGATCTCCTGGTTCTGCTCATTTCACTTAGCATCAGTTCATGTAAGTCTCTCCAAGCCTCTCTGTATTCATCCTGTTGGTCATTTCTTAGAGAACAATAATATTCCATAACATTCACATACCACAATTTACCCAGCCATTCTCCAACTGATGGGCATCCATTCAATTTCCAGTTTCTAGCCACTACAAACAAGGCTGTAAGGCTCAAATTTATCTTACATGACTACACATATTTATAATAGGCTTTGTTTTTCAGGGAAAGAGGATGGAAAGATTTTAGTATTGAAAATAAAATAAATTTTATAAATAAATTGAAATAAAATAATAAATTTGTAACTGAACTGAAAATAAAATAAATTTATAAAAATTGAAATAAAATAAATCAAAATTTTCATGAATGAACTGAAAATAAAATGAATTTATAAATAAATTGAAATAAAATAAATTGAATTTTAAAAAAAGAAACAGGTTCAGGGTAGTTGTCTTACTCTGTTCAAGAAGTGCCACTATCTATTGCCTCTATTTGGCATTTAAATCTCTCCATAGTCGGGCTGCAGCTTATCTTTTGAAATTAATTTAACTTTAATACTCCCTGTACTCCATCCCTACCTGGCTCTCAGTATTTCAGTCAAACCAAATTTTTACTGGCTCTGTATACAAGATTCCATCTCCCACCTCCAGTCCTTTGCATAAGCTTGGGATCCTCTCCATTTTTTAACTTAATCTTTATGGAATCCCTATTTCCCTGCAAAACAGTGTAAGAGCCACCTCCTATACAATCTTCCCTGATTCCCTTATTGTTAGTGCTCTCTAGAGTACCCCAACTTATTTTATATTTATCATGTTATTATATCTTGTATTTACTTGTCTGTGTACGAGTTATTTTTAATTCCCCACATTCTACCCTCACACCCCCAAAGTCCCTTGAAAGTAGGGGGCTGCTTCATTTTTGTCTTTTGTCTTTGTACCTTTTATTCTAAGCCCAGAGCTTCGTCCATTGTGGTTTCTCCACACAGGGTGTCCCAAAAGGCTTTGTTCAGTTTTAAGCTAGCACAAAGACTTTTGGGACACCCTGTATGTGTGTTGAAATGAGTTTGCAGTTTAGACATGGTCACATAACCAGTAAGTGTTGGAAGTGGAATGTGAATCCAGGTCTCCCTGCTTCTTATGCTACTTCTGACAGTCTTTGAAGTGCTTGCCAAACTGCCCAGTGTGACTATTTCCTGCTTCTTACTTCCTGCTCTCTTGCTTTCAAAGCTTTTGTCACTAATTTGTCTTTGTTGATTTAACTCTTCTAGTTGTCTGTTTGAGGCTTTATTTTAAAATGTAAAAACCATTCTTAGCTCAGGGCCAAATTTGGCGTATAATTTGCCAACCCCAGAAATTAGAGTAACCATGCTGTCCTCTCTCCAGTTTCTTCATACTTTCTGAATTCCCTAATTCTCCCAAACTCTTCCCTGTTGTGTCCCACTTTCTAGAGTTCCCAAGTTGGAGTGACAAAATGTACCATTGCTTTCTAGAGCCCCCACACTGGGGTAATTAAAATATACCTTCCTAGTGGAGAAGTGATGAGGCAGGACCCCTGAGGAAAGTTTAAAAATGGAGTTTGTTTATTTCAAGGACTTTCCCCTTTATATAATATAACAAAAAAACAACACTGTGCACGTGGGACCACATAAACAACTTGCTATTCTAGTAGTTTGCCACCTGCTATCACTCTGCTTCAATCTCAACGCAGCTTGTCCGGAAGGCGGAGAGCCCTTAGGGGAGATGGGGAGTCCAACCAGACATTATCAGCAGGTTCCCTCTGGGCTGAAGGGCCTTATACCTTACCCAAAGTTTCCCCCCTGACTGTGACCCTCTACTCTTCCCTTTTATTATTCATTCTCATTCCTCTCATTCTCTGCCCTTAAATGAACACCCAAGGATCACCCCTGCCTTTTCTAAGATGGTCCCCACAATACTGCACCTGTAAAATATGTTGTTCTTGCTTCTGTTACTCTATTATCCACTACCTGTGTGACCTTAGGGAAGCTCTTAGCCTTCTGGCCCTCAGTTTCCTCATCTCTAAAGTGATGGAGTTGCACTAAATGGCTTCTAAAGCACCTTTCAACCCTAGATATATGATCCCATGATTCTGGCATCACCAGCTGGCTGAAGCTCAGATCAACATAGGAAAACCCCATATTTACCTTAATGTATCATTACAGTATAAATCCTATACAGTTGGGCAAAGAAACTGCCATCACAAGAAGCTCCTGGTCCATGAGTAGGTAGCAGTGAAGTAATGGCAAGAATAAATTGTATGAGCTGGGTGTTTTGCCAGTAGCCAACCCATGCCATACAGGATCTTTCCTGAAAGTGCTTTATTTAAGTGTTTGAGTTCAATCCTATCCTGAAGTTCAAGTTCGGCTTCATTATTCCTCACGATATTAACAATTTAGGTAGAACACATGATGATTGCCAATACTTGGGGATGGGCAGGTTATGTTTCAGAGCTCAGTGGTAGACACTACCTTAGAGGTAGTGCTGTTCAATGGATAGTGCTGGACTTGGACTCAAAAGGGTTAGGATATAGAAGGGTTGAAGTAAAAACCATATCAAGCCGAGGCTTAGAGCTGTTATTTTTTATACCAATGGGATTGTTGGATTTTTTTTTTTTTGCTGTGATGGGCTCCATGCTGTATTCTTAAGAAGATGTTATTTAAAATCTTCTGGATAATTCCTAGCTTCTATCTATCTTTTTGAGACACTGGGACTCAGTGGGGAAATGGAAGAAGGCACAGGTTAAAATTTCCAACATTATTCTTACCAGTAACTATTGTCTGCCAATAGTTCAGTTGAATCAAGGGATTCTAAGGCAGATTTATTCTTTCATATATTTGACTTCCTCATCCCTTAAGGATCACAGGGGAAAATGCTGAGTAGTGACTATATGCAGAGGAATATTAGGCAAGTCTTTCTATTATCCATCCCCATCCTTTGTGGCTAGGTTAAAAGAAGGCACAGGAAAGATAGAGGGAGATGGAGATGCTCACCATTTTGCTCTACCAGACTTAAGTTAACTATTGCAAAATACTTCTATGCTTCTTCCTCATCTCTATTTCTTGGCATTTGTATCTCCCTTCAAAGTTCAGCCCAAGGGTTATCCTCTACATGAAACTCACCTAATCCTCCAACTGCTTGTGCCTCCCATCACATGATTTTATGATGTGTGTATATGTGCATGTGTATACATGTTGACTTGATTGCTCTGAATGCAACCTTTTTGAGGACAGGTTTTTTTTTCTTTCTATCCCCAGTACTTAGCACAATAGCCAGCATATAGTAGATGCATAATAAATGTGTGTTGATTGATTAATTGGATCAAAAGGACATAGTCATGACCCACACTTAACACCATATACCAAGAGAAGATCAAAATGGGTCCATGATTTAAGCATAAAGAACAAGATTATAAATAAATTAGAGGAACATAGGATAGTTTATCTCTCAGACTTGTGGAGGAGGAAGAAATTTGTGACCAAAGATGAACTAGAGACCATTACTGATCACAAAATAGAAAATTTTGATTATATCCAATTAAAAAGCCTTTGTACAAACAAAACTAATGCAAACAAGATTAGAAAGGAAGGAACAAACTGGGAAAACATCCTCACAGTTAAAGGTTCTGATAAAGGCCTCATTTCCAAAATATATAGAGAATTGACTCAAATTTATAAGAAATCAAGCCATTTTCCAATTGATAAATGGTCAAAGGATATGAACAGACAATTTTCAGATGATGAAATTGAAACTATTACCACTCATATGAAAGAGTGTTCCAAATCACTATTGATCAGAGAAAAACAAATTAAGACAACTCTGAGATACCACTACACACCTGTCAGATTGGCTAAGATGACAGGAAAAAATAATGGTGAATGTTGGAGGGGATGCGGGAAAACTGGGATGCTGATGCATTGTTGGTGGAGTTGTGAACAAATCCAACCATTCTGGAGAGCAATCTGGAATTATGCCCAAAAAGTTATCAAACTGCATATCCTTTGATCCATCAGTGTTACTTCTGGGCTTATACCCCAAAGAAATACTAAAGAAGGGAAAGGGACCTGTATGTGCCAAAATGTTTGTGGCAGCCCTGTTTGTAGTGGCCAGAAACTGGAAATTGAATGAATGCCCATCAACTGGAGAATGGCTGGGTAAATTGTGGTATATGAACGTTATGGAATATTATTGTTCTGTAAGAAATGACCAGCAGGATGAATACAGAGAGGCTTGGAGAGACTTACATGAACTGATGCTAAGTGAAATGAGCAGAACCAGGAGATCATTAGACACTTCAACAACGATATTGTATAAGGATGTATTCTGATGGAAGTGGATTTCTTTGACTAAGAGACCTAACTCAGTTTCAATTGATCAATGATGGACAGAAGCAGCTACACCCAAAGAAAAAACACTGGAAAATGAATGTAAAGTATTTGCATTTTTGTTTTTCTTCCTGGGTTATTTATACCTTCTGAATCCAATTCTCCCTGTGCAACAAGAAAACTGTTCAGTTCTGCACACATATATTGTATCTAGAATATACTGCAACATATTTAACATGGGTAGGACTGCTTGTGATCTGGGGGAGGGGGTGGAAGGAGGGAGGGGAAAAATTGGAACAGAAGTGAGTGCAAGGGATAATATTGTAAAAAATTACCGTCATGGGTTCTGTCAATAAAAAGTTATTATAAAATAAATTTTAAAAAAAGGACATAGCCAGAAATAAACAGTGATATAAACAGAAATGGATGGGCCTAGTTCTAGCCTGAAAAGGTTGAATTTTTTTTTTTTTGCTCATTCCTTTTTTATTCCTGAATTGGGGGAGATGAATTAGCTTGAGATATTTGAAAGAAACTCCCTAACTTGGCATCTTAAACAATCTCAAACAAACTTGCTTTGCTTAGATTGTTCTACATTTCATTTCTAAAATCATCAGCTTGTGTTTTTAGAGCTGGATGGGACCTCAGTTCCCAGGAGCTTAAATCACACATCTCAATATATGTCGGGGTGAAATCTAAAGTTAGGTCTTCCTGATGCCAGAACCAGTGTTTTGTGAGGTAATTTTTGTTGTTTTTGTTTTTTGCTTATGATTTATGTTTTGGATTAACTTTGTATCAAAATAACTCTGACCTTTTACAAAGTCAGCCTGCTAAGTTATTCACCACATTTCCCCTTCAAGGGTTTAGCTTAAGTTAATTTTTTTCAGAATGATATCACAACAGGTCTCAATATTAAATGGAACTTAGCTAAAAACAACTATGAACAGGCTGTTTGAGAAACAGGCAGGAAAAGTAGCTGTAGGTCAAATAGGGAAACATCTGTCCATATAATTCCTGTATTCAAAATTTTTTAATGTCTCTAATATTAAGAACAAACTCCTCAGCCTGGCATTTAAACTTCCACAATATGCTTATCATCTACCTTTCCAGTCATACTTCAAACTTTTCACATTTTTCACTCACCAGTCAGCAAAATGGCTTGCCATTTAATCTCCATATGAAATAGTTTATCTCCCCTACATCTGGCATCTTATACAATCATTTGCCATATCTAGAATTCACTTCCTCTTCACCTTCTAGAACACTTAGCTTCTTTCAAAGCACTGTTCATTTGCTACTTCCTACATGTCTTTCCTGATTTTTCCTGTCCTTTGAAATTATTTTGAATGTGTTTCCTATTTATTTACATGCTTACTTATTATATTTCCCCAGCAGAATAAAAAACTCATTGAGGGCAGGGTTGGTTTCATCTTTGTCTTTCTATTAACAAGCATAATATCTGGCACATAATAGTTGTTTAATGTTTCTTGGCTATGCTTATTGTACTCAAATCCATTATCTATAATTTTTAAAAATGATCAACATATTTATATTATTTTGGTTATTTTTTGTGACTTCTTCCTTCTCTGAATTCAAGTCAGCCCTTATATGCCCTACTCACATGCTTTTATGATTTCATCAATGTGAATGTTTCCTTAAACAGTACAGAGAGCAACTTATCTCTTCCTGTCCTTTTTTTGTGAATCTCTTGTCTATCTCTTCCCATAAGTTTGCCACAGGAGATCCACTTCTTTCTTTCTTTGTGGAGAGGACAATTTGAAGGGTCCCATTCTGGCTGTTCTCCTGTGATCGCTCACCTGACCAGACCATCTTTTTTATTTGTCTTGCAGTCCTTCCAAAAGATTGCGTCTTTTATTCTTGTTATTCTTGTCTACATGCTGCAGCCTTTTTGTACCTACCAGTAACACCATGTTACTACTAAGAAATATGAGTCTTTGTTCTCTTGGGAATTTTGAAGTCAATAAAGAAAGCTTGAAATTTTCTGAAGACAAGGAAGGAAAGAAGGAAAGAAGGAAGGAAGGAAGGAAAGAAGGAAGGATGCTCTCTTTCTATGGTTCAACTCTTGGCTCAACTTTTTGTCCATCTATACTGTTTCACATATATGCATACACACACTACACACATATACATATATATGCAACATACACAATACATATACACATCACATATATGTATATGTATAGACAAGCTGCATAGAACATGTATCTCTCTAAACGTATGCTTAAATTCATCCAAAATATATTTTTTATCCACTTGGTCTTTCTAATGTGGATGGATAGGCAAATTCCTTTTATTAATTACAGTTCTCTTCCAATTCTGTTCTAGATGTAGCAATTGGAGGAACCTCATCATCTGCAAGGAATGCCTCTTCAACATGGACTCTGCATTGGATGTTCCCTATCACAGTGGCAAATATCTTTCACCAGCAAGCATCTGATGGTTTTTTTTTTTTTTTTGTCTTGCCTTATATCTATGTTGAGAAGGTTGTTAAGCAGAGCTGTGTCAGTTATGTCTTCTTAGGAATTTTGAATTATTTTGAAGTATGGATGGGAGTCACTTTGCTGCAAAGACCCTATGAGGTAGTATTTTGCAACAAAGAATAAGCACAATGGGATCCCATATCCTCCACATTTTTCAACTAACTGTGAAATGGTAAAGGTGTTGCCCACTGTTGAATATCATTAGCAAAAGTTTATTTATTTTCAACTAATATTTGCATTAAATATGTGATTGATTTGTGTATAAATGACTTATAAAGCCTTTAGGAGAACAAGCCATTTATATCTGTTTGGGGGTATTCATAAGGTTTAAACATTTTTTGGTACCCTTGATAGTTCTCTTCCTAAGGATACCTGGGACATCAATCTCTCAGTGCTTTTCATATTGTTCCACCTGGAGCATGAATCTTTTCTATATATCTTGGATCCAACCCCATTGCTTTCTCCTTTTCTGTTCTCTTTAGTGTCCTTTAACTTTTGTATAACTCATCCAGGATTGTGATGCTGGGATCCAAATACTATGGGTTTGCTATTCTAGATGGAGAAAACAATTTGTTTTAATGATTTTTGGAAATATTTTCCATTTAATTATTTTGTTTATAGTCTTCCTCTTATTTTTCTCCTTGAATGCTCCTAGAATGATTTTAATTAGTTGGATGCTTTGCCAAGTTTTCTTTAAACTTATTTAATACTCCATTATTACTCTCTGCTTTATGTAAAAATATTGCAAATAATCTATTGTTCACCATCATCAAGCATAAGATTTTTTTTAAATGAGTTCACAGTTTAACTTAATATTGCCTTTGGTCACCATCTCCATTTTGGCAAGTAAGATGGTGACAGATATATGTGGTAGAGAGTTAAGGTGGGCCCAAATATGTGCCATATATAATTGTTAGTTGACATTTTATTTTCAGTTTCAATTAGATGATAAGCTCCTAAAGGAGCAGGGATCTTTTTATATCTTATAATTCTCCATGCACAGGAATATTTGATGCAATTTTATTGATGAAAAATCAACTATTTCTTTGCCTTTGGTAGCTGTCTCCATTTGGCAAGGAAATCAAATATTTACTGACAAAAATATTTTGTGTATTCTTTTACTCTTTCTTTTGTGACAAAAATTTCTGCATATTATTATAATTGATGCCATTGCCATTTATGTTGTCCATTTTCCATTTTTGATTGTCAAACACATGTTTAAATGGTTCTGGTTCAAGGTTATTTCAATTTTACACTGTCTTCTTATTTTTTGTCTCTTCCTTTTTTTTCTTTAAAAAAAGAGCAACACTAAAATTTTAGCTTTGATGAGTTGATGGTATGATTATGCATAGATAGCTGACTTGGGGCTAACTAACATATCAATAACAAGCCTTTTTTCTGTTGGCTAAAATATATTCTATTTTATTTTTTATGGTGTTATTTGGTGCTAAACATGTCCAATGACTACCAATTATTTTCTTAAAGAGAATGCTAAAGAGGGGTAAAACTTTTGTGCAATCTATTAGTCTTTGGTTTTTCTCATTCTTTCTTCCTAAACTATGTTTTCTCCTCATTTTCTCTTTATTCTTTCCTTTTTCCACCTTTCCACCAAATTCAGACGGTATTAGAGTGTAAGTTGGTTTAATTTGAAGGGTCTTAAGTTCTTCACAGACTTACCACTTTGTCAGCAGCCAAGTTGGTGCAGAAGCTGCAATTATTTCATGGTGGTCTTTATGCAGATATTCATCATTAGTATTACAATATGATAATCAAGTAGCCATGATATAATATCTATTGTTACCTTTGGACGTTCAATAACATCCACTTCTCCAATTCCTTTCATTTCCTCTTCAAGAAGAGCCATCCTTTCATTTAGGTATAATTTCCTTTTATTTTCTGGTTTTGCTTAAAACAAGAACATCAAGATGGATGTAATTCAGTTCTTCCAGCAACATGTCTATTCATTGTTCACAGACATTGCTAGATCTTGCTAGAGATCCACTAGTAAAATAATCTGGCTCAGGATCTCTTCTAGAATATTTCTACCCTCTCTAGTAACTGTTCATTCCCTCATGTTCCCAGCACAATAGGCCAGGAGGAAAAACAGGCATGTCTTGCTTATCACTGCCACTTATTTTGGCTCTTCCTTTACCACTATCACTTAGCAACCTCTTCTTCTTTGAGGTTCATTTCATTGATTTCCATAACCCAATCCCAATCATCATTACTCTGAAGGTGGAAATTTATGCCACCTGAAGCTGGGTGTTGAAGTGGCTGGATCTAGAGTTAAGAAGACCTGAATTCAAATATGACCTCTAATACTTATAGCTATGTCACCCTGACTCAAAATGACTATAAATAGCAATTATTTGTTTTGCCTATAAACCCTGAGCAATTTACCCTTTCTGATTGATTTATTTATTTAGATTTTTTTTGACTATGTGAAAGATGCCATTCTTTGCCTCAATTGCTTTCTAGTGTTAATCACTAAATGGGTGTTGTCATGGTCAAACTGAGACCTGTTGAAGACCTTAGTCTAAAAAGACCAAAGTCTCTCATTGCATTTGGGCCATTTCCAGATCTATATATGATCATTGGACTCAGATGGCTCTTGAGGGTAAAGTGTGGCCGGTAACTTTGCACAGCTCTTCGTCATTGAAATCTAATTTACTTGCATGCCATGGTATCATCTCCCTGATGTTATGGTCTTCTTCAAGAATGATGGACAAACAACAATGTATGCATTTGTGTGTGTATTCCAGGTGGCCAACCTTCTGGTGATGTGCCTCTGTGGTTTGCCAGATTGGTCCTTACAAAGCAGACTTGGTCTACTGCTGAGCCACATTCAAAGCTTTTCCAATATATTAGTACTTGTAGCTTATAGCCTTTTGATATAACTTTCAAAAACCCAAGGCCACCTCTATGCCATGTTGAGACACTGGAATAAAAGTTGAAGCAGCTATATGTTTCATATTATATTGCTATTTGTCTTTAAAACTTTTTTCAGAGTTTCTGTCTCAACTAGATTTCAAGCTCCTAAAAGGGCTTGTATGTCCTAGTCCTCTATTCAGGAGGTATTTGATACAATTTTATTGGTTAAAATTGAACTATTTCATTGTTGTTATAAATAAAAATCTATACTTGTGACTAAAGAAGGATATTCCTTTATCTGAGAAAGTCATTTGTTTTATCTGAAGTAAAAACTTTAAAAAGGCACTAAATGGAATCAGTGGAGAAAGGGGACATGTACCTAGCCAGACAAATTACTCTTATCAATAGGGTGATAGCCAGAACATTCTCCTATCTATGGGTATATATTATACATAATCACTCCACAACCATTTATTCACCACTATTCATGAGCCATTGTGTTAGATGCTTGAAGATAGGGCCAGGCTTATTGATAACTAGGCCATCTCTGCTGTTTTATTCTGTTCTCATATCATTTGGCTTTCATTGGAGCCTGTGTGTTTGCCAAGGAGTTCTGAACAGCTGTGGCAGATGGAGGCTGCTTTCTTTTAACCTGGTACTATTGGGAATGAGAAGAGATGGGAATGCCCAGAGGTAGAGAGGATGGCATTGGGAAATGTAGTTAGAAAAACAGTGAATTTTGTGGGCCTAAAAATATTTTTTGGTGTTATGATTTTTGAAAACTTGTAGTAAACCGATCTGAGAATCTCTCTCTTGCTGTGGTTTTCAGAGCCTTTAATAATCAAGCACCAAAGTACCAGTTAGACTAATTTACTTGTGACCTCATGCCTGATTCCTTGTTTCCTATTTAACGAGTCCCTATTCTTTATATCTTAAATTCATATTAAGAAGGAATTAGGCATTTTTCAAGCACCAACTATGGCCAGGAACTATACTAAATGTTTTACACATATTATCTTATTTGATCCTCACAACAACCCTAGAATCTATTATGTCCCTATTCTACAGCCCAGGAAACTAAAGCAGAGATGAAGTAATTTCCCAAGGCTGGAGGATTAGTAAGTGTCTGAGGTGGATTTTGGACTCAGGTCTTCCTGACTCCAGATCCAGCACTCTGCCCACTGAACCACCCAGCTAGCTTTAGCTTATTTTTCTCTTCTGCAAAATTTTCCTAAAAATTCACTTTTTAAAATTAAGCCATTCTAGAAATTCCTCCAAGACCCCATTTGGCCAATCACTCCAAATCCTCTTGCCAGTAATATAGATATCTCTGTTTCACTCTGATGTGCTTTGATGTTGCTATTGTTTATACTCACTCCTTCCTCTTCCCCACCCCAATTTGTGTCTTAGAAGCTTTTTAAACAAAGATGTCTTCTACTCTTCCTTATAGCACCTAGTAAGGTTGAGAAAATGTAATTGATTGGTTGGTGTCTCTCTTGCCTTATGGTTCCTGAATCACTCAACAATTCACCCTCCTGCCAACTCTTCTCTTGTCCTACATACATCTTTTAGAGGATAACTGCTTCGTGAACCTGACCTTGTGAGTGATGCTGAATTTGCTTCTTAAGAAACTAAGCACAAACACTTTATATCAAAGATGGACTAGTGCTCAACATATAAACAGTTTGGAAGTCAGGAAAGGAGTAAGTCATGGGCCAGACTATACCAAGGATGTATAATGAAGATAAATATGAAATAAATAAATGTCTTGTTTCATCTTTACTCCTCCAGTTTGCATGGATGTTTTATTTTCATCAGATCTTCTAATCATCCTTCCCAGCTTTTCTTAAACCTTGGGGCAAGAATGGGAAGATGAATTATACTCTGAAGCAGATTGCCTCCAAGGAGATTTTACTAATCCCCTTGGTTAATATAAATTAAATTGGGAATAGGAAAAAAGAATAACAGTGTTTGGAAGAGGGACCAAGCCTGGCAGCCTGCTCAAACTTTCCCTTTCTGTGAATTAATAAAGCAGTATAAGAACAGGTAAGAGATGAGATTAGGGCAGGGATTGGTGATTACAGACCCTAAAATCAAGCCATCTTTGGTTCCATATACAATATATACTAATATAAGTTCTAGGATGGTAGAAACAGTGAAAGATGTAATTAAGACTGCATAAAGAACCTGAACTTAAGAATCAAGGACAGACCATGGAGTTTCTATTCTATTATGCTTTCTTTCCTGTCTAGTCTTTGTTTAATTGCCACCTAAACTTTCATTACCTTCAAGGTAGCTAAGTCCAATGGATAGAGCACTGAGTCTAATTATGAAGACTTGAGTTCAAATCCTGCCTTAGATAATTACTGGGTGTGTGACCTTGGCAAGTCATTTAAATTCTGCCTACCTTAGTTTCTTCATTTATAAAATGGGAATAATAATAGCATTTGCACTTTTTTTTGAAGATCAAATGAGATATTTATAAGGCTCTTAACACAAGACCTGACATATAGTGGGCATTTAATAAATGCTTGTTCCTTTTTTATTTTCAGCCTAACTAAAAGTCCTCCAGGAATCAAAGAATTTCTTGTTTCAACTTCTACAATGTCCCATCACAGCCCTTTTCCATGTTCTTTTATCTTTTTCTTCATATTCCCACTGTAGTTTAGCCCTTTTCTCAGTCCCCAACTGCCTTTAGCTCTCTTTTTTCACATTCTTTTTGCCTGCTCTTTAGTTATTAGTGTTTGTTCTTAATAAATAAGTTGATTGATTGATAGACCACATGGTAAAAGGAAGAAGATCTGGGTTCACTGAAGTGATGTAACAGGGATTCTGGTAAAGGAAAAGATAGCAAGCTTAGCTGACAGAAAAGCCAAATTCCTAACAACAACAATAAAAGGCCCAGAGAGGAAAGGTAGAGATTATCTAGAAAATTCCTTCTTCAAGGCAGTAACTTCCTCTGTTAAGGCAGTCCCTTCTCCTGGAATCTAACTCTTCTTCCTAGACACCCTGGACAGCTCCTTGCTCTCTTGGCTAGGGACCAAAGAATCTGGGGCTTGAGGAATCTACCTAGAACCATTAACACATCTCAGCCATGGGATCCATGTTCAAAACCCTATTTGTCCAACTCCAGGTAATTTACTTAATCACTCTGGGTCTCAGTTTTCTCACTTGTAAAATGAAGAGATTGAAATATATGACCCTGAACATCCCTTCCAGTTCTATGATTCTATGATGTAGAAACAAGACAAATCAAAAGAGTGAAAAAAGATTAAGGAAGAAAGTTGGAGGAATTAGCCCATCTTGGTGCTTTTCTAACCACTCTCTAAGTCTTCTCCAGCTCCTTACCCTAATACTAATTGTGAAAACAGCATTGTTGGTCCAGAAAAAATTGAGGACATGGTTATGCTTTGGATATAAAGAATGCATGTCACTTTGGCCCTTGTACTCTTAAACTTTGGTCCTTAATCCTAGCTTGGTGTGACCTATCACAGAACTCAGAGTCCAGTACTTACTTGGAGGCAGAAGACCCAAGTTTGAGTCCCAGCTCTGCTATTTACTAGGTAATGAAACTTTGAGTAAATCACTTAATTTCTCAGCACTTCATTTTTCCTATAAATAATATAAGGGAGTTGAGTGACATGATTTCTAAAATCTCTTTTAGCTTTAATTACCATTTCATGATTCTGATTTCACCCCTCAGGGTGAAAAACATCATTAGGCTCCCTGTTTGTCCCCTTGAATAATCTAACTTCCTCAATGCCCTATCCTTTCAGTTCTTACCCTTCCTGTCCCTTTCATATGGTTCTCCTCTGAACATTTGGAAGTTCTTCTTCTAAGAGATCCCTTTTCTTAGAATATTAAAGAAGAATGGATAAAAATTGGGGAGAATTAAAGAGAAAATATGGGCAGGAAGGGCAAGTGAACACTAGAGTGGAATCCCAGAGATTACTGTAGGGATGGTAGAGGATGAGTAAATAAAGGACATGATATTCATCTTTACCTAGTGACTTTTTTTATCATGTACCTAAAAATGAGAGACATATAGAATTTAAATCCAGAAGGACCCTAGAAATCATCCATTTCAGGCTTCATTTTGTAGATTAGAAAATTGAGACCCAGGAAGGTTCAGACTTTACCAAGATCACAAAAACAGCGCCCAAATTTTATTACTCCAAACTCCAGGACTTTTGCCACTATATTATGCTGAGAGAACCAAAAGGTTGGTTGTTTAGAAAAGTTTGGGAATAATTCTCCCTGTGCAGCGGGAGAACTGTTCGGTTCTGCAAATATGTATTGTATCTAGGATATACTGCAACATATTTAACATATATAGGACTGCTTGCCATCTTGGGGGGGGGAGGAGGGAGGTAGGGGAAAAAACGAAACATAAGTGATTGCAAGGGATAATGTTGTGTAAAAATTATCCTGGCACGGATTCTGTCAATACAAAGTTATTGTTAAATAAAATTAAATTAAAAAAAAAAGAAAGAAAAGTTTGGGAATGATTTAAAGAGATAAGAATTATAGGGAAATTAGTGAATTTAGGGAGAGAGTAGACTTTTTAGAGGCCTTCCTTCTAGGATAGAGAATAATGGGCTTCTTTGGGAGAAGCAGGAGAAGAAGGAACTCTTAGTTATCATGGAAATCTTCCTTGTGGAAAATAAAATAATTTGAAAGAATAAGGTCATGGAACTGGCTACCTATAGCTATTTCTAATGGCTATGATGACTGATAAAGAATCTAGAGTCTCAGGGAAGAATAAATTTTATTAAAGGGATATTGAGCACCTCTAACCTAGGGGCTGGTGGTGCTGAGTCTTAACCAAGCAATATGATAAATACCTAATTGGTCTAAACAGTAGGACCTTTAGCTCTTTATAGAAGAAGCTACTGTGCTCCCCACCTGAATACTAGTGATATTCTTGTCTAATAGGTACTGGGTATTATGTTTTATAGAATAATAAGATTTTTGAGCTGCAAGGGATCCTAAAGGTCATCTAATCCATCCTTCTCATTTTTAAATGAGTAAAAAAAGAACAGAAAGATAAAATTATTCAAGGTCAGGCAATAAGTGGCAGAATCAGAATTTGGGACCAAATCTTTCAAGTTCAAATCCAATACTATTTCCACTATACCACATTGCCTCAGTTGAATAAAATACCTATGAACCACTGGGAGAGTAATATATCACATGAGTTTTTCCTCAAGTCAAGACTTTTTCTTAATTACAGTAGAAACCTACTCTAGAAGAGGTTCATGAGTTGCAAACCTTCCTTTTGTCTTATCCTGAGTGGTACCACTTAGTTTATATAATTTGGAATCTGATGGGCAGATGCATTCCCCCCCCCCCCCCCCACCATGTCACTTTGTAATTCAACCAGAAGCTAGTCCCAGGCTTTAATCTTTTTATTTTTTTTTTTTAAAGACTCCCTATTTCACCCAAGCTGACAGTACAGGGGCTATTCATGGCCCCGATCCCAGCACCACTCTGATTGGCATGGGAACTTGCCCAAGTTCCATTTTCCAACCTGGAAACATTTGCCTCCCTTAAGGCAACCTGTGGATCTTCTCCTACTACTCCCATTCCTGAGGACTCACCATGTTAATGCTGAATTTAATGTGGACAGTTGATTGGTTTGTCTGAGTTCAATCTTTACCATTAAAGCACTAAATACAGTAGGACTTGGAGAATATCCCATAAGCCTTTAATCCATATTTATTTTTAGCATTTTCTCCTGGTTTGCTTCATAAATGTAAACATAGCAATCATTCAATCCTCTGGAAGACATGACTTTCCATGGAAAAATTAATATATTGTTTTCTTACTGAGAATTAAATTTTATTTGGAGACAATTGAAGCTAAGTGACTTGCTCAGGGTCACACAAGACAACAGATGTCTTGAGAACAGATTTGAACTCAGGGATTCCTTACTTCATGGCTAGGTACTAGTACTGTGCCACCTAGATGCCCCCAGAGTTAAATGTTCTAGCAATGAAAAGCACTTACCTTACCATTCATTCACATAATGCTTGTTTTAGAGATGGGAGAGGTAGGAAAAGTGTTCTTGTTGTGAGACTTGACTTTCAACTGAATTCAGGTCCCATTTCTTTCAGATTAGACTCAGTAAACTGCCATGTATCATCTTGGAGGTTCTGGGATTATAGAGTGTCTGACATCTGCATTATAGTATGGAGAATCATATTTAGTGTCTGTATCTTACCTATCTTTGAATAATAGTTATTTGGTAAATTGGCTAGCATGTAACCTACAGAGATTAGAATGCTATTTTGGGAATATATTCTAACTCAAGTTGGGAAGCCTCCTAGAGCTAAGGCACACTATGCAATAGAATATTATATTCATTTGTTGGAGAGAGGGACAAAACATGATTTCAATGATAAGGACCTTCTAGGTGAGGAAACTGCTATTATTAATGCAGGTTGACACTTTTATTGCAACCGATATTCTTAGAGAGAGCTTACAAGACTGCATGGTTAAGCCTTACCAAGGATCCCACAGCCAAATATGGATCAAGAGATAGAAGTAGAACTCAGGTCTCTGTCTTTGAGGCCAGCTTTTTATCATTATGCCATCCTTTTTTAACATAAGCAAAATAACCTCATCTACTTGCTAAAGCTCTGGATTCCTGTACTACTGACACTCAGCCTGGCAGACTGGAGGTCACTATGACATCCCTGTTGCTTAGCAGAGCTATTTAGTAAATGTCTGCTGAATTGAGCGTTGAATTAGAGGCTGGTTATAAAGAGGTACTTAGGTTATAGGCACCCACCCAAGCCTTTTGTGATCAGAACTCTTGGTACAGTGATGTATTGTTAGCCCTCCCTTCTCTTTTTTTATCCTGTAGATACTTTCTTTTCCTGGTACTTCCTTATCTGACTGTTCAGAATTCTTCCATTTCCTCAGGAAGCTGGTTGGAGGTGAGGGGTTCCATTTTTGCTATACTACTTATTCACCCTAGGACCAACCTTTTTGTATGTGGTAGACAGCATCAATTGCATAGATTGCAGCTTTGTCTGATACAGACACAGGGAGAACATCTGTGTGGGCTCTAGTAGGAATTTCCTCTTACCCAAACTGACCTGCCTATTAGCTGAATCCCTTCTTGCCCAGGGACTCATCTAGCACCCAAACAGGCTCAGTTAAGTGGGTGGTTGCTCTTATCTGTGGAAGGAATCATATCCATTCTCCAAGCAGGTGCTGCTTAAAATCACAGCCTTTCAGAGATGGAAGAGACTTCAGCTATCATTCAGTCCAATCCAGAACTGAGAGGAAGTACATGTTTACAGCACATCCAACTAATGATTAAAAGCCCTATCAAAAAGTTACATGGAACAATCTTCCAAGGGGGTTTATTTCAGTTTTAAACAGCTCTAATGGTATTAAGTCCTGACGCTGAGCTAACATGCACTTTCCTGTAATGGATAACTTATCAGTGATTATACAGTATGGAGTAAGCAAGGAGGGGCAGCATCTTTCATCTAAATCTCTATCTATGGTTGAAAGACTGACCAGCTGGGAAGGCTGTAAGGACAAATTGTATCACAGGAAGAAGCCAGAGTACCTCCAGGGTAGAGGGACCAGCAAGATAATAACAAAAATAATTGAGACATACAGTGATTTAAAGTTTGCAGAAAGGTTTTACACATTATCACCAAAAAATTTCTCCATAGAGAAGGAAGTTTTATTGGATTCTATCACGGCATAAAAGAAACGAGGAGAATGTAGTACAACAGAATCTTGAGAGCCTGAGTTCAAATCCTGGCTCTACTAATGTATGACATTGGGCAAATCGCAACCTCTCTCTGGTCCATAGTACGTGACCTGGAAACTCTGTCATATAAGAATCAGTGGAAGGAGCCAGAAATGTCTAGCATGGAGAGAAGTTCTGGTGGGAAGGGAGTAGCAACTGGATAGTTGTCTTCAATTGAGGCGCTGACTTTCAAGAGATAGTGGTGATCTTCTTGGCACTAGATGACAGACCTAGGAGCAACTATTAGAAGCTGCAGAGACGTGGTGGTAAGGATCAAATCAAATGATACTCATTAAAGCTATTTGTAACCCCTAAAGTGCTATATTAATGTGAGCTTTTATTATTGGAGAGGAAATTTCTGAATAATTAGAGTTCCCAAGAGCAGAATGGGCAACATCAGGTGGTCATGGATTCAGTGGAGGTCTTCAAGCAGAGGATGGATAGAAGGGATCTCATAGAGGTGATATTCGTGGATGAATTGGCTTGGATAACTCTCTAATATCAGATGACTTTTTGACACTGAGATATTGCGAAATGGGTTTTTTTTAATTGGTCAAAACATTACTGGGACCAATGCTTGTTTCTTAGAGACTCTGAGGTTCACCTAGTCAGGCACCATTAAGTCTGGAGCTCCTACTCTTAGAGCAAATGCTCTAAAACGAATGTGTGTGTTGCCAATGTCAGTGCTATACAGGTCCAAGCTAGGTATTTAAATAATTCTAAAACAATAAGGAGGCTTATGCTTTGAATCTCCATAAGAAATGGTTTAGGAGCTTCAAGATCCCCTGAAGAGATGCCATAATATGACAACATATTCATACAACGGATTATATGTTGCTAAGCATTTTCCCAACTATTATCTCATCTGATCCAATGACCTTTTGAGGTAGACAAGAAAGTTATGAGCTTCCATTTTATGTTTATGTCATTTCACTGTCTTTTCCAAACCTAGTTTGAAGAGAAAAAGGGGCCGCCTGAGTTTTGGGGTCATTGGGGGGGGGGTCATGTCTTCTGCTGCTGATCTATAATTGTTCTGAAAAAACTAAATTCACTTGCTCACTAGGCCATAGTCTGAAGGCAGAGGCCTGTGGGAAGAACTACTACTCTTATCAAAAATATTATAAATTAATCTGGGAATAAAAGAAATTAAGCAATAATTAATGGAAAATACAGTCTACCATATTTCTGGTCTCATACTTCATCCCTGATTTCTGCTGTCTTATTCTCAGGACATTAATACATATGGGAAGGGGTATGGATGTTCTTAGGGGTAGGGTTTTTTGAGCCTTTGATACTGAGTGTGTTGTTTCCTGCTTGTAGCCTGTCATCTTCCTCCCCTTCTCCCCAACCCAAACATTTGAAGAAAGTAGACCCAAAATGGTTTCGTGTAAATAAGCAAAGAACAAAACTCTTCATGTTTCTGCAGACTATGCACAACTTTGCAGAGACTAGGCAACCTTGTTATGAATGAGTAGGCCTCAGAGACCACCATTTGAGGCCTGACCTCCTACATCCATAGCCTTTCTCCCAGGCTTCAGGGCTCCTCAGCCCCAAGTCACAGTGATGGGGGGCACAGTGCTCTCTTAAGCATGTACTGTTTGAGTTAGCCCAAGAGCCCTTAAGCCCTGGGAAAGTAGCTACCCTCCTTATTTATCATATTCCTTCTTGCTCCTTAATAATCAACATAGCTCTTTTTGTGGCCCTTTCCCTTTCACATCCAGGTCTCAAAGAAATGCTAAAAGACTCAACCTAAAAGTGTCTATGATTTTCATTCCTAGATTCTCTTAAGGTTAGTGGAAAAGGAGGGATGACAGGGAGAATGAGGATGTAAACAATCTGTTGTCCATAAGTATTTCTGTTCCAGCCTGACAGATTCTACTTGTTTCCATAGGAAACCATTTGTAGCCACTGGGCCCAGTTCACAGGCCTTCCTTGGCTCTATTCAGGCAGAGGCTGGAGGTCAGCCGAAGCAGAGAGAATGCAGGGAGCCAGCTGTGGAGTCTGTTACTTCATTCCAGCCACTGCCCTTTATAAATATTTATAGCAGCTCTCCTTCTAAATATAACACACTGGAGCCCAAAAAGGAGGGGGAAAATGGGGGGGGGGAAATCACCAAGAATTAGGACTGATTATCATGTATGCCAAGGAATTATTTAAACATAATGAAAGGCAGAGGATGGCTTCACCAAGTGGCCTCCAGGGAAAAGCAGACAGGGAGAACCTGTCCATCCACATCCTCCCTGACCTACAATACTTTTGCTTGCAATTCCTGGTAGAGGAAAGGACTTTATGTTTTGGACTCTGGGGGCTAAAGCAGTGAGCTCTTTCTTTCCCCAGGTTACAGAGCATGTAATGTCAAATGTAGCGGAAACCCAATAGTGAGAGGCAAGAGTCTATTTTTAGCCTGTGGCCTGGGGTATGGCTGTCTGTAAAGCTGAGAATGGGCCTGAAGCTTTCTTTATATGATAGAAGAAAACTTGCTGGTGGTTTTTTGAAGTCAAAGGTCATGTGGGAAAACAGTGTCCCCCGCCCTGGGAAATCACCCACATTTTGGTAGCAAGTCAGAAAGAAACCCAGGTCACCGACACAAGATTAGTGCTTTCTTTTTTTCTTTTTTTTAAACCTCCTGGGAAATTCCTTGAATGATGTAGAGATGAGCCCATGCCCTGAGGGGAGTGGTGATGATGCTAGTACATGCAGGAATCTGAGGGAAGGGCCCACCAGTAGGACCCTCTGGCAGTCCCTCCCCTCCTCCCATCATCATTGGCTCTCCTTGTCCTGGTGCTGCGGTGACAGGCAGGCTGCAGGCTTGGTCCAGGTGTGCGCTGGAAAGATGATGGATGGGAAGGTGCCTCTGGGGGAAGGCTCTGCCTTCATCATGTCAATGCCAGCTTGTTCCACTGTCCTCTGAGTCTCTGCAGGACAGATCTACTGTTAGTGAAAAGAAAAATATACATCTTTTCTTGCAATGGTTTCTGGGCAAATGCTGAGAGGGTTTGGTATCATGAAAGTAATCTATGTAGGTCCCAGGCTGTTGAGATCCGTATCTTAAAAGCACAGAGTATCTGGAGATGGGTTGGGCAGAATTATTTCTGGCTCTCTTCTAAGGCAGGGGAACATGGTTTCCTTGGTATGTGTGTTAGGAGGGCTGGGGACTGGAAAAGAGCATCCTTTGGGACTCCTTTAAAGGTCAAGGATATAGGGTATATTTCCAAGGAAGAGATAAGGCAAGGATTGTGATGTCTCTTTATCTCTACAATACTGGTCAGTTTAGATGTTTTCCAGATCTGTGAGTCTATGAGATGAAAGGTATCAGATGGAATCTATCAAAGATACTGAGGCAATCTGGGAGGGGGGATGGGCGAGAAAAAAATTAGCATTTGTAAACATAAGAAAGGGAAAGAAGGCATTGGCTCTGAATTAGGAAGTGAATGGAAACATGATATTTCATGTGATATAAGGTGTCGATAACTCAATTATTAGAGTCTGTGTTTCAAATGAACAAATTATGGTATAAATTCCTTTACAAGACCTACCAGGTAGAGGGATTGGTGAGAAGCATGTCCCCCTAACTGTGAATCTATCTTCTCTGACCACTTGTGGAAAAATCAGTCCCCTGGGGATCAAAGACTTAAATCTAATTTCTTCTCTGCCATTGGCTAGCTGTGTGATCATGGGGGAGTCACTTTATTTCTAAGGCCTCTGTCTGCTCCTCTGGGAAACAAATGAGTTGGGCTAGATGGTCTTTGAGTTCTTTTTCAGCTTTAGAAGTCTGTGTGTTCTTTTTTCTGTAGGGAAGTCAAAATTGTGTTCCCAGATTACTAGTGAGAAAATCAAGAGAGATCTTAATCAAAGAGAATGAATGTTTGGAGGAGCCACTCAAAGCCCATGAGACCCAGCAGAAGAAAGAACTTTTTCTTTGGATCCTAAGCTGATTCTTTTCCATCTAAATAGTCATTGTTACTGAGCTAGACTTTGTGAGATGTCATATCAACAAAGTAAACTACATACAAATTAGGACAGAGGAAAATATAAGAGGGAAGAGGATCAGGAGTAGAATTAAGAGTTTGATCCACAATAGGAAAAAAAGTCACTGGAGAGTTTGTTATTGCAATACTATCCTCCATTGTCCCTCTACCAAGATCCCCAAAGGTGTTCATTGGTTATAGTTCTGGGAACTGAGCAATGTTGTCCTTATCTTATTGTGATGGTTCTGAGGACTGGACTAGAAGATTTGCGCAGTCAGCCCTGAAAATTTGTAACCTAGAAAGATGACTACAGGAGAGAAAACAAGGAAAAAATATCAGGGCTACCCTTGAAGAACCTGTGCTTCAAGAATTATGTCTGCTTATTGTTCCATGGCACTGTAATCTGATTCCACTTTTCTTTTGCATTAGTTAAGCAAACATGAAGTTGTATCATTTGGGAGAAGGAACAAGGGTTGAAGTCTTAAGTTTAAAATGAAGAGGAGATGAGACTGGGAAGAATGAGGATATCTTAGGGGGGTAGTCAAGCATTTTCTTCATAACCTATGTGGAAATCTTCATATTTTTCTAGGAGGTGAGAAGGTTCAAGAATAGTGTAATACTTCTGGAATCTAGCAAATAGACTGACATAAGGGGGATTTGTGCCCATTTGCTTTGCTGACACAGTTTGATGCTGTTCAGCTTATTGTCAATCTGTGGTACAAGGATTTGTGGCCAGGTTAATGCTCCAGGATTAGATCTTAAGGACAGAATGGGAGAAATGATTTTCACTGGGTGTTTTCTGTGGGTAAGGATAGTGGAAATTATGGAAGGAAAAGGTGTTGATGTCAAAGGTGGCCTGGGGAGAATGGAAAGATAGATGTGAAGCTCTACCCTTTTACATTCTTCCAGATATTGACAGCTGCTTTTAAATCAGTCATTTCTGATTTGGTAACTTCTTCCCAATTCAATCTCCCCAAATAACAACTTTTCACAGAGGACTAGCCACGTTTCTAATACAGTTCCTGAAATGCAATGATTTTGGGAAAGAGAATAATGGGGTTCAGTTGATAGGCTGAAGTGAAGCCTTTTCTCATTCAGTATGGGCCTGACCTGTGTAGCATATTTTGTAAGCAGGAAAAAAGGGAAACTAAAATCCATTTAAGGAATGGAGAGATGGGAAAAATATGAGGAAAGAAACAGTAGTAGGAAAAGACAGGGAACAAGGATAGCTTGTACTCACTTTTGTTACCCCTTGGTCCAGACCGTCCTGGCTAACCTGTGTAGCAGAGATAGAAATAATAATTTAGATCACAATGAAGTTTCCTATCCAAAAGAAAGCTTTTCAAGGCTATTTGCTCTGTCCCCATGATTTTCTAGTTTTCCTTTACTTTCTTTGTAAAATGATTTCTTACTATAGGATAGGATAAGATCATGTAGTCCTTAACTGCCGCTGCAGTGCATACTAAATAAAATGCCCACATCGAAAAATGTCTGGCAGGGACAAAAATCAGCAGGAAATGAATCTCTGACAGACACATGAATATAACTTAGGGAATGCCAATAAGACACTAATAATCTGCCCCTAAAATGGATATGAAAATGACCTGAATGGTGCTATAGTTTTTCCTGGTTTTGTGCTGTGCTCAAAATATAAAACTGTAACTGTATCAACTCTAGAAGTCTCTAACATTGTCTCAAAACCCAAGACATTTAAATCTGGTTTCTAGTCTATTCTGGTTATCTCTGCCTACTTGTCATGAGAGGCAGTATGCCCAAGAGAAAGAATACTAGATTGGGGGCAGCAAGGTGGTAAATGAATAGAGCATTGGCCCTGGAGTCAGGAGGACCTGAGTTCAAATCTGAACTCAGACAGTTAATACTTACTAGCTGTGTGACTCTGTGCAAGTCACCGAATTCTGATTGCCTCACCAAAAAATATAAAAAGAATACTGGACTTGGTGCCAGGTGAGACCTGGGTTTCAATCCCATCTCTGACATTTACCAACTCTGTGAATTTAAGCAAGCTGCTTAAATTTTCTAACCTTTAGTTTCCTCATCTGTAAAATGGGGATAAAGTATTCCACACTAAGGTCATTATTTTACATGATTGTGATTACACAAGAAAATATATGTAAAATGCTTTCCAGATATATGTATATGGCATATATGTCAATTATTATTACTAAACACTCAGAATATCTATTAACTAGCCAAGGAAATTCCTGGCCTCCAACTGCTTGGACAACAGATAAAAGTAATACCAATAACTTTGTTATAGGAGAAGGTTTGATGTGGGGGAAAGGGGCATGGAGTGCATATCATGAAATGATGTTGAAAATGGTGTAAGAAAACAAAGGGCATCAATAAATCAAATAAAAATGCCATGAATTGACACTGGGCATCAATAAAACAAACGAAAAAGAGTTGACATTTATATTCTTACAAAACACACGGTATGGATGAGATCATTTGAATCTTGCTATTTTGCAGATGGGAAAATGAAGGCTCAGACAAATAACCTGATTAGTCAGGATCCCACCAGTTAGTAAATGGCAGAGCCAGGATTGCAGCCTCCATATCAATTAGGGTCTTCTGACTTCAAGTCAACTGTTCTTTCTATTACATTCTGGCTTCTTTACAGGGGAATCAAGAAAAAAAGATTTTAGGGGAGACAGGAATGGACTGTGATGTTCTGGAGGAGATGAGATGAAATCGGGATCCCAAGGAAATTTGGGTGGAGCTTGGGATATGCAGTTTTTAACTGAGTGGTACGGGAATACATTTTGTCATCCCCAAAGCTTTTTTTGGGATCAGGTTAATGGATGCTATGGAAAGAGAGGGAGAGAAGATCTAGATGGAAGCAGAAACATTTTGAAGGATGGAGTATTACTGGGCAGAATTGGAAGGGGGTCTAGAATGGGCCCCTACAAGTGGGAAGTTTGAGAGAGTCATTATATGTATTATATGTGGTCTTTTTTGGTCTCATTTTTATGTTTGGTTAGGATACCAAAATTGCCTCACTGAGACAAGTTGTATGTAATTTTATCATAAAGAATTGAGACCATTTTAATTTCATTCATTTTTGTTCAGTGTTACTGCTCATACTATCCCAAACCAGAGATGAGTATTTAATACTTTATCAGATCCAGACGCTTCATATATAAAAAGGACTGATCTCAGGATCATTTCCAAACCTAGTAATCTTTTACCAGAAGAGTGAACCATGCATTTTGGTTTGGGGGCCACATCTTAAATCCCATTAAAATTTGAAATTTAAGTCCCAAACTTATGGCTATCCCAAATCTCCTGTTACCTCACTTCATCTCAAGTCCTGTCGCATGGGTAGAACACTTTCCAAACCTTCCCCCCACCTCCCCGAGGAAGCAGACCCAGACATCTACAAATAGAAACCCTCTACAAGTGGTGAAAAACACAGAGTAGATGAGGCATAAAGATCAAGAAGGGCCCGAAGCCAGAAAACACAAGTTGGAGGCAACTATACCTGTTTCTGCTGTTGTCCGAATGGTGCGGCACTGGTTTTAGTTGTTTGTAGAGGGCTGGGAACCTTGACTGAGTAGCCACTGCTTTCTCTGTGGCCCATCCACCCACTACCACTGTTCAAGTAATTTATGGGTTGCTAAGGAGGGAATGAAATCACTGCCAATTGTGATCCTCTCTCTCCTTCCCCTAAAGTGGTAATATGGCTGCACATTGTATAAAACAAGTTCATCAATTCCTAGTCCTCCGTCATGATTCTTGCCAACCACAATGATATTCTAGGTTAGTGTTTGACTAATGGAAAAATGGCAAGACTGCCACTTTTCTCAATACTGCAGTAACCTACACATTTTAAGAGAAGCTTAGGATCAGACCTCAAGGGGAATTACAGCCAGGTCTATTCCTGTAGGCTGGCAATTACCATGGAATGCTAAGCCTCTAGGGTAGTCTTTTTTAGTGGTACAGTCATGAGTGTGTACACGAAATTGGGTGTTATATGGCATTTCAAAGCTTCTGTCTGCAAGTTGTTTAAATACTAGAGATGGGAGGAGCTATGGAATTGGCAAGCTTCCTTGGAAAAAATCCTTACCCTGGGGCATATTAGGGGCAGCTAGGTAGACCAGTGGTTAAAGTGCTGGGTCTGAAGACAAGACTCATCTTAATGATGAATTCATATCTGGCCTCAGATGCTTAGTAGCTGTGTGACTTTGGGCAAGTCATTCAACCCACTTTGCCTCAGTTTTCTCATCTGAAAAATGAGCTGGAGAGGGAAATTGCAAACCACTCTAGTATCTTTGTCAAGAAAATTCCGAATGGGGCTGTGGAGAGTTGGACATGACTGAAACAAACAAATAACAACAAAGGACACCTTAAAAGAGAAACTGGGATGCAGGGAACAGAATAATGACCATTTGTTTTCTTCTCTAGTTCACTTTACTGACACTGAGGCAAACAGGATTAAGTGACTTGCCCAGGGTCACACAGTTAGTGAGTGTCTGAGATTGGATTTGAACTCTAGAAAACGAGTCTTTGTGATTCTAGGCCCAGGACTCTTATCTATTGTGTTAGCCACCCTGCCGCCCCATTTAAACTAAGATTCAGGGCCAAGACTCACTTATTTGACAGAACATGATGGTTTTGCAAAAAAATGAAAAAAGGATGTATAAGGGAGGAAGAGGTAGGGGGAATATGAAAAGAGTCTAAGGGGAATGGGTACTGTTATGTGGGACAGGAGATAAATGGAGAAAGAAGAGGAAGATCAAATCTTTACAGAAAGAAACGGTACAGTTATAACAATGAGATCTGATCAGCACTACTTTTGTATTTACATGTTGGTGTATCTTAATGTCTTTATATATGTACTTCACTTCTTTCCTTTATTTTAATAGAAACCTGGCTCTTCCCTTGAAGACCACACTCTCCTAACTGAGGCTTCGCTTTCTCTCTTGGTGGAGGTATTTCTGGACCACTGAATCAATATTCTGTTCTCCACTTGTCACTTACCATCAATCTATCCTATCCTCTTCGAATCATTGACTAGGGTCTGTTGACTCTCACAACCCATTTCCCATTCTTTGAGAAGCTTCAATACCTAGCCCACATTTTTTTCTTTTCTTCCTAACATCCGTATTACATTCAGCAGCTTCAAAGTTCATATTGATAACCTTCAGTCTCTTTGATTTCAAAGTTCCTTTTTCTCCATGATTTTCTAAACTCTCATCTCTACACTACACTGATCACTCCAAACAGTATGTTCACAACCTGGAATTCTGTATCACAAGGATATGTTCTCTCTTCAAACACAATTTCTTTACCTGTCATCAATCTTATTCCTCTAAACTGCTCATCTTGAGTCTTTCTGTTACTTAATAGTAATTTTTCCCTGTATGTGACCTGGCTCCTAGTTACAAGACTATAGCCCTCTAGATACCATGATGGACTACTTATTATTATTACACTATTTACTAAATTATTAGTATTATCCTCATCACATGAATCCCCAAACAATTTTCACCCCTTCTGTAGGTCAAACTTTCTTTCTTTTTTTCAAGATTTCCAAGTTCTACTAAGGAAGGCACAAATTTATTCAATCTTGGCCTATTAAAGATTACTACTGTCCAACTTTAAAATGGCTTTCTGTGGCACTTGTCAAATTTAAAATTAATTTTTCATTGTATCTCCAATATTTCCTATTACATTGATGCCAGGCCTATTCTCAGACCTCTAATTCTCCTTTTACCATCTCCATTTTAGCAAATGATCTTTCCTTCTACTGCAATAAGGAAGTCCATAATATGGATGATATGGAATAGAGATGAAGATCAAGAAACAAGGAACTCTAGTAATGTTACCATCCTTCCATTATCTTTATTTACTGGCTTATTTCTTCTCCTTTCCTTCTTATATTTTTTCTTTTTCTTAGAATTTCTTAGAAATTCATTCTTTTTTACAATGAATCCTGCAGTCATTTCCTTTGGGGGGCAGCACACTACTGTTTTCTTGCTGCATTGTATACTACCACTAGCTTTTTTAGGAGGATGCCCTCATTTTTCACTTATTTCCCTTTGAGATATATAGTCATATGTGTGGACATGCTTGTGTTAGCCCCTAGGGAAGGCAGTCTGTTTTCGGTTTGGCAAAGATGGTGGTCATGTTTTGTTCCTTCTCTTGCTGGAATGGTTCCTCATATAAGGGGCAGGGATGAAAATGAATTGGTATTGTAGTGACTAAATGAAATCTTTGCCCTGAAGCTTAAGGCCTCTATAACAGTTCTTACTGAAGGAGAAATAAGGTATTCTTATTTTTGTTTTCTGGCTAGCTTGGAGAGAAAGGAATCAGTCTCCAAGTAACCCATTAGGTTATGTGCCTATGGTATATGAAACAGGAATAGAATCAAGGTCAGGAGAAGATGATATGATTGATCTTTATGAATCCTATGTCAGAAGAATTATGATTAATATTGTATAGTTCAGAATTAGGATCACTGGGTAGACATTGTGTATAGAAAGGAAAAAACTTTCTAATAATTAAGTTATCCCAGAGTGGCGTGATTTGACTCAGGAGGTAGTGGACTCCTCCTCACCTGGGATTCTCAAGTGAAGTCTGAATGAGTATTTGTTGAGGATATTATAGAGGATAGGCTGGACTAGATTATTCCTGAGAGTTGGTCATTTCCTAATTGCTATTTGCCAGTATAAATTGGGATACATGAAAAGAAACATTGTATCCAACTAAAATGCATTAGTATCTTGGTTATTTTACTGACTGTCTTTAATACCTATTCTCCCCCTTTGTCCTCTCACTTTTCCCAATCTGTGTGCTCTCTCTCTCCTTTTCTCCCTCCCTCCCTCTTTCCCTCTTCCTCCCCTCTCTCTGTCTCTGTCTGTCTCTTTCTCTCATTCATGAAGATGCATATAGATTTATTTCAGAGCAGTTATGTACACCTACAAATATCCTTATAATTTGTTGAAATGTGAGGATTGACCAACATCCAAACATAGAAATGTAGCTAAAATACTTGCACCAATGAACAATAAGCTGACTCGACTGCCCAAGACACAAACTTAAGAAAGGGTTGTGGGTCTCTGAGTTCACAATCTTGTCAGGTTCCAGAATAATCCCAGTAGAGCCAGAAAGTGCTATACACCATACTGCAAAGAGTGCTCTGACAACCCAACACTACATGATTGGATTCTGTGCTATGAACAAATGCAGCAGGCAGGGGCTGGAAATTCTAGGAAAACAGGGGTTACCAGTTCCACTAGTTCTGGCTTGATGCAGAAAAAAGAAAAAAATGAAAATTTTAGGTAGAGTTGTTCCTCCAAGTACTGTTTCTTGCCTGGACTAATTTTTTGATGGTTGCTAGCTAGCCTATGAGAATTTTATACAGTGATTAGTCTGCTCTACAGCAGAATGGATAAAGTCATCAGCCTGTAATTAAGTGACTTATATTTGAATTCTATTTTAGACTCTTGTTAATTGTGTGAGCACAGGTTAGTCACTTAATTTAACTAGCAAAATACTTTAGCCCTTATATTGGGTGATAAAGAATACCTCTGGTGAACGAATCAATCAATGACATTAAACTAACATATATCCAGTCATACTTTGTCTTCCATAAAACAGCAAGCCAATTCTGGTGCTTGGTAGTTTAGAGCAAAGAACAAGTTTAAGCCAAGCCCCTGATAGAAAGAATCACTTCAGGTGTTGAGGGAGAGAAGAGTTTTAATCTACTTCCAACCCCCTCAAGTAGAAGAGGAATTTCTGAGCTTTGAAGAGTTGAAAGATCTGGACATTTCCCTAGCTTTCTAGCAGTGTTCCCAGAATAGAAGTGATTACCTTCAATAACTATTAGGAACTGATGATAAACTAGATAATCTAAGGGAAGGAAGATTTCAGACTTTACAAGGAGCACAAATAGTTAAGAGAACTATTATGAAGGACTCAAGAAGGGAACAGGACTTTTAGGAATTGTAAGTTAGTTACCCCTTTGCTACAACACCTGCTCTAAGCTCCAATCCTTTTCCCCTTAGACTTTGTATGTACTTGTAGGTGAGTAAGTACCTTGTTAGTAGGGTTATTTGCATCAACTCTTCTCTGAACAATCTTAGTAAATACTGATTTCTAAAAAGTAATTAGGTCTGACTGACTAATTAGCAATTAATAATCAAAGGGGAAGTATATCAACGGGGAGATTGTAAACTATATGTACTAGGAAAGAAATCCTCCATAATCCCTCAAGGATTACTCCTAGACCACTGAGGAGAGAAGTCATCCTTGGGACATAATTTGAGAACTGGAATTGGGACAGTAACTCCAAAGCATTTGCCACATTTGCATTATGTGTCTCACTGGGTGGTTGTGTGGGGACTGCTTTGTAATCTAAAGTGCTATGTAAATTCAAATGATTATTATTTGTATATGGGTGGAGGGTTGTTTCAGACCTTTATTTCTATAGTGGCACGTGTCTGTTGAGGATAATTATGAATAATTATAGCTGACACGAATAGCACTTTAGGGTTTTACAAAGATTTGATCTAATTTGAACCTCACAAAAACCCTGTAAATATCCCATGCCCATTTTACAGAGAAGAAAACAAATGAGGCTAAAAAATTTGTCCATAAAACAACAATACAAAATCAATCAACAAAAAACTCCAAACAACTCAAAAGTGTCAGAAGGAATTAAAACTAGTCTCTTTGGGGAGTCTAGCAATCAACTCAACCCACAGCACCATACTGCCTGATATGTACAAATTTTTATGTGTATACATTGCAAAACAGGTGCCCATCTACACTGGCAGAGGTAGTTTTTCCCTTGATATACCAATAAAACCATAAGTGTGATCTAAAAAAATGTTTTATTATCTACATCTATATATACATACTGTATCAAGGTATATACACACACCTGCATATCCATTTGGGATACTGTTTGTACTCATTTGGCTATTATATATGTATATTATTGAGTGTTTCTTATAGTTGCATATTCATGTAGGATATGGGTATGATTATCTACATTTGTGTGCATGGGGAGAAAGTATGGCTGAAATAGATATATGCTGTATGAATTAAGGGGTTTTCATACTGGGCTGAGAAGGTTATTTCAGTTTCTTCTCTTTTAAATCTGTTTTAATTTCTCTGTATCTGTCCATTTGCAAGAGAAATAGATTTATAGGTTTTTCTTCTTTTTTCTTTCTCTTCTGGATACAATAGCTCTCCAATCTCTCTCCAATCTATTTCCTTTCTTCCCCTTCCCTAAACTTTCCTGACTTTTTTTTCCTAGCAGTTTCCCAGGGGTGAGGGAGTATGTGGTTTGGGAGGAGAGGGCAACAATCATTCATCTGAATTAAATTAGAAAGCAATGAAAAGTCTGCCTAGAAACTGTTTCTGGACTAACAGGAATCCTGTGTGTTAGTGTAAGAAACATCAATATAAGTTAGAAATAAATCAACTCTCAATTATCCAAGGGAAGATTATCCATGGAAAATCTTTTCAAGTTCTGACATCATAAACCAGAAATTAGTTTCTTTGCTTTCTTTCTAGTTGAATTTTATTCTCCTAGGCAGCCTATAGCACAGCATAAACCCTTTTAAGTCTAAATCTTCCTCTTTGGATACAAGAAAGGTATGACTGAACAAAAACAGCAAAGAGAGAAGACAAATCCACATAGGCCTCAGGCAAGACATGTTCTGCCCCCAGAAGGGAGGTATGCCCTGAACAAGAGGACAAAATGGGGAATCTAATGAACTTTTCAGTTCTTCTTGTGTCATATTATCACCATGTGACTCCATTATTCTAAATATCATAATTCCCCATAAGTAAAAGCATAGTTATTGTTAAATATTAAGCCCATGACTACAAATGGGTGACTCTATATCTGATTTGCATCTGAAGTTTAGGGCTTTTGTCAGAAAATGTAACATGTTAAAACAGAAGCAAATAAGAATCAACAGAAACTATAGGCTATCAGTGAGCTGCAGAAGAAACTCAATTTAAGAGATGTCTTAATTAATTTTAATGCTATCTTAATTATTGATGAGAATAGGCTAGTTGCCCATATTTTATCATGAAAATAAATGGGTAACTAAGTAAAACTGTAATCTAATTGTGACATGACCAGGACAGTGATCTGCACAGGATCTATGGGAAAAGGGGGCAAAAAGTAAGAATTTCTAATTTTTTATCCAGCTCCATTTTCCCAGGAGAAAGTAACCCCTTTCAGAGCTTATTCTATGCTCTTATGATCCATGTCTAGTGGACATGACTAGTCTAGTCACTAGGAAAGTGTTTTCTATAATGATTTAATCTAGTTGGTTTGTGTATATATATAGGCATACACTTACACATATATATAAACATATATACATATGTATATATTCTGAATACTTAGAGTGATATATGAAATCTGATCAATACAGAACCACAGGATTGAAGGGTGGAGATACCATCTCATTGTAATAGATGAGGAAACAGATCCTGAGAAGTCAAGTGACTTGCTCAAATTATAAGTAGTAGGGTTGGAATTTGAACTCAAATTTTCTGAATCCAAAGGAGTCAAAACTATCCAACTATAGTCAGTTTCCATATTTACCAACTTGTGATTACTAATTCATTTTCCCAAGTACTTCCATGTCAAGTAGGAATTAGATTACATAATTGACATGAATATTCTGGTCCCATTATAAATCTATAAATTGGCTTTCTGATTTATGGGTCAGTTGAGTTAGTGTGAATCAGTCCCCTATAGCTTGCTTCTTAAATTGTACGTTGCTACTTCATGTGGGATCTCATAATTGAATGTAGTGATCATGAAATTATGATTTATTATCAATAAATGTTTGATTTGTATACCTTTTTTACATACTTATATACCCAGGATCATATAAAAATTTCTTGGGCACAAAAAGTCATGAGTTGAAAAAGTTTAAAAAGTCTTGCCCTAGAATATTAATACCTCTAGAGAAATTGGTAACATGGAGGTCATGAATATGAAAAGCTGAGAACTACATCCTGAAATCAAATTAGATACCTATGAATTCCTTACTGAATAGTCAGCTAATGTCACCTCCTTTTTTTCAGTACCATCTCAACTATAACAAATAGAGACATTCTAAAGACAAAGAAAATTTATTCTATTTGCTATCAGAGCTCCCCCTCATTGTGGTGGATAATCAAAACTTGATTATATCCAAACTGACTACTTGTTCATATTGATAAGAAGAACAGGCTAATTTTGCAGTACCTATGATTCAGATCACATGAATTCAGGAATTTAAGCCCTCACAAGGCTTTTTTTTTTTTTTTATTCTGCCACTTCCTTAATCCTCCTACCAAATGGGTTTCCTCAAGATATTAGTCACTGGTTTTTCTAGTTAGGAAGCATGTGAAGGGAATTAAGGCATATGTGCAAAGGCTGTGGGAGGTTGAAACTTGGGGGGAGGGAGTGAATTTTCTAAAACCAGGATTCAAAAAGCTTCATTAATGACATCAGTATAATCTACTGATGATACAATTACAGGAGCAGATGGGTACACATCTACGGACAGAAGGTATGATAGAGCACATAGACATAACTGCACTTATTCCACTGTTTTTTTTTTTTTTTTTTTACTATAGCAGTCTATTGCTTTCTGCCTGAAGTCCAAACTTTTCTGCCAGGCTTTCAAGGTCTTCCACAATCTGTCTTCTCTTTATCAATCAGGTTTATTTACTATTAGAATGTCCTCTGAGTCTCCATGTGGATTCCCCTCCCTCCCCTCTCTACTCATCTAAATTCTATCCATTCCTCAAGGTCTATTCCGAGCTCCTCAATGACTCCAGCTCATATGGACTTCTCCTTACACTTATAATCCAAATCACACTTGAGCACTGAACTTTTCTCTAATTATTTCATGTGTGCAGTCTGGTACTGATTCTATATAGATTATAAACTGAATGGAAGAGACCATGTCTGATATTTCTTTGATAGTCTTTCCTTTCCTCTGGCTCTCCCAAGCCTCAGTAATATATAGCACATGGATGGGTAGTTAGGAGGCTCAGCACTAAATGTCTGTGGATGTGGTGCCATCATGGGCTTGGGGAAGTGGCAGTGGGGAGAGGAGCACAGAGGCGGGGAAGAGAGAGAGGCTTCATGGGAGGCATGGTTTTTATTTTCTTCTAGGGGAGGGCCTGCCAAGCTGCCTTTACCTCTGTCTTTTTTATTCTGTGTCTTCTCCTCCTCTTCCTCTCCACCTTTCTCTGCTGAAAAAACAGAAGTCCAAGGAGGCCAATGACCCTTCCACCCTGTGAGCAGCACAGGAGCAGGGGAGTGACATATTGGATTGATGAGCCCCACGTAAATGTCTGTAGTTGTGGGTTGCAAGACTTGCGTGGTGGATGGGTACGGGTGTGGGGTGGGTGGGTGTGCATGTGCATGCATGGGTTTGTACATGGTATAAATATCACCAACCTTCTCTATCAGAAATGAATGGAAATCAGATTTGACTATGATGTCCAGAACTTTAGTGCTGCTCTGCTACTGGCTCACCTTGAACATCTTTGTTCTTTCTAAAATAAATATTCTTTGTCCTCTTGGAGCAATATGAATTTTAATTACATCTGAAGGAAGCCTTTAGCTTACTAAGAGTCAGTATATGCCCCTTTTGACCCTTATCAGGCCAGTGATTTGTAAGAATACACTGAGTAAAAAAAATTAAATTGAACTACCTTCATTTATCTTGATGAAAAATTGACAGCAAATAGATAAATGTTTATAGATTCATAGATTTAGAGCGGAAAAGGACTCTACAGGTCATTAAGTTCAACCTTCTCATTTTATACAGGAGGAAACTGAGGCCCAGAAAAACCAAATAGCTTGTCCAATGCTCTAGAGCTATTAAATGAAAAACCCAGAATCAGAACAGTGCTTTGACCATTGTACCACACTACACCTTTCAATATGGGGTCAGCTTATAAAGGCATTGAAATCCAGACAACAGCACTTAAGACACCATGATGGAATCAGGAACTCATTCAGGGGAATGACATGATGACAGAGATGTCAGACAGATGACAGTATGTCACAATAGGAAAGGACATTAGAGAGACCATTTCATTTTACAAAAGAAGAAAATGCATCACAAAATGAAAAGCCCAGGATTACACAGTTACATAGAGAACCATAGTAATATGTGAAGTGGGTCAGAAGGAAAAACTGGAAGGGGGGGTTATGTATAAGGGTATTTGCAGTAAATCAGGGGGTGAAAAGAGAAATGGAATATGAGATAGATACGTGAGGGCATGACCTGAGACAAAATTCTGATGTAAACAAGCATAATAAACCTCATGTTAGAAGCTCTGATGAGACATAAAAAGCCTGGGTGCACTTTGGGGGACTGCTTATCCCCCTTGCTGACAGCCATATGTTGAAGGCACTCAAACTGTCTTTACAATGGATGGACCATTCCAGGAATCAGAGGGACCCTTCCAAATGAGTCATATGCTCCTATACAGACTCATCTAGTCTACAGGGAATAGGGAGGGAGGTCTTATAGACAAATGTTGCCTTCTGTTTACCTCCTTTACATATCTTTGCCTTTACCAGTACTTGGAGTCAACTAAGCCACTAACTATAATAAGCAGCTCCCTGAAGAACTTACAAAAGCTAAGAGTATTTTCATTCTGTATTGGTGCTAAGGCTTCAGAGTTGCTTTGGAAAGTATAAAAACAGTCAGACCTATTAACAAAAAGATGTACAACTTTACTTACAGATGAAGGCAGATTTGGAAACATATTTTTGAGGAAAACAAGGATCTCAGGTCATCTTGATTTGCTTGCACAGGGCTAAAGGTTGGTTATGATAGGTATTATCTTGCTATGACCCAATTCAAACCAGCATCATTTCAAACCATCCTTACTTCAGTGAGGGCCAACTGAAAGAATTTTCTCTAATAATACAAACATGGTCTCTGTCTTCCTTCTCTGTGAGTATTAAGGACATGAGGGAGTTAGGATAACATTAAGTGATGGTTATAGTAAGAAACATTGTTTAGCCAAGCCTTTTTTTTTTTTTTTTGGTCAGAAACTGATTTTTCTTTGTGTCATAAAAGCAATTAATTTTAAAAATAAATTATCTGACTGCTCTTGATCTAGTTTTTTTGTTTGTTTGTTTGTTTTTGTTTTGTTTGCTTATTTATTATGATTAGTTGAACAAAGCTCCATAACTCCTACAAATGAAACTTACTTAAAAAATTTTTTTTGGCATGAAACATCATTCACTCTATTTTGCATTTTATTTTTTAATTAACTGTATGGAAAGTTGTCAGTAAAGTCTTTGTCCAAGGATAAATTAAAAAAAGAAAAGAAAGAGTTCCTTCAATTTTCTTTTATGACCTTTTAAAGGATCATAATACCTGAAGGGGAAAAGAACTTCCTATATTTAATTCATTTTCAGTCTCCATTCTTCCTTTCAGCTTGAGGTAAAACAGTAGCTTTTCCAGTGCCATGGACAAAGGGAAAAATTAATAAATATCTTTTTGATGATAGTAAACTTGGAAGGTCATCTACTCCATGTTCATACTTCCAGGTAAGATTCAACCCAATAATTCAATCTAAACTATTCCTAACAAGTATATATCTATTCTAAAGGTAGGCCATGTGAGGCAATAATTGGCAGCCTTTTTCCTTCTCTTTTTTTTCTTGGATGGGGCCATTCTTGTAACAACACTTCTACTTGTTTCACTGTTCCTTCTCCTTTGCTGGCTTCCATTTATATCATGCACCCTAATTTTGAGGCATTCCTCAAGACTTTGTCATAGGAATCCTACTCTTATTTTCTCTCCAGTTATTCCTTGACATCCTCAACAACACATATGGGTTTAAATATCATTTCTATGTAGATAACTCAATAGATCTATACATCTAAATCCAGTCTCTTTCCAGAACTTTAGTCCCTCATTCTCAGTTGTTTTTATTAGACATTTAAAATTGAATGAAGACTTTTCAAATTCAACAGGTTCAAAATTGAACTCATTAACCTTTTACACTTTCCAATTCCTGTTGAAGATATCATTATCCTTCTATCTTCTCTAGTTCTATTCTCAACTCCTTACTCTTCATCCTATAGATACAACCAATGATCAAACATTGCCCTTTCTACCTCTACAACATCTTTTGAAATAAACTCCTTCTCTCTAGGCACATTGATACCACCTTAGTTCAGACTCTTATCACTTCTTGTCTGTCTGGATTATTGAAACAGATTCCTGATCAGTCTCTGCCTCAAGTTTTTCAGAATTCCACATTGTCCACATACATGCTGCCAAAGTGATTTTCTTTAAATGCAGACCTGACTGTGTTACTCCTCTACTCAATGAACCCCAGTGGCTCCCTCCCACCTATAGGATAACATAGAAACTCATCTTAAAAAAAAAAAAAACCTTCTAAAATCAATTTGATTTTCCATTTTATGTTATTTCTCCTCTCCTGCCCGAGGAATAGACAAGAAAACAAAACCTATTACAAATATGTATGATCATGCAGGATAAATTTCCTATATTAGCTATTTAGGTTCCTCTCCCTTCTTCCCTAAAGAAAAGAGAAGAAAATATACTCCAATTTGCACTCTGAATCCATCAGCTCTCTATCTGGATGTAGATAGAATGTTTCATCATGAGTCTTTAGAATTATGGTTGGTCATTATGTTGGTCAGACTTGCCAAATTTTAAAAAATTGATTATATTTATAATATTGCTGTAATTGTATAAACTGTTTTCCTGCTTCTGCCCAGTTCACTTTGTATCAGTTTATACAATTCTTCCTAGGTTGTTTTGAAATCATCTTTTTTTTTAATCAGATGGCAAAATCCTTCACAGCTTGGGTCCAATCTATCTTCCACTCTGAATGAACATAACTTCCTATCCTGTACTTTATTAATCCAGCCAATCTAGGGTTCTCTTTGTTCATCATGTAAGACATTCCTTGTTTTCCATGCCTTTGCAGTTCCCATCTCATATACTTAAACTATACTTACTCCTCACCTCTACCTCATATCGCTTTTCCTTCAAAATGCAGTTTAAATACTACTTTCTATATGAAGCATTTACTGACCTACCAACTACTTAGTGCTTTCCCTCCCAAAGTATCTTGTATTGAATTTCATAGTATTTTTTCATATTTATTCTATAAGTATGTATTTAATTTGGTTAATTGTTGTATTTGATACCTCAAGCCTAGTATAGGACACAGTAGATACTTAATCAGGACTTGCTGATTGATTGTCCAATGAGTCAGTGCATATAAGGCATTTGTTGAATCTCAAAGTGTTATATAAATGTCAGATATTATGGACAAGTTCAAACATTCAATGCCTATTATCTCATCTGTAAATGAATAATAATAATAAATAATAATTATACTAGCTATTTTGTAGAACTGTTTTGAGTAAGTAACATTAGTGAGCTATAAAGTGATACCTAAATATGAGATATCTTCATAATTCTTATCAGTGAAATTAGTAATAATAACAATGATAATTCCTGTACTATGTTTTTTTTTAAAATCTGCATAATTGAAAAATAGGGAAGAACTGGATTCATGTCAGTTCATGTGGAAAACATCTAAGAGTGTAATAATTAAGGATTGTCTACAATCTCAAATTTTGATAGAAAGATTGCAGGAAATATTGCTACAGAGTTCAAGCTTTTGGCAAGAAATTGAAGCATATGGGGACCCAAATGGATATTATTATGATTGCTATCATTGAAAGGTAAGGGCTTCAGAAGAATAGGCAAGATATGAATTGAATAGTTAAGAAAGTGGTATCTGAGAAGGGATAACATGGACTATGGCTTAAAATATTTTTGTATTTTAAATATAGGAATAAAATATAGGGATTATTAGACAGGAATGGAACACATCTGACAAAGGGCTGAGGAGGGCTTATTTATATGAAATAGAATCAAATCTTCAAAGGGAAAAGAAAAAAAAACTTGCCTACTCATATCTAACAAGATGGATACCACAGAGTCACTACAATAAAAGAAGAACAGCAACAGAAATATGCAGATAGTCATAGGAGACAAAATCCACAGTAAAACTCATGGCCTCAGATATATATATGCAAATTCACAAAGTACAGATTAGCAAAATGAACTAAGGATCCTAGCAGAAAGAAGCCATTTTTATCTTACAGAAATACTAAAAGAGGGTGTGATGAAGCTTATGACAGGAATATGGTTCTGGAAGCTATACCTGGTTTAAATGGGTAAAAGTGAGTTAAAGGGTAGAGACTGGGGTGGAGTGGTATTGTATAGTAATGAGATATATTCACTTGAAGAAATCAAGAAACCAAAGAATGGTTCTATACGAGGATAAAGGGCCTTGAGAACATGCCATATAAAGATCAGGATCTAAAGATGAAAAAAAGTAGACTTGCAGGATAATTGTCTTCAAATATAAGAAGAATTGTTACATGGAAAAGGGAACAGACTAGTTCTGCTTCGCTTCAATTAGAGCAATAAAAAAAAAAAAAAAGTAGAAGGGGCTGCCCAAGGAGGGATAAGGATTTTCCTCATTGGATACATTCAAATGAAGGCTAGATGACCCCTTGCCAAGTGGTTTTGTAGTAAGGATTCTTTTTCAGGGATTATATGGCACCTAAGGTCCTTTCCCTTCTGAAATTGTGTAATTCTAGAAGATAGCTAGATTGTAAAAACTATAGAAGAGTTGAAAGTTAGTGGGCCAACCAGTTTATTTAGTGATTAGTAAACACAGCAATTAGATAACTAATTTATTCTTTAGTGGAAAAAGATAACCACCAGAATTCTGCTTGTGATGGACAATTTCAATATCAACTAATATAATAATAATAAACTAATTTGGTTTCTACCAAATCAAGTGGAAAGGAAAAAAAGAAAGTTAAAAGTCTCTGATAACTAATTCAAGAGCTAAGAAAAGAGAAAACAACCAAAGAAGAAACTAAGCATTAGACTGTGAAGGAAGAGGCCAGATAGGATTTTTAATTTCCAAGTCAAGTGAAGTCCAGATTGGAGCCAGAGAGTCAAATACGGAAATGAAGAGGAACAAGCAGCATTGTGGAGTCAAAAAAGCACTGGATAAAAAGTATTTTCCTGGAGCCTTGAATGCTGACTCTGCCATTTACTATCTGGGTTACCACGATCAAATTATGTCCCCTCTGTGGGCCTTTCTTTCCTCATTTGTAATAGGAGATGGTTGGACTACATGATGTTTACAATCCCTTCCAATTCTTTATCTATGATCTTAGAAATGGCAATACCATCTCTTTAATTAGGGTAACTAGAAGCTGCAGTAGCTTGGGGAAAAATGATCAGGAGCTTTTGTCATTAACCTGGATTATTGATGCTGAGCTGTCCTCAAAGCAGGGTCTAACTCCAAATAAAATTTATAAGAAGTTAGTTCTATTAAAGCTTAGAGGAAAATCAAGGTTAAATTAAGCAACAGTTAAGAAGGGTTATGGATCAGTAAATAAGGTAACTGAATGTATCAAGTTGCTTATTTAAAAAAATTATTATTCCAAATTCTATATCCTATTTATAGATGTTTATGACAATAGTAATTAATGCCTATATTTAACTTTTTAATATATTTGTTATTGGAAAAAGTTTCAGTGAAAAGGCATACTAATCTCTGTCTTTTAGTTAATACAAGAAACCAAGTTGTTCGGACCATGAGGCCCTAGACAAAGCAGCACTGTCCACCTGTGGGTCAGCTTTACCCTAACAGGAGCTCTCAAACCTGGGAGGAAATAGACAAATTCCTGGTGAGCCTAGACTTGCAAACTCAAACTTGTAAAGGTAAAGGCAAATATGAGTGTCTTTCCACATTCATTTTGTATGTTTATTATATATTCATTTTTGTCTTTAGGCATTTTCATTATAAAGTTAAATTTGTGCAAAAGGTGCAAGTATTCTTAGGAAGACACGAGGGTGCTGGATACTGAGAAGTAAGAGACTACGTGCTTGAGGAAACAAACAAGAGAGAGCATGTCTGATGGAATAATCTGCCTTCACTTAATTGGAAGTCCTTAACCAAGAAGCTCATTTGTGTAGAATCTGTAATGAAATTAGAAACATGGGCATGTCTAAGGGTGGTAGGGCAGTGTGGGGCTGGAGCTCTGGGCTTCACCTGAATGGAGTTCCTTCACCAGAGATGACATGGTGTTGGTGATGGAATCAGCAGCCACAAGCAGATCATTGCGGAGGTTTCTCCTCGTACCTGAGGGGAGTCAGAGCAGATGGCGATGCCAGTGTGGGCACGGAGAGGACATATCCAAGTTGATGAGTCACTTCTGCAAGGTCCCAAGACATAGCCACAGAGGTGCTGGCAACATCAATGCCCTCTGCTTCCAGCCCCGGAAGGTGGGTGCTCCGAAGCCCGAGACTGCATCTCGGGATGCAGTACACTAGTTACTGGATGCAGATACCCAGATGTCCTAGCCTCGTTCCATATGCTCCTTGCACACAAATAGCAGACTCCTGCCACCTCTGTTCTTTGCTGCTAATTATATCAGAGGGGGTCCAGGACTAGGTCTAGGATGAGACACAGTATCTTTGCATCGTTGATTGGACTTTATTTATTACCAGTGTTCCTTCCAAGTTGCTATTATTCTGCAACTAACATCCAGTTAGTTCCCCAGGAGAACTAGAATATGCCAAATCTATACTTGTGCTACCTTCGGCAGGTCTATGCAAGATATGGAATAGAAATGATGTATGTTGAGTCCCAGACCTACAGACCCAGCTATTCTTTCTTTGGTCTGTTTTAAGCCTTCCCACAGTAAGATATCATTTTGACGGGCATCTACCATATGCCCTCCATAGGAAGGAAGCAGAGCCCAAATGATTAGAAGCACGCCTCCCTTAGTAAGAAAGGAGTTGTCAGGACTCAAAGCTTTTGAATGGTACTTGGTTCAAGTCTATGAGGTCTCTCCTACATATATGTCTGATCCTATTTATATTTAGCACTTCAAATTTCAGGTAAGCCCATCTGAAGGGAAAATATTCTGGACCAGTTCTTTGGGTTAATTTATTTACAGTCTACATGAAGATTTCAGTATTTAAAGCTCAGACTGAAAAAAAGAACTGGAGAAATCTCAGGAGTGTTTCTGTATACAGTTTCTCAATCCCCCTTTTTTTTGTTTTCTACTGTAGAAACTTACCTTGTGCGAAGGCTTCCTGGATGTCTCCCCCGACTCCACTCAGTGAGTCCTGCGGTCCATGAGTAGGAGTAGAGCCAGCAGATGTGGAACGGACAGGCATGGGCATTGAGCGGCCACTTCCATGAGTAGGAGATGTGTGGGGGGATCCCGTAGCCTGAGCCTAGGAGAAGCGAAGATAGGAAATAGGTTATTTCTATTATCTGAGTCGATTACCTCAGTTCTTTTACCTATCCTGAGTCACTGCCTGAGGCAGCAGGTATTTACATTGTATATATGTCTGAGAACAAACCTTATCAACCCCCTGAGGGGCTGGAGAAAGGCAGACAAAGGTAAAAAAAAAGGAAAAGGGAAGGAAGAGAGGAAGCAAGGATAAAAATGAACTGGAGGGAAAGGTGGGAAAAGCACGGAATGGGGATTCAGAGGTAGCACTCCAAGACCAGGGGGAGACTTCAGGTAGAAAGGAAAGGGATCTTAGGTATAATAGGAATGGTGAAAGTCATCACAAAACAGATGATGTTGCTGAGAATCTATGGACCAGAGATTCAGCTGCTTCACAGAAAGCAGAACTCAGCATGTCTGTCCTGGAGAACACAAATGCAACGAGTCTCTGATGAAACCAGGAAAGTAGGACATAAGTGAGAGCTAGAGCTGCTAAGTAGATATTGACTCGTGATTTGGGAGGGCCCACAGGAAATTTGGGAGAAGGTTTGGTGCAATGAGGATAACATAAAGAAATAAGGTCAAAAATAAATAAGCGCCACCCCCTACTCTACCCCTGTGACCACTCCCTAGAGCCAGGGTCTGAGCTCCGTTGCTGAGGAGAGAAAGAAATGCAGAACTTGGAATATTGGCTGGGATCTTCTAAGGAAATACAATTGGGAAAAACTAAGTCATGAGGAAAGGTTATGATTTGATCATGTCAGAAAGACAAACACAGAAGGATCCTGTTTCGAATAGGTTATATCTATGACCCTAACCTGACATCACATTAATCATTATCAGAGTTTCAACCTGCAAATGGTTCTGGGCTAGTACCCAAACTAAACATATGATTTTTTACAGCAAACAGAATCAAAAATTTTAAGACTTGAGAGTAGAGGGCCTTTAGAGGTTATTTAATCAAATTGTTTTATTCTAGGAATTCCTGCTATAAAATCTCTTAAAGTAACTAGGAACTTGTTACTTTACCAGACAGTCAATCCCTTTATGGGAAACAAAGATGAACAAAGGAAAAAGCACTTATTAAATGCTTATTTTGTGACAAATCCTGAGGATAACCATAGAAAAAGCAAGAAAGGTTTTGCAAAGGTGAATGTTGAAAATTATCTTTGCATATATTTGGAAAAATAAAATATTATTTACTTTTAAAAAGTCAAAAAGAAAAGGAAAGTTCCTACTCTCAACAAGCTAACACTCTCATAATGAGTGAGACAATATATAAAAGAAAATTCAGATGTAAGGTATATAAGAAAGTTCTAAAAGCCTAAAGGATTTAGCTGTTTGGGGCATCAGGCAAGGCCCAAGGATTCTAGATTACTTCCCTTGTTCAGATAACCAGGCTGGTGGTGTAGAGGGTGTAAAAGGTATAGAGGCAGAATAAATGGCAAAGCCAATAGGAGTAAAGGAAGTTGTGTCAGGTCTGGTCCTCTTCCATCTCATTAAAATGCAGAGTTGACTACTCATCTCATTCAAGCCATGTGAGCAGTCACACAATCTGGATAGGTTCTGACAGGTGTAGGCCAGAGGACAGGAAAAGGGAAGGAAGGAAGGGTTCCCTTAATGGTGGCAGTCTTCTCACCACTTGGAAGCCCTAAATGAGTTCTGGGCTACTCAGGGCTGGGGTACAAGGTTCCTCTTATTCAGCCCAAATATGTATCCTTGTAACTTCCCTCCATTCCTTTTATTTCTGTCTTTTGGAGCAACTTCTTTAGTCTAATAGTCTTTAGATATAAGATACCAGTGATAGACTGCCATACTTATTCCCATTGCCCATTGGGAAAATAAAATCCATGTAACTCACTAGAATCAATGAGAAAAATGATGCTGCTTCTTTTAAGATGCAGAGATCATAATCTTTATTGTTATAATGAGAAACAAAGGGGAAATTGTAGCTCTGCAAGCTTCAAACATGGCAACAGCATGCATCATGCAGAGTCTGATGCTTTAGGCTCAGTTTTGACATTCACATACAGCTTCTCATCAGCAGGAGAGTAGAGCTGGAGATACTACTTATAGATCATTTGTTTTTAATCTAGAATATATAGAACTAGCTTTATGAAGTCTGGTAGCCCCCGGCCACAATTTATTGTTTTTCATGCTGAACTAGCCCAATTTTTCCCTCTGACTATCCATGTGTTTTGTTTATTTGTTCTTTTACTAATTCACTTATTCAAATACTTGAATGGATCTGTGACAAATCTGCCACAGCAGGTCCATCACCAGGCTGGAGGCCTTCCCTCCATTCCCTCAAAATTTCCAAAGTGCCAATAAAACACTGTGGTTGTCCACCTGCCAACTTTCATTCTCTCCAAGTTATTGGTCTATTTTCTCTTTCTTTCCTGCAGTTTCTTGATAATATCCCTTAACTTTGTCTTTTTCAAAGTTTCTCATTAGTTATATGTTTCAGCCTGCAAAGTTTCACTGTGACTCCATTGCTCTCTGTCAAATGCCATAGAGCAATGCCAGTAGAATGTTAGTATTAAAAAGACAGGCTTTTACTTTCCTCGGAAACTTTGGGTTACTAATAAGTTGGGCAATTTTCTGAAGGCAGTTGTTTGTTCCTCGCTTCTTATTCAACTCTGGGCCCAACTGTCCATCTGTGTTATTTCCTCCCAAAATACATATCAATGGACAAATTCTATAGGATGTTCTCAAAATGCGTTTTGAAGTCTGAGTAATGGACATTTTTAAATTTGCTTGTAGAATATACTGATCAAATTCCTTTGAAGGATTTGATACAGTAGATAGAAAACTGAGATTAGAATCAAGAAAATCATCTTTCTGAATTTAAATCTGACCTCAGACACTTATTAGCTGTGTGACTCTGGGCAAATTACTTAACTCCTGCTTGCCTCAGTTTGTAAAAAAGTCTTGAGAAATGATCTTGCCTCATCTGTAAAATGGTCTTGAAAAGGAAATGGCAAGCCAGTCCATATCTTTGCCAAGAAAACTCCAAATGCAGTCGTGAAGAATCAGGCACGACTGAACAATAGAAAAGATCTCCTTTAGAAAGTTCTATAATGTTTTATGCAATTAGTGCAACGTCCTCTGAAAATCAAGCACTTGGTGGATCTCACAATCCAAAATACTTTTTTGATAAGGATGATGTGCTGGTTCTCCTCCATCATTGTGGGGAATACTTTTGATGAGTATACATTTGTTTTATGCCTCACCTTTATTCCTATTATTATAGGAATGTTAAATATCTTCCAGGGAATTTTAAATGACTTTGACATGGGGGAGGGAAAAATGAAAGAAATCCTATTGTCAAAGGCCTAGAAAGCAGTACTTCATTTTTACTGAATTAAATGTCTGAACCCACCCCAACCCCACCCCTTTGATAATTAAGAACAATAAGTACCACGGGAGTAGGCAGAAACTACAAAAGTGGTGAGATGCATGTGATAAAGAGGTAGTAATTTACAATTCCCACTTACTGGAAGTCCTTTTCTCTCTTCATGCAGTCCTCATGAAGTAGCCTTGAGGAACAGTTCTCTACTGGGCTCCAAGGATTGGTACCTTTGTAGAGTCTATCACAAGCACTTTTCTCCACCATAAAGTATCATGTTCATTAAAAGTGGTCTTTCCTCAATTAACTATTATTCTTGGTTGAATGTATTGTATTCTATTTGTCTAATTACTCTATTCCCAGCTGGATGCATTATATGCTATCTGCTCAATCTCTCTATTAATATAGTTAATGGGAAGTGGGGAGGAAAAAGTCAGAAATTCTTTTGCCTTCCTCTCCCTCTTTAAGAGTTGAGATTTGGTTCTAATTTTTGAACAAGTATTCTCGCCCCCGCCCACCCCCACCTTAATAACAGCTTTTTATTTTCAAAATATATGCAAAGCTAGTTTTCAGCATTCACCTATGCAAAACCTTGTGTTCTAAATTTTTTCTCCCACCCCTCCCCTAGATGGCAAGTAATCCAATATATGTTAAACATGTGCAATTCTTCTATGCACAGTTCTACAATCATCATGCTGCACAAGAAAGATCAGATTAAAAAGGAAAAAAATGAGAAAGAAAAAAAAAAAAAGCAAGCAACTAACAACAATAAAATGAAAATACTATTTTGTAATCCAGATTCAGTCCCCATAGTCTTCTCTCTGGATGCCTCACCATCACAAGTCTATTGGAATTGGTCTGAATCACCTTATTGTTGAAAAGAGCCATGTCCAGAATTGATCATCACATAATCTTGTTGCCATATACAATGTTCTCTTGATTCTACTCATTTCACTCAGCCTCAGTTCATACAAGTCTCTCCAGATTCTTCTGAAATCATCCTGCTGGTCATTTCTTACAGAACAATAATATTCCATAACATTCATATACCATAACTTATTCAGCCATTCTCCAACTGATGGGCATCCACTCAGTTTCCAGTTCTTTGTTCCTTTCCCTTTTTTATGATCTCTTTGGGACTCAGACCCAGTAGAGACCCAGCTGGATCAAAGGGGATGCACAGTTTGTTAGCCCTTCAGGCATAGCTCCATATTGCTCTCCAGAATGATTGGATCAGTTCATAACTCCACCAATAATGTATTAGTGTTCCCAGTTTTCCCCTTCAATATTTATAGTTATCTTTTCCAGTCATCTTAGCCAATCTTAGACATATGGAGTACTACCTCAAAATTGTCTTAATTTGCATTTCTCTTAATAATAGATTTAGAGCTTTTTTTATATGACTAGAAATGGTTCTAATTTCTTCATCTGAAAATCATCTATTGAACAAGTATTCTTTAACCTGGAACTCTTCAACTGCTAGACAACAAAAGCTAGTTTACTGATTGGCCAACTCCAAACTGGCTTGATTTTTTTTTTTTTTAATGTAGTCTGAGGTTTTTTCTGATTTACATGAACCCATGAAGTTTCCTATGTTTCCTGTGTCGGGTCATCTGTTTTTCATGCCATGACTAAACTTTTCAAATTAAGTACTAATTCACAACTAAATTTATGCTTCTGATTGATATTTAGTCAATCAAGGTGTGTGGGTCTGTTATTTGGATTGGACAGAGTAAACTTCCACTCTTCTATCCTTATTGAATATGTCTCTAAAACATTTAGATGACCTTCATAAAGATTACATAAAAATTTAGGAGCAGAATATAGGTCAGTAGTTCTTGAGATTATCTTGTGGTTATTTTTTCTGATATTTTCCTGATGTTAATATAATGTTTTTCTTGATATTAAATATACTTTTCCCCCATGCCTTTGCTGTCTTTTGCTCCTTTACATATCTTATATGTTGTTCCTTTAACACTCTCACAATTGTGTTACCTCCAGAATTAACAAATGAAGATGGCTGACAGTATTTATTTAATCAAATGAACTAAAAATCCACTATGTTCAATATAGAATACAATACAGACATATGAAACATACTTTATATGTATAAAACAATATTTTGTCTCAAGGAGTTTATATTCTAGCTGGACAGAAAAAATTATTCAAATATTTTTGATACAGGTCAATACAGGATAAATGCTGAAAAAAAATAAATAAGGAACTCTTAAGAGAAAAAATGAACACTTTTGAGTTCTCTCTTACAGAATTTATTGTTTATACAACTAACTTGACAACTGTTCTTTATAATTTGGTCTCATCTGCCTTTCCAGTCTTACATCTTATTCCCCATTTCCCTCCTCTGCTCTGTGATCTAGTAACACTGTTTTCCTTGCTATTCCTTGAACAAAACACTACATTTTTACTGGCTGTCCCCCAAACACAGAATACTTTCTTTCCTCTCCTCTGCCTCCTGATTTCCTTCAAGTCCCAGCTAAAACTCCACCTTAAACGGGAAGCCTTTCTCTGTCTCCCTCTATGATTACCTATATTTCCTCCTATATATAGCCTGCTTGTACATATTTATATGTTTTCCACCATTAGATGATGAGCTTCTTTAAGAGCTGAAACTCTTTGGCCTTTCTTTGTATTCTGAGAGCTTAACACAATATCTGGCACATTAATAAATGTTTACTAATTGGGAGCTCTCTTCTAGGATTATACATGATTGCATATAGTAGGACATTAATAAATATTAGTCAGCTATGCTGGCTCCTCCAAAGAGTAAGCACTTCTTTTTTTTAAACATTTTTATATTTCCTTTCCCTCTCAGAGGAAGTAAAGCACTATGCACATAGCAAACATTTAATGAGTATAAACTGATTTCATCTGGCAACCTGAAAACCTTGGTAGGGGTGGGTCTCTAGAGGCCCAAGGGATGTATGAAAAAAAAAAAAAGCAAAAAAAATTTTTTAAGTAGGTCTCAATAACTGAAGTGTAAATATTTCATGAAAATAGTTATAGATATGAGACGAGAGTGACAGAGGTACAGCTACACACAGCAAAGCTTGAGTTTATAGCACATGAAACCAAAACAAATCACTTTACCTTTAGTTTGAGAACGATCAGATCATATCCAGCAAGGTTGCTATAGAATACTAACTTTTCAAAGGAAAATAGAGATTAAACAGGGATTATTATCACAAGCTTATGATATGAATCTTATTGCTAGTTGTGGAAGTCAAAGCTGAGAAAAACTGGATGAATTCCTGTTTGTCTCTCATCTCTATCAGGATAGACTTCACACATACCTGGCTCTATTCCTTTTGGAATCAAGTGATTTTGTAGGTGCTAATATTTTTAAAAGGCTATTATATAGGGAAATGTTTTACATGATTGCACATGTATAACCTATATCAGATTGCTTACCACTAAAAGGAGGGTTCAGGGGAGGAAGACATGGATAGAATCTGAAATTTGAAACTTAAAAAAAAAAAGCAAGGAACATTAAAAATTGTTTTTATATATAATTGGGGGAAAAATAAAATATTATTAAAAAGCTATTCATAGGTCCTATACTCATCAAAGCTATCATAACATACACAATTCTAGTGAATGTTACAATAATAGAGATGAAGAGATAGTTCAGTAAGTGAAAATAGGCAAAGACTTTAGGAACATTAATTCATAACCTGAGAGGTGGGGGTCTGAGAAACAACCTCTGGATTACAAGTTAGAACTAATCCAGTGACAGGCTAGTCTATCAACCAAAAAATTCTCATTTTCCAGTCTTCTCACCCTGGATATACCTCTGCCTTGTGGCCCTCTCTTCTGATTTGTGAGTCCCTGACTTGGATCATCATTTCATGAAATACACAGGCCATAATCATGCACATTTCCAATTCCTGGGTTTAATTATAAAGTCTATATAGATGGCTTACAGATTTATATACATTCATTTCTAATGTCTCTCCTTAGAGGAAAGATGGAACTTGATATCCTATAAGCAACTTGAATTTAAACTATCCTTTAAAATTAAAATTATTTATTTTTAATAGAAAAAAGCCAAATTTTATTTAAATATTTTTCTTTTTAAGACATAATTTTTATTGAATATTTATAAGACTCGCTTTTGTATTACTACAAATATTTTACCATAAAAAAATCAGCTTTTTAAAACAAATACATTTCCCTGGATTTATCATTTCAACATTTTTTTTCAATAAATAAAAATGTATTTTTCTCTTTTCTACTTCCTTCCTCTATAAAAACAAAACAAAACAAAACAGAAATTCTTTTTTTAAAGTAAAATCAAACCAAACAAATTTGTTCACTAATCATATCCAAAAATATGTCCCATCAACTTTATCTGTCCTCTAGAATTGTAATTGGTCACTTGATATTCCTAAAACTTCCAAAGTTATTTGTCATAAATGAGCAAATGACAAACCATAATTCCAGAGGGCTCATCATAAAACATATTACACCTTCAGATACAGAAGTGATAAAATCAGAGGGGAGACTGAGATATCTATTTTTTTTCCTAACATGGCTAATGCAGGGATTTGTTTTGCTTGATTATTTCAGTAATGGATTTTTTTCCCTTGCTTTTTCAGTGGAATTGAAGAGAGAGTTGGGAGGACAGTAAATTTAGAGGTGAAAATGAAATAAAACTGAATTTTTAAAAATTCAGTATTCAAAAGAATAAAGTTATTTGGCTCTACAATTAAAAAAAAAAAAACCCTCAATGTATCTAAAACAGAATTCATTCTCTTGCCCTCTTCTGAACTTCCCTATTACTACTGAGGGCACCCAGTCACTTATGTTGGCAGCTTTGGAATCTTCCTAGATACTTTACTCATATTTACTCCTAATATCCAAACTGTAACCAAATCTTTCTATATTTACCTTCATAACATCTACTCACACAACCTCCACCTTAGTTCAGTCTATCACTTCTCGCTTGGATTACTTCAATAATACAACTCCTGTTTATCTCTACTCCAAGCCATCATCCATATAGCTGCCAAAGTGATTTTCCCCAAGTTTTCTTAAAGAATAAGTCTGACCATGTCACACACATCCCCAAACTCAATAAATTCTAGTCACTTCCTATTACCACTAAGATCAAATACAAAATCTTCTGTTTGACATTTAAGGCTCTTAACAACCTGACCCCTTCTTATTTTTCCTGTCTTCTCATACTTCATTTTTCTCCATGCATTTTAAGTCCAGTGACACTGACCTACTTCCCGCTCCTCATATACAGCATTCCACTCTCATATCTCTTTGCCTTTATATTGGTTGTCCCAATGTTTTAAATTGGTTTTTGAAAAATTCTACTCAGTGCTAGATTTTGCAAGAATCTTTTCTGGTTCCTTCAGTTACTTGAACAAATATTACCGTCTAAGGTTTTTACTTTCTTTTTACTCCGTAAATATCTTGTACACACCTATTTATTTAACTGTTCTCTCCTCCATCAGAATGTAAGTTCCTTAAAGGCAGGGGCCATTTTTGCCTTTCTTTGTATTTCTAGTATTTAGCACAGAGCATATAGTAAGCACTTAATGAGTGCTTGTTTATTTAATCAATTGATATCAAAAGCAGATTTCTTTATGTCTCTTTCAAAATCTAGCCCCCTCTTCTAAATTTCTACTTTTTCTGTCTTGAGTAGCCGCATCTTTCTAATACCTAGGTTCATAAACTCAGTGTCATTTTCCACTTCTCATTTTTACTCACCCTAAATATTCAGTTTTCAGATCCTGTTATTCTGACTTCTACAACATCTTCCAGAAAACCATCATCATCTCTCCCTAGACTATTGCCAGAACTTCTTTATTCCCTCCTTGTCTCTCCCATTTCAAATCATTCTCTACATTGATGGTACAGTGCTTTTCCTAAAGTTCAGATCTCTTCTATATGTTCTAATGGTTCTCTAATACTATTAAAGCTGCTGCTGCTACTACTATTATTAAGAGCTAACATATATATTGTGCTTTAAGATTTGCAAAGTGCTTATTTGGTTATTATCTTACCTTATTATCATTATCTTCTTTGGTCTATTATCATTCCCATTTTATAGATGAAGAAATTAAGGCTTAGAGAGAATAAAATAATTTGACCACGATTCTATAGCTAGTGTCAGTAGCATTTAGACACAGGTCTCTTCCAACTCTGAATTTTATTTGCTATTTATTTATTTATTTAGCTTTCTATTTATCTCTTATATTTGGAGTATATGGAGTATGTATTATTTATTTATCTGTTATTTTTATTGTGCCAAATTGCTTTTATTTAATCAACTCTGAAGTCCTTACAGTTTGATTAATTTACAATTTTGGCAATATCCTCCTAACTGGTCTCCTTGCTTTCTGTGTCTTGCCTTTCTAATCTATTCTCTATATAACAATGCCAGATTAAATTTCCTAATTCATAGATGCTATCTGTAATGTAACTCTACTATTCAAAAACTGATTAAATAATGAATAATGACTTTCCATTTATAGCCAAAATCTGGCATTCATGACTTATTTCAATACTTCCCTTCACATAGTTTATACTCTAGTTAGACCATACTATTCACTTGTTCTCTGAATGCCCCATACTTTATGTTTATGCCATTGCTTATCCTCTCCTATCTTCTACTCTGGAATTGTTTTTCCTTTTCTACTTGTCAAAATTATATTAGTCCTACAAGGTCTAGTTCAAATACCACAACTATGAAACGTTCCTGAGCACCTTAGTCAGAAGTACTCTTTCTTCTACTGTTCTAGTGTTCTCATATAGTTTCATATATACATTTTACCCATTTACCAGGTTCCATTTTTGTATTAGTTGCTTAAGTACATAGCTTCCATACTTCAAGCCTCTTGATGGCAGGTATCAAAATTGCCTTCTTATTTTCTTTAACACCTAAGAAAATGCTTTTAACCTAGATGATGTTTAGTAATGTTTTAGCTGTTGGAGTCACTTCATCTAGGAAAGTTTTAATTATTATTATTATATTTATTTTAATTACCAACTGAAGTATTCCTAGAGGGTAGCCATGAGCCAGAGGATCATAAAACTCTGTTTGTGCTAGTTCTAACTTATACTTCCCATAAATGAGATCATGACTTAAATCCCCTCAGCAGAATTCTGGTGGGGTGACTCAGTTAGCCTATAGGGAAAAAAAAAAGATCTGTTGAGACATTCCCCAAAAGACCCACTGACATCATAACTAGGTACTCTTAACTAATTAATCAATTACTCAAATGCCCATTATGCGTAAGACACTGGGCTAGATTTTTGCCAATATGTTGCTGCTCTGATATAAATCAGATTTAAATTTCCTATTAAAACTACAAATGCACTCACACACACATCTAAAATGGAATTAGATAACTATGTCATATCCAAGGTTCCTTCCGATTCTAAAATTTTATAACTATGACCCCAAAGATCATTAATGTTATTTTCTCATACAAATACAGTTCATTTGCATTACAGATTTGTTATACAAAGTACAATACTTGAGGGCATATCACATATATCTGCATGAATCTTTAGTCTCCTTTCCCTCATACTGATCTTTCTAAATAGTTTGGGATGAGTAGATTTGATTTCTTCTTTCTCAGATTAGAGATGCATCTCTTTTTTCTTAAAACATATCCTGGCTTTGAGGTAAGTTACAGTAGCATAAGATATCATTCAAAATGTTACATATTATCCATTATATAATGTAGATGAATATAGATATATATAGATCCATCTATCTATACATCTCCAGTCAAGAGAGTATGACAGGTCACAATCCTGAGTACTGCCCATAAATCTATAGTTTACAGTATCAGCAGGTAATACAGGAAAACAGATCACAGAAAGTTTCATTAACAAATACATATGATAAATATGCTGGCTATCTTGCTTGTGAAGATTTAACTTTTCTCTCCAGCATCTGTTTGCATTTCATCACAATTTCAGGGCTGCAGGGACTTAACAATCAGGCACAAACTTTCAAAGCATTTGCTAGGAGAGTGAACTGGTGGGATGGTTCCTTAGAAACTCCTCCTTGGCATTGCTTTTTGGTATTAACAAAAACTACAGAAAAAAAAAAAAAAAGATTGTCGAATGTTTAAAATAGTTTTGTACCTCCAGGATCTAATTGTCTAAGAGAGGGACTATTAGGTGTTTGGGGTGGGGGGAGGTGGGACAACACAGAACTTTATATCATCACATAATATCTTTTAAATCTTCCTCTATTCAAGTGTAGTGTAATGGTTTTATAATAGAACTTGTTATTACATAGATTTGGACTAAGGGCCCTATTATATCCCTCAAAACATAACTGTATGCTAAAAGTCTAATATACCATAGCTGTACCTACAATATGTTTCCAAACACATAAATTATAATGTACTTTCACTGAAATAGCAAATTCCATTGTCTATTGGACATAAATGAGAGATTTGGGAAGTTAAAAGAGATTGCAAGAACAACACAATACATACATTTAATAGAAGAAAAAACTGAGGCTTAGAGACAAAGAAAAACAAAGTCAAGGCTGAGACTAAAATCTAGATCTCATCATCTTACATGTTTGGAAGGAGCTAAGATAGATAGTATAGCTTCAGCTGCTGGTGTGGATCAAACATATAATTTTAATAGGCCTTTTGTTGAAATATAAGTGTATTCTATCAATGACATTTCTCTGATACGATCTACTTATTAGTGTAATAACTTTATCAAAAATAAAGTGAACTTGTTTAGCATGATAAAACAAAACTTATAGCAATATTTTGAGTTTGATCATAATTGACTCATAGCAATACAGCTTCTCTTTTCTAAATGCTAAGAAACCAATAACTCCTTTAATATACACATTCTAGAATCTTTCTAGGAATTCAAGTCAAGATCACTAGACTACTCTGGAGAATTTGTGTTTTTGAAAACTGAGATGTGCTCAACTCTGGGCTAGCAGCATCTTTCCTAATTTCCATTATTTTTTAAATATCACTTTCAGCAGACTCAACATTTACTTAGTCAAATTTTTCTGATATTCTTGATTTTGTTGAAAAGAACTAGATATTGATCTCTCTACTGAATCCTAACTTATCTTGGGTTTTTATTCTTTCCAATCTGAAAATGGTTTCCTTGCTATAGAAAACACAAAAACAAAGCATAAATTCATTAATTCTGTTGCTTTTCTGTCATACATCAACACTAAGTTTGATACAACTATTTCTTTTTCTGATATTCCTCTAGCTTCCACATAACCTAATTCATATTTGACATTAATCTCAAGCTTCAGCTCTTTCTAGGCTTTAGAGTTCCTGGAATATTGTCAAAAGAGCATGCTATTAAATCACTCTGCTCTCATCTTAATAAGTGTTTGATTCTATATCTGTCTTTTACAATATATTTTTAGATATATTTTGCTTTCACATCACTTAGATTTTCCTTTGAATACTTCCTCCAATCCTCCCCCATAAGAGGGATAATCCTTTTAATAAAGAATAAAAAAAGTGGAGGAAAGAAAAAAGTTTCACAAAACTAATGATGAAAGAAATGAACATCTGATATCATATAAGCATTACATACTAATGGTTTTCCAACTCTAAAAAGAAAGAGGTAAGGGAACTATTTCTTTTATTTGGTTTTATTTGGACCCAAACTTGGTCAATTAAAATCTGCAGATTTCAGTTTTGATTGTGGTGGTATATTCATTTATATTGTTGGAATCATCATGCATTCTGTTTTTCTAGTTATGTTTACTTTACTTTATGTCAAATCACACAAATCTTTTCATGTTTTCCTTTATTGATTATATTCATTTTTTTCTTTTGGTGTAGTGATTTTCCATTATATTCTGCAATTTGTTGGCCATTTCTCAATCGATAGGTCTCCACTTTGTTTCCATTTCTTTGATCTAATAAAAGCATTGCTATAAGTATTTTGTTATATATAAGGGCCTTCATTTTTGTAAATGGTCTCTTTGGGCTATATGGCTAATAGTGAAACCTTTGGGTCAGAAGATATGAACAGTTTAATTTATTGTAGTTTTAGATTTTTTTTTTAACAGAATTCAAAATTGTTTTCTAGAATAAAACTAAGTCATAGCTCCAGCAACAGTGAATTGATATGTTCATCTTGCCACAGTTTCTCCCCCATGGAGTATTCCCATCTTTTGTCATTTTTGCCAGGTATGAGATAAAATTTCAGCATTATTTTGATTTCTGTTTCTCTTATTATTATGATTTGGAGCATTCTTTCAGATAACTGTTAATAGCTGGCAATTCTTTTGAAAACCACTGTTCATATTCTTTAGCCATTTATTTATTGGGGAATGAATTTTGGACTTATACATTTCTGTTAACTACTGAAATAGAATGGATATCACATTCTTATCAGAAATATTTGATACAGATATTTTTACCACTTGACTTATAATTAATACAAGACTTCAATTCCATGGAATCAAAATTTTTTTTATCTTTTGTAATTACTTCTAACCCTTGTTTAATTAGAAATTTATTCTTACCCATATCTATGAAAGGTATTATGGTCTGCTTTTCTTCCATTTTTTTATTATCTGGTATTTAACATTCATGTCATGTATCCATTTTAATTTTATTGTGGAATATGGTGAAAGTTGTTTATCTAAACCCAGAATTTACCAGATCATCTCCCATTTTCCCCAGCAGTTCTCATAAAATAGTAGAATTTATCAAACACTGATTATATATATATATATATATATATATTTAAAATGTAAGCATTAATTGATGAATTTCCTATATATCTACAATAACTCTTTTATACAGTTCCTTTTCTAACTTATTCGTAGCATTTGTTTGTGACATCAGAATTTTATTCTGTTCTGAAAAGTATCCCATCAACTTCCCTTTTGAAATTTTAGATCATGAGATCTTTCTTTTCTTTCAATTCTTTAAAATTGGATTTAGTAAAACCTGTATTACTCAGCTTTCCCCTTTTTAATATATCATGAACTCTAAGACATTGGATGAAAGTTTTTGTCATTTCTATTTTAGCAGTCATATCCTCCCTCATTAGGTAATATCAAATCTAAGAACAGTAGCACCCCCTATATACTACCTCTATTGAAACTATCTTACAACAACGTAAGTTTTTAGAAACTATCTGATCTTACTTCCAGTATTTAAAGATGAATAAAATGAGGCCAAGAGAAAAAAAGTGATAAAATATTCTTAAATGGACCTGAACTTTTAGTTTGCCACATTGATTGGGGCAAAATTAATTTAGAAAAAATAGGCCACACCAAATTGGCAAATATGACAAAAGATGAGATTTGTCAGTACTGGAGGAGTTGTAGAAAGATGGGACCTATTAAAAACTTGGCTGTGGAAGGATATATCTTAGTCAAAGGAGCCATTGGAGTTAACTTAGTAGGGGAATGACATGATCAGATCTATGCTTAAAATGCAAAAACTATAATTTTTGCCCAATTATCCAAGATGCATATCCAAAATGTGGGCTGGGAATGCTTGAATCACATGGCAAAATGATTTCCATGGAAATTATGAAATGGATACTTATTTGGTGCTTTGTTACATGCAAAACATTGACATATGTCTGCATTTCCAACAGTATATATATTTTTGTGAATATATTCCTACATATACATCAAAGACTTTCTTGACAAGAATATTAATAAGAAATACATCATCTTTTGCAAATATTTCACAAGAGATCAAATTTTCACAATTATCCAAATGAATTAAAATGCAGAGAAAAAAAGATCCCACTATGTCCATTGTTTGCTGACTATTAAAAATTATTTGCTTGAACAAAATTCAGCTTTAAAGTCTCCCCTACTAAGGTGACTACATGCACATATAAAAATTAGAGAAGATGACTTGAGCATTATATGGAAAGAGTAGGGGGCAGGCATACAGCATGTACTATGGTGTCATGACAAGGAAGACCCCAGAACATTAAATAGGCACCTTGTGAGAAGTATATGGAAGGATATGAACAAGAGGGGCATAGGTTGGACAGGTGTGAATGGGTTGCTATCTGAAATATCTATGTCACCGAGATCATACATTCATTTGCATATGTGCAAAGTAATATATTATCCAAAGGAGTTGTGAAGGCAAGAACAAAAGAATTCTTATCCAAAAGGAGCTTAGTCTACTGGGGGAATATTACACGTACACAGATAATCTAATATAAAGAATACACAAACAATACAAAATAATTTCAGGATAGCAAAAAGAGCTAACAAGTGTTTGTGGGGAGACAGAAAAAGCTTTGTGTAGGAGGTGGTACACAAGGTTTACCTGGAAGGAAAGAGAACATCTAATATGTAGATAGGAAGAGAGGATGCTTTCCAGGGATGTTTATTAGTTAGCTTCTTTGAGTTGGAAGAGGGAATAATTCATACAGCAGATATCAAATAAGCTGATTTGCTTAGAATACAAAATTTTTGAGAGTGGGTAATGTAAAACAATTCTGTCTCAGTGGGGCCAGATTGTGCAAGGCATTAAATACTAAACAGATGATTTTGCATTTTTCCAAGAGGTAATAGAGAGATACTGAAGATTCTTGATCAGAGAGTATAACTTAGACTTTAGGCAAACTACTTTGGCAGCTGGATGGAAGAAGGGATTTGAAGAGGGGAAAACGAAGCAGGAAGATCAATTCAATTCCACAAACATTAAAGTACTTAATAAGTTCAAGGTACTGGGGATACACCACATATATGAACATGTGAAGAAGTAGTCAATTATGGTCTTTAGAGGAAATTGACAATCTATGGGAGGGTGACCTGATAAGCAGGAGACCAGCTGCCTTGAGAACAGGGTACTCTCTTTGGTAGGTAAGTAATGTGCATCCCAGTTCTTGGCTATAGCTAAACTTCTACTCTATCTCATTATTGAATGTGTGCACATTTTGTGTCCTCAGAACAGATTAGTGAGGCTTGGGATCAGTCTCCTAGAAGCCCATGGAAAAAGCCTAACTTTGAGAGCTAATACCTTCTGTGGAGCATTAATAAAAAAAATCCTCTAAAACTCTGAGCAAGGCTGTTATCATGGTAACAGAATGAAAGAGACACTTCAGCCTACATTTCTGTCTCCCTGACTCATGGATACCCGCCAGGTAGCAGATGGTTTGTGTGGACAATTACCTTCATTCTGCTGCAGTGTGTTTAAATTAAACAAACTCTGGCCTCTTTGCTGCTGATTTTCAGAGTCACTGTTTAGAGAGGAGGAAAATGGCTGGGAGAAAGGTATAGTCTGGAATTTGGATGAGGACATAACAAACATAGAGAGGTGAGATTCAGAAATGGAATGGATTTTATTAGTTTTTTTCCCCAAGGAAATGAAAAACAAAACAAAACAAAAATTCCACATAGTATTTTGAGCTGGGGCTAGCAGCGACTCTGTTAGGAAAATATAGCTGTCTAATCAAACACTGGAGTAGAGAGGGGTGACAAGATGATTAGACGCTATATTATCTGTCATGCTACAAGGTTTGCCTATAATTGTTTGACATGAAAGGATTTAAGGATACAGGAAATAGGAGGGGGAACCAAAAAGCTCAGGAGGAAAGGCATGTATGTAGATTATGTATAGAAATGGGAGTGGAGGGGGTGAGGGGACACCCAGATGGCAGTGAAAGAGCGAAGTTAGCCACAACCCTCTCTGGCAGCCCCATGCGTTTCACACATTGGAATAAATTAGAAACAGTCAAACTGGTAAAGAATGTGGCTGGAAGCCTCTCCCTCCCTAGAAGAGGCCCTGCATGAAAGCTTGAGTGCAGAGCAGTTTCTTAAAAGATCAGCTTGGCTCCTCATCACCTGAAAGAAGAGTGGTGGGAACTTTCAGAATGATTATTTATTGAGTGTGTAACAGCACAAATTAACCCTGTCAGAGAACTGCATCCACCCAAAGGAGGCAGTGATGAACTTTAGCAGGGAAAGTCAATCAGTAGTCATTAAGCATTTATTAAGCCTCTACTGTGTGCCAGGCATAATATGTACACATATTATGTATATTTATATATGTGTGTGTGGGGGGGTATGTGTGTATGTATTTTTATAAAATGTATGTATAATACACACATATATAGTGTATTCTGGGAGATAGTAGAATGGTCCATAATAGTCCCCAGCCCAAGTCTTTCTGGCTCATGGTTTAGAGTTTGATGGCTTTTAGCAATTATTTTCTGCTCTAGCCAGAAACTTTGAGGATTTTCTCCTCTTAAATTGGCTTTTTTTTTTTTTTTTTGATTGTAAATCAGACTATCTTCTGTCTCATTTCTTACCTAACCCCTAGCCAATGAACTGGTATTGCCTCGGACAAACTGAGGCCTGGGAAAGACCTTCATTGAGAAAGACCAAGGTCATCCATGCACCCCTGGGTCTTTTCACTCGGCTTCAGTGACTCTGGAGGAGATCCTGAAGCTGACAACTTTACACAGCTTTGCTTCACTTAAATCCAATTCATGAATAAGTCAAGACATCACTCTTAAGCTATCTTTAGTTCTCTTTGAGAAAGAAGGATGAATAACAAGGCTCCATACAAAGAAATTAGAACAGGACTTAACAACTTTATCTGTTGCTGGGAGTGTCTCCTTTCTCAGAGGTGAGATTTTAAGTTAGTTTGATGACCTAAGAAGGGATTGTCCTGCTGTCCCACCCCTGAGTACAGACTCCCCTTGGCTTTACTCTGAGTATACACAAAGGGACTTCTTACATATAGTTTTTCTTATCCCCTTTCTTAACTGTAGTGGGAGAGTAACAGAGGGCAGTAATAGTGAATCAGAAGGCTTGCCTCCAATACAATCATATTTATTCTTCACTTTAATCAACCAGTACTTCTCTACTACATCCCCGCTCCAGCTCTGCAAGCTCCTAACTTTCCTTGTCTATACTGATGATAGCAGCTGCACAGATGACATTGTGAAAATTCCCTTTTCTTCAGCATACCCATCCCCCTTCCTCAAGTTCACCTTGTGGACACAGAAATTGCCCCTCCAATGGCAGGCAAAGACCAATAAAAGCCTCAATCCTTCCTTTTTTTTTTTTTTTTCCAAAGGTGGCATGGAATGAGTCATGGGATGATCAGAAATGAATAATTTGTAATCTGTATTTCAGATCTCATTACGTCATCTTTCTCCTGTCTTTGTGTTCCTGTTTTTGTCTAGAATACTACTATTCTACCAGTCACCAAGGTTTATAAATTTGGAGTCATCCTCAACTCACTTTTACTCATCCCATATATTCAAATAGATGCCAGCTCTAGTCAAATTTCTATTGCCACATTTATCTCTCATATCCACCCTTCCGTATTATAATGGCCTCCTAATAATCTTCCTGATTCAAGTCTCTCCTCATTTTAGTCAATCATGCACATAGTTGCTAAAGTGACTTTCCTAAAGTGAAGATCTAACCATGAAAGTATCACTCTCCTATTAAACAAAATTCAGTGGCTCCCTATTGCCTTTAGGCTAAAATACAAATCTCTTTGTTGGGCATGGGGAGTCTTGTTAATCATACTCCAATCTACTTCTCTATTCTTATTATACATTACTCCTCTTCTACTACCCACTACAGATAAGCTGATCTTTTTCTTATCTTACTTTCATACAAAAACACCACTGAACTATTGAAACATGAGTAGGAAATTAAGAAATGATAGCATCTATTAAACAGGACTAGATATAGAAAGAGGAATAGATTTATATTAAAAACTTTCTAGTGATTTGAAATCATATTAATTTGGTTTTGTTTTCTGCTTTTCTGCTGGGAATGAGAGAAACATGATTCTTGTTGAAAAGTTATGTTCTGATCTACTTGACTGTCATTCTCTATCTTTTATTGTAAAAAGGTAAATTTGTTTATTTCATCTATTTCACTAATCTTTAAAAATTTCAATTCTTGGATATATTTTGAAAGGCATACAACATGTATGCTCAATTATTTTTAAATTAATAGAGGTATGCAAACAAGGAAATATGGAAATAACTGCCTTAAAGTATTATTTCCAACTTGCTATGGTGGATATGGCCCCTTTTTACCTTGTGACCCATGAGAAATATATGCTGCTGCCAACCTACACGTTTCCACATTGATGCCTTAAGTATCTCAAAAGCAACATATCTAATATGGAACTACTTGCAGTATTTCCCCCCACTCCTCTCAAATCTATCCCTCCTCCAAACTTCCCTGTCTCCTTTGAGGACACCACCTTCTTGGAAGTCACAGAACCACAAAAGTAGAGAATTGGAGATTTTGAGGATCAGAGTGGTCCTCAGCAGCCATGTAATTCAGCCCATACATGAGAGGAATCCCAAACATGACATATCCCAATTAGTACTATCCTAATTAGAAAATGTTTTCCTGACATTGGGCTTAAATTTATTTCTTTGCACTTCCATCTATTATTATTCTTGGCTCTGTCTTCTGGGGTGAAAGAGATTAAGTCTAGTCCCTTTTCTAAATTATGGTTTTTTAAATACTTGAAAGCCACTATCATATGTCCCTAGAGTTTTTTCTTTTTCAGGGCAGACATGCCAAGTTCCTTCAAATGACATGGACTCTTAAGTCCTTCAATATCTTGGCTGACCTCTTCTGAACATTTCTCACCTTTTCAGTGTCATTCTTTAAGTGTCTCATGCTTCCTAAAACTGAACAAGATGCTAAAGATGAAGTCTGATGAGGGATTATCACTTCCCTATTCCTGGAAGCTATAGCTCTCTCAACACAGCCCAAAAGTGCATTAAATTTTTTAATTGCCACATGACACTGTTGACTGAAATCGAGCTTGTAGTTAACTAAAGCCCTCATACTTTTTTCAGAACTGCTGCCTAACCATTCATCCTCCCCCTATTCCCACCACCATTCTGCCAGTCTTTTACTAATAAGCTCTTGCCTGGTTTCCAATTTCTTTGCCAAATGCTTCAAACACTGGTTGACTCTGTATCTATTATTAGACCTCTAGTAAACAACTGGGTTGACTGTAAATTTGTTAGAAAATTTCATGGTAGCAAGGCAATCATTTTTTAAGTGATTCATTATCTCACTCATCACAGCAGTTATTCTGAAGCTTTCCCCTCTTCAAGTATCCCAAGCATCCCTTTCCCCTAACTGTCTCAGCTGAGAATCTTGCCTCATATTTCAGCAAAAGAATTAAGCCTATTTGCAAAAATAGCTTTTCTTTCCTCCTCCCCACCATTTCATCTCATATTACTCAGATGTCTTTTCTCATTATCTTGGTCTTCATCTCTGGTTCACATGAAGAAGTGGTGTTTCTCTTTGCCAAAGCAAACCCTTCTCTGGGCACCCTTGATCCCATCCCCTTCAGTCTTCTCAGGCAGATTGCTCTAGTTTCTCACTAATCTTCAATGTCTCCTTATCTATTAGTAGGCTGTCTCCTGGCTGCCTTTGTGCTGGTTGTCCTAAATTGTTTTTCCTCCTCACCTCTACCTCCCGGCTTTCTCAAGACTCAGTGCCCATCTTACCTTCTGCAAGTGTCCTTTCTGATATTCCCACTGTTAGTGCCTTCTCTCTGAGATGCTCTCTATGCTACCTTCTCTTTGGGATTTAGAGTCTATAGCTTTTATGTGAAGATAGTTGCTTATACTTTATTATATACCTCCCCCTTTAGAATGTCAGCTCCTTATTTTTGTCTTTCATTGTATTCTCAGTCCTTAACACAATCATTGGCACATTTTAAGGCTTAAAATACTATTTGACTGATGGAATAAAGAAAAATGAAGTTAATCTAACATGATGACTTACTCTTGCTGAAGAAGCCATGCTGACTCTTTGTAACTGCCACCATGGTTGGTAGATTCTGCCACCATCACCACCCTTCTTTTAAAAAATCAGTGCTTTTGCCTTTCTTTGATCGTGTAATATCTCTCCTGCCTTTCATGTCAAAAAACATCACAGATGGTAGCTAGGCAATCACACTGGCCTATTCTTTCTGGACATGAGGATATGATTCACTCGGGCCAATTTACTTGAATCAGTCATATACAAGATGTTCACTTACTACTTCATTACTTATTTTGGATATTTACTCCCTTCTACTAATTTTTTGTACTTTTATTTCCTGAGCAAAGATCATTCTCCTTGGCAGAGAAAAGAGAAGTAAAATAAGAACTAGGCAGTTCTGTTTTCTTTTTTGTTGTCAGTTATGTCAGTTATCATCATCCTATCAATCCCAAAAGTCCTGTCTTTTTTTTTTTTTTTACTGGAATATATGATGGTGGCTTTCAAGTATTTAAAAAACCATAATTTAGAAAAGGGATTAGACTTATTCTCTTTCACCCCAGAAGATAGAGTCAAGAATAATAATAGATGGAAGCACAAAGAAACAAATTTAAATTCAATGTCAAGGAAAATGGCTGCTGAGGACCACTCTGATCCTCAAAATCTCCAATTCTCTACTTTTGTGGTTCTGTGACTGCCAAGATGGGGGTATCCTCAAAAGAGACAGGTTAGTTTGGAGAAGGGATAGGCTTGGGGAGGAGTGGGGGGAAATAGTGCAAGTAGTTCCATATTAGATATGTTGCTTTTGAGATATTTAAGGCATCAATGTGGAAACATGTAGCTTCTCAGAGTTGGCAACAGCATATATTTCTCATGGGTCACAAGGCATAAAGGGGTCATATCTACCATAGCAAGTTGGAAATAATACTATAAGGCAATTATTTCCATATTTCCTTGTTTGCATGCCTCTATTAGTTTAAAAAAATAATTGAGCATACATGTTGTATGCCTTTCAAAATATACCCAAGAACTGAAATAATTTTGTTATTATTATAGCAAAATAAACCAAAAAGCCCAATCCTTACTTCTATCTTTACCTTCTCTCACCAGCCTCAGTTCGATTCTGATCTTTAGCATTCCTGATAGTTTTATAAGATTCAGCACACTCTCATAGTAATTCTCCATTTCTTGATCTGGCTTCCATCTTCTGTACTTTTATTAAAATACATTGACTTCCTTATATACCACCACTGGTATGTTTGGCTATGTCCTCTTTTTCCTCTACACTAGAATTATTTTCTTCTGTACCTTCTGAATTTCATTCTTGGGCAACTTTTGACTGCCCTGGCCTAATTCCCCTGCAGCTTTGTAGTCCATTGGATTTTACCTAAAATATCTCTGAAATTCTGAACATCTACTTTCCTCCAAATCTGCAAATGGTGCATAACAGACCAATTTTATTCTTGTTTCTTCTTTCCTTTTATCACAAATTCTACGAGAGAATGGTCTCTGCTCCCTGGAAATTTCATAATTTCAATCTAGCAAACAGTCCCTCTCTTTTAGTGAGAATCTGATCCAGAATTTCACCTTATCATTAAAATGAATCAAGCTGCTCCTGCTTTTTGGAGAGAGACAGACAGACACATGGAAGGAGGGGACACATGGACAGACACAGGAAGAGACAGAGGAAGATGAAGAAGGAAATAGAGAAGAAGCTCCAGTAGATAAGATGTTTAGATATAACTGAAATCCCTTCTCATTATTTTATCATACCTCAATTCCAGGGTTGTGATCTACTTTCCAAACTGCTCATCTATTTTCTCTTTCCACACTTGTATTGTATTATAATGACAAAACTCTAACATATTGACCTATGTCCTTGAAGCTTTGCCCTCACTAAAGGATATGCTAAGCTACCATTGTCTTTTTCCTACCCACACTTTTTTTTCCTTCTTTTGGGTTCCTGAATAGTCTCACATAAATTTATTAATATAAAATTTAATATAATTTATATATATATTACATATAATAAAATTAATATAAAATTATTTGTATTCCCATTACCTAGCTTATTTCTAGAGTCATATCGAGACATACATTTCAATGACATTTCTTCCAGCACATTACAGTGATAATTATAAGATCAAATCTATCACCTTGCATATAATTTCTACTTCTATCAGTCACCTACTTTTGCAAACTTTAATGTCTCCCTTACTTCACTCAACTCCCCTCTTATATACCCATTCATTTTCCAAGACTTGTCTATTCTACTTTTACAACTTATTTCACATCTATGCCTTTTTCTCCACTCACCTAGTCTCTGTCTTCTCACTTTTATTGAATCTTGCCTAGATTAGGAAAGTCTACTTGCCCAACTAATTAAAATAGTCTCTTAATTTGCCTTCGCACTTCTGGTTTCTTGCCTAATTAATTTTTTCCACACAATTGCCAAAGTGATTCTCTGTTACTGTGACCCTTTACTTCTTCTCCAGCTCCCACCCTGGGGCCTAAAATTTTTTTAATTTAAAATTTTATTTTATTTTTATTGAAATGGAATGCTCTTTTCCCATATACTGATTCCAAAAACATTGTCTAGGAAGTGAAACTGGATGGAGGGGATGTGAAGCTTTAAGAAAGAATAGATGAAGGCATGGTTTCAAGTCAGGATTTCCCAATCTCCTTGGATAATGTAGAAAATGCCCCCAGAAAACAATCTATAAGAAATGCTAACTTAGAAAGATGGTGACTACACTGATTGATTTCCCCAACTGGAAATATACCATCATCATCATCACCATCTCAAGCATGAAGAGACATCCAAGGGAGCCATACACACTCCTGGGCACATAAACTGGGAGACTTTTGAGGTTTGCTGCAATCTATTCTTCAGATGAATCAATTCATATGTGTCAAAGATGGGATTTTGAAACTATATCTTTGACTTTCAATGCCTTTCATGACTTAAGTCTCCCCTCTTTCGGTCTTCTCATACCTTATTCCCACACTGGTCTCCTTGCCATTACTTAAACACACTTTCATCTCTCCAGTCCACTCCCAGCATTTTTACTCTGTCCCTCATGTTTGGATTGCTCTTCTTTGCCTTTATCTCTTGTCTCCCTTTAAAACCCAACTAAAATTCTTCCTTCAAAAACCCTTTCTTCTAGAAAGGGACCCATATGTGCAAAAATGTTTGTGGCAGTCCTTTTCATAGTGGCTTGAAACTGGAAATTGAAGGGATACCCACCAATTGAAGAATGGCTGAATAAATGTGGCACATGTACACTCCAATTCTCCTTCTCGCTCCCCTTTAATTCTTGTTCTGGAACCAATAATCAAATTAACTTGACAATTTCTAGAAAGGAATACTCAAATCAATTGTCCAATCATTTCTTTCAGCAACCAAGTGACTTCCAGCCTAAATTTATGAATGCTATGTAATATTATTGTTCTGTAAGAAATGACCAGCAGGATGAATACAGAGAGACTTACATGAATTGATGCTAAGTGAAATGAGCAGGACCAGAAGATGGACTTGGCTCTCTTCAACAATGAGAAGAGCCAAATCAGTTCCAATTGATCTGTAATTAACAGAACCAGCTACACCCAGAGAAAGAACACTGGGAAATAAATACGGACCACAACATAACATTTCCACTCTTTTTGTTATTGTTTGCTTGCATTTTTGTTTTTTCTTCTCAGGTTATTTTTACCTTCTTTCTAAATCCGATCTTTCTTGTGCAACAAGATAACTGTATAACTATGTATACATATATTGTATTTAACATATGCTGTAACATATTTAACATGTATGGGACTACTTGCCATCTAGGGGAGGGGGTAGAGGGAAGGAAGAGAAAAGCTGGAACAGAAGGTTTTGCAAGGGTCAATGTTGAAAAATTACCCATGCATATGTTCTGTCAATAAAAAGCTATTAAAAAAAAAGAAAAGAAAAAATACAAAACCCCTTCCTTCTGTTGATCATTCCCTGTTGATCCTGCCTTTGGTTGTTTGTAGTAGCTAGGTAGCTCAATGGATAGAGTATGGGGCTAGAGTCAGGAAGACCCCTTTTCCCAAGTTAAAATCTGGCCTCAGACACTTATTGGAGGTGTGATCCTGATCAAACCACTTAACCCCATTTATTTCAGTTTCCTCATCTACTAAAAAACAGCTAGAGAAGGAAATCTTAAACCATTCTAGTCTTTTTGCCAAGAAAACTCCAAATGAAGTCACAGAGTAAGACATGTCTGAAATGACTGAATAACAACAAATGAGTTTGTCTGCATATAGTTGGCTGAAAGTTATCTCTCCAAATAGACTGTGAGCTCCTCAAGGACAGGGGCATCTTTTGCCTCTCTTTGTATCCTCAGTTCTTAGCATAGGAGCAGGCATATAACAGGGGATTAATAAATAATTACCTTTAGGTATTATCTAGTTCAAATCCCCTAACAGCTCAGAGAAACAGTTAATGGCAGAGCCCAGAGGACTAACATGTTATTTTCCTACTTAGCCCCAATTTCTCCATTTCTCTCCTCTCATCCCCAAACTGCACTTCAGACACCCCCAGGTAAATGGGAGTCAACTCTCAAATCCACAAGTTCTGAAACATGAATTCAGTCAATGATACCCAAAACAGATTTTCCCAAAGACATAATGTGGAGGTGACGTTGTACTGTCCAGTGGCTCTGTAGGGACCTGTCACTACTCCAAATTCATCTACTATTACATGGGATTTAAAAAAAACTTTTCCAGTATCTTTAAAAACAAACACACTCCTTAAAAAAAAAAAAGAGCTAAGCTTCCAGTGCTGGACTTTTGTAACATTTCCAAACCGTTTTTCATGGGTCTGTGGGACACAGCTGGTGTGGGAAGTCTGATAGACTGAGCTGGCCTGAAATTCCCCCATGTTCTTGGCCTATGTACAGTTTTGTTAGGACTTTGTAAACTATCAATGTAGGTAAAGTTTTCATGACTGAATTGCTTTACTTCCAACTGAGCCAACCCTTCAAGGTTCATAGTTTGAAATGAAAACTTTTTTGGGTTTTTGTTTGTTTGTTTGTTTTGTCTTTCTGCAGGTAGGGAAGATTTCTTTGAAGGACTATAAGGTTATTTTAACAACAAATTTAACAATTTTCCCTGAGGATCATTTCACATGCCATTTTAGAAACAGGAGGGACCTTAGATACCATCCAATCCAACCCTTTCATTTTACAGATGAGGATATTGGAGTGAAGAGAGCAGGAAATGACTTTTCCCAAGGTCACACATGTTCCAAATGATGTTGTCTGGATCCCAACAGAATAAGCATTTCAGAAAGAAATCCTCATTTCTGAGTCAGGAGATAGGAAACTTGTTCTGAACAAGGAAATAGGTGTTTTGTGAAAGAAAAACCTCTTGGTCTGGATTCTGGATCTTGTTTCAAATCTTGGTTGCCCATTAGGTTCAGCATGAAGGAAAGGATCTGGCACTCCTTTCATTCCTTTATAAGACCTGATTATCATTAGATTCCCATCAGCAATTCCTATAATCTCTGATCCTTGTAATCTAGGAAATGGGCTGCTGCGTTAAAATTGTTTTTCCTGGACCTGCTGGGGACTTTGTAATCCAGGTAGTCTCAAGAGCTGAAGTTCAGGCTCCCAGCCCCAAACTCTGACCTGATAGGAAGGCTAGCATAACAGGGCTTTGAGTTTTTGATGACAAAGCTTTACCATAACTAGGTATTTCCAGACTCTCCTGAATGAACTTTGGCACATGTACACTCCAATTCTCCTTCTCGCTCCCCTTTAATTCTTGTTCTGGAACCAATAATCAAATTAACTTGACAATTTCTAGAAAGGAATACTCAAATCAATTGTCCAATCATTTCTTTCAGCAACCAAGTGACTTCCAGCCTAAAACACCCCTCCTTTGTCCCATAATCCTTCTAATTATTATTTTTTCCCATTAGAATGTAAGTTCCTTACTGGCAGGGATTATATTGCTTTTTGTATTTGTATCTGTGCCTTGCATAGTGCCTGGGACATAGCAAGTATTTGATAAATGCTTTTTCATTTAACATGATTCCAGTCTATCTCTTCAATTATTCTAGTATATAGTTATATCTAGAATTCATAATTCTCCCTTTCAGTCTCTTCCAGGCTCTGCATACATAACATTCCATCTTTCTCTGAACCTTTGCAAAGGCACTTCTCTCAGGTTTGTATTCCTCACCTTTGCCTCTTAGCATCTCCAACTTCCATCAGAACAGCCCAGTTATCACCATCTTGACAAAGTGATCTCACCAATTGTTTGTTCTCTTTCCTCCATGAAATTATTTTATACTAATCTGTACAAAGTTTTTCTTATGAAGGAGAAGTCCTGTGAAAGACTTTACAAGTTCTGACAAGTCTTACAAAAGACTTTACAAGTCTGGAAGAGTTGATCAGTGGGAAAACAATGGGATGGAAATTATACTACTTAAAAGAAAAAAAAATTAAACAACTAGTTATCATCAGAGCAACTTAGAACCTTTTAAGGAGGCTCTGGAATTGAAATTTCCCTACTCCCTCAAACTATGGATCTTTGTGTCCCCCTCAGGGAAGTTTTAGGTCCAAGTGAGTGTCCTAGATTCCTGCCCTGACCCTCCTCCTACTCCCACCTTAGGCTGAGATTGGTTCCACAAAAGGCCCCAAAAGCAGTTGCTAGACAACAAATGACCTATCCTTGGAGTTGGTTTTGTATACAGCAGTTACTTGTTATGAGTTGGCATGAAACCACAGTCAAGGAGGCCCTGGAGGGGCAGCTAAGGTGACTCTCTCCCTGGACTGCCTCTAATATTAAAGTTACCCTTCCACACTTTTTATCACTGGGGCATTGACACAGCAGCCTTAGTGGTAAAAAAAACAAAACAAAACAAAATAAAAAAAACCTACCAAGTGACAGCTTCTTTAGGACTGGCATTCAGCAGCAGCAGATTTAAGAGAATTTAAAGTGCAAGATGGCTAATATATTTGAGCTACACTCTCACCCTTTATCCTTTCTAACCTAACAGACACCTATGACTAGATTCAGTCTATCAGGTAAGGAAGCTTCTTGATTAAGATGGGCTGGGAAAATCTGCCTGGAAACAAATTGTTAATCTTGAAAAGCAACACAATCCTGGAACTCATCCTGAGTAGATTCTATAGTTTAGTGGAAGAGGAGTCAAAATGTTCTGGTTCAAATCATGCCTCAGATTCACAGATTGCTGTGTGAGCCTGGTGTCTTCCTCCAGGTTTAGGAATAATAGTAATAATTAATAATAATGGTAATAATAAACCAATAATTTAGTTTAGCATAAGGAAACATGAAGCATACAACACATCAGTAAAGGAAGTCAGTTTTATTGAGAAGATACACTTACAACAGAAGGGCAGCTAGAGAAGGTGTCAGCTGTGGTACAGGTGGAGTTGAGCATCTGGCTGAGGCCCCAGATGAAATCCAATCAGTAAAGTCTGAAGAGTTTTATTTTTTAGATTTATAGGATTTTTTTTTAAGGATTTGTAGGATTTTTTAAAAATAGGATTCTTTTCTAGGTCGAGCAAGACCAGGCATTGGAGGGAAAGAGTAAGGAGCTGTGACCTGGCCTCTGATGCTAATTAATGCTACTTGAATTGGGGAGAAATTATATTGGGTAGCTAAATGATACTGGTAGTCTCCTTTGGAAATGAGGCTTTTGGGGAAATACAGTCTTATTTGAACAGAATGTCTCAGGGGTTTAAAATTTCCCTGGGTTTGCTTTATTTCATAAGGTGGAAGGGGCTCTTGGGCCATTATATCTATTCAAGTCACTTAATTTGAATCTCAGTTTGCTCATCTGTAATCTGGCATTAATAATTACTCCACAGAGGGCTATTATGAGGACTGAATAAAGTAATGTATATGAAGCACTTTATAAACCTTAAAGAACAATATAAATATAGATCATTATTGCCATAGATGTGTTATTCTAGAGCTAGAATCAATGTCATGAACTGAAAGAACTATGGAAGCTCTTTCAGTAAAGGGTCACATATTTAATTCTCAGTCAAGACTGAGCTGAGAAAAGGGGCTGGCTGCTGGAGCAAAGCCATGCATAGAGTGCCAAGGAATCTTTCCTCTTGCCAAAATGGTCTTTGGCTTAGGATAACAGAGATAAGCCAGAGAAAGGCATCGTGGAAACAGCTGATGATGTGTCTTAGAATACTTAGACAAATATAAGGAAGAAAAGTGGGAGATAGGAGGTTGGATGAATGCTGCCTGAAAGAGAGTCCGAGCTTTATTAAATTTGTTGGCAAGGAAATCAAGACAAAGGATTTTAAAGGTACGTAAGAAGAAGCTAGTCAACAAGATCTTAGGGAAACTTTATATTTGAAAAATGGCTTTCTATAAGAAACGGAAGGGCAGAGAGTAGGATCACACAATTATAGAATTTTAGAATTAAAAGGGATTTCAGAAAACACTTAGTCTCACTCCCTCCTCCTTCCTCTCTTTATAAATATAGGTATTGAGTCCTAGAGAGAGTAAATAACTTGCTTGGATCAAGATACTGAAATAAAAATAAGGTTCAATCAATGGATCAATACTGAGGCAACTGATTTAAGTCTTAATTAAGATAATTCATTGATGGATATAGGCTAAGGCAGAGAAATACTATAAAGAGTATTGACCTGGACAAAAGGTAAATCTCCCTCTTACTCAGATCTTGTTGGGAAAGAATATAAGATAAAGTTCCTCTCCTTTGTTTCTGATTTGTTTGTTTGGCTTTTTTTTTTTTTTCTCTTCTGGAATGATTTTTATTTCTCATTTCTACTTGTTAAAGTTTCTTTCTTATAATAACAGTACACTAGTGATAAGAAATTTGAAGGGGTTTCTATATTTCCTGACATTGTCTACTTTTCTGTTTTTTGGAACACCCATAATGGCTTGACAGGAAGTAGCTCATTGCCAGCACAGGTGTTGTACCTAGAGATCAAAGCCAGAGTCTGAGGGCTGTGCCACAAATGCAAAGCAACTGTAGTGTGGTCATCTATACTAAGTCATGGTCAGCCTTGGTAAATGGTAGAGATCCTAAATTACTAAAAATACTCTAGAGTATTCCCAATCTTTGCCCTTCCCCTACCAAAGAAGTAACTCTACTCAGTGTTGTTGTAATTCCCTTCTTGGACACTACTGAACCCCTTGAAAATCTTTTTTGGTGTCTGTATTATTACCTTGGTTGTCTTCCTACCTCTAGGGCAGCTCTTCTCTGATTCCATTTCTTCACATTGAGTTTCCTCTATGGGTCAGCCTTCAGACCTCTGGTATCTTTTCATAAGCTGTGCTAATATAGAAGTAGGCACACTTTTGGAGAGTTCATTAATTTTCATAGCTTCAACTGTCACCTTATATCTTAGTTTCTGCCCCCTTATTAAAACCTCAGTTCTATCTACCTCTAAAAAACTGGAACTCAGAAAAAAAGGATAGCCAGAATGATGAAGAATCTGGAAACCGTGTCATATAGTTAGCCTAGAAAGGGAAAGACTTAGGAGGGACAAGGTAGCTCACCTAAGAGCTGCCATGTGGAAAAAACATGAGATTTAAATTGCATAATTTAGATAGATGAATAGGACCAAATGACAAAAGACTCAAGGGGGTGGACTAGTTCAATGTAAGAGCTACCAGTTGGAGCTGTTCATGAGTGGAATGTGCTGTCTCATAAAATACAAAGTTCCTTGTCACCAAAAGTGTTCAAAGAGAGATTGGATGACTAGATCTAGGATAATAGGGATCCTTGTATACAGTGGGGATTTGTTGAATGTAATTTTCATTGCATTGTGATCTGAAAAGAATGCATTTACTATTTCTGCCTTATTGCATTTGAGTTTGAAGTTTTTATGTCCTAATAGATGGTCAATTTTTGTATAGGTTCCATGAACTGCTGAAAAGAAAGTGTACTCCCTTCTGTCTCCATTTCATTTTCTCCAGAGATCTATCATATCTAACTTTTCTAATATTCTATTTACCTCTTTGACTTCTTTCTTATTTATTTTGTGGTTTGATTTATCTAATTCTGAGAGTGCAAGGTTAAGATCTCCCACTATTATAGTTTTGCTGTCCATTTCTTCCGGCAGCTTTCTTAATTTCTCTTTTAAGAATTTAGATGCTACCCCACTTGGTGCATATATGTTTAATATAGATAGTGCTTCATTATCCATGCTACCCTTTAGCAAGATATAGTGCCCTTCCTTATCTCTTTTAATTAGATCAATTTTTGCTTTTGCTTGATCTGAGATCAGGATGGCTACCCTACAGTGGAGATTTGAATCAGATGACTTCTAATATAATTTCCAGTACTATAGTTCCATGAATATTTGAAAATGTTCAATAGAAGGTTGGGAAACATTCACAAAAACTAGTTAATAGATCTCCACAATTTACCCAGCTCCTCAGGCTGAGATCCTTGAAGTTATCTTTGAACTTTCATTCTATAATCACATTCTAATATTTTTCATTTGAAATTCTATTGTATGCAAACTTTTCAATCCATTTCCATTGTAATTATTATTGTTTGGATTCTTTTAAATTCATATCTGGATTCCTAAAATAATCCACTAGATTTCAATTTCTTCTTTGAATCTCCCTATCCATTCTTGCAATGTGAGATTTACTCAGTAGAGGCTCTCTACCAATATAGCAAATCCTTTTACAATTTATATCTTTATGAGTTCTGTGATCAAAAAACTAATCTCTTAGTGGCTCACTTTCTAGTGATGGACATTTTCATGGTTAACTAGTTTGGGCTTTAAAAGACAGAAACACATTTTTCAATATTATCTTGTGCTCTGTTGAATACAGGATCACTTCAGACCGGTAGAAGATGCTGTATAATATTGCTAGCTCAATTCATATTCAATTGTTCCTATTCCCTATTAATCCCAATTCACATTTCTTTAACTGTATTTTCTACTACATACCAATCAACATCCTCTACTCTAGTTAGGAATGTCTTATCAGTCTTGAATATGTTAATGTTGACTCCCATTTCTGTGGAAGTCAATACACATACATTCTGGAAACTATGATGAACTTAGCAAATGTCAGCTTTTATTATTCCTTTCCTCTTCACCTAATCAAATCCAATTTATCCTTCATTGCTGAGCTCCAGATTAATGATATATTAAGGCAAAAAATGACAAATGAGGCAGGCCAGGCCTGGCAGCTTTACTATGCAGAAGGAATCTGGCAAGACAGTGCAGATCAGTAAAACTATGGGATCAAGGATTTGTGGAAATTACAGTAAAGAACAAGTGAGTACAAAAAGTCAGGTATAACACATCAAATCCAGGAAAGTTCTAGAATCTTGGAGATCAGTCAGTTATTACCGTGTTTCCCCAATAATAAGACCTATCCCGAAAATAAGCCCTCCCCTTACTGTGTAAGATTCTTTTAAATAAGCCCTCCCCCGAAAATAAGCCCTATTGAGATTGCTGCTGTAGTGAAGGTGATCCCCTGCACTACACGCTACATTACGGTACCCTCTGTATGCACCATCCCCCTCGACACCCCCCACCCCCCGGGTGAAACGCACACCGCGCTCTGAGCTGCATCCAATCAGAGCTGCAGCAGTGAGCGCGTCATCCTGTTCTTCCCCAGTGATTTGCTTGCTGGCGCCATTGAGAGCAGTGCTGCGGAGGACAGCTGAGGCAGGACAACATAAAAACCCGGTATGTAAGCGGGAGTGAGGGGGCATGATGGAAGATAAAAGAAGAACTCAGCCAGCACTCACCGCGCTAAAGAAATGAAGAACTTCCTTGCAGAGAGAAGACTAGATCAAGTAATGATTCCTGCAGGAATGACTGCCTATCTCCACACCCTTGATATTGCAATAAACAAGCCATTCAAGGACCATTTGTACATGGAAATCAATGACTACATTGAAAATAGAATGGAAAGAAATCAGCGTGGAAACTTTGTGAAGCCCTGTCTGCAAGAAGTCGTGACTTGGGTGAAGAAGTCATGGGATAAAATTACTGACAGCTGTGTCGCCAAGGCACTACAAGCAGGTTACCTGGACAAGACATGTTCATTTAAAGAGAGTTATATTGCTGGACAGGACAGATTGGGTCCACTTCTTCTGAAGGAAATAGAGGTGCAAGACATCCAGGTTGGAATTCAGGGTATGGACACTTATGACAATGTTGTTGAAGAAGATGACATGATCATTATTGAATAAAGGTACTTTTTTTTGTTCACATTTACCTGTTTATTAAAATTGTTGTCAATGTTCATTAAAATAAGCCCTCCCCTGAAAATAAGCCCTCTGGGGTTTTTCTGTCCAAAAAAATAATAAGACAGTGTCTTATTATTGGGGAAATACGATACAAGTGACAACAGTTCTTATTCTAAGTCAGAGATTTTTTTTTTTTTTTTGCCTTGTAATTATAATGTTTACTCAGTATGGTCTGCCTTGGTCCACAAGTATTTGAAAATAGCTAAGAGGTGGTCAGAGTTCATGAACTCTGTCCTAGATAAATAAATATAGGGGAAGAGGTATTTGAATTAATAGAACTGGAATATCTCCCATTCCAGTGAGAAGGGGAAATATTCTCAAATACAAGCTTATTGGGATTATTAATTATATATAACTTCTATAACCTCCACACTAGTGTTGAGAATGAAGTTATCTTATAGGCTCCCATGATCAGTTTTCTATTCATATCCCACTTAGTCTATTAGATAACACTCAGTCTATTGGATACCCTTGAATTTACCCTGGCTACCATGAAAAAAAGGGACATACTTGGATTATCTAGAGGGAGGAAGGAAACAAGCATTTATCAGGCACCTACTATGTGCTAGGCTCTGTGCTAAATGCTTTACAAATATTATCTGATATGATCCTCACAATAATCCCAGATAGCAACTACTCTTCTTAGCCCCATTATATAGTTGAGGAAGGTGAGGCAGACAAAGATGAAGTGATTTGCCTAGAGTCACAATACTTAATAAGTGTCTGAGGATGGATTTGAATGCAGATCCTCCTGACTCCATGTCCAGGGATCTATCCAGCACACTACCTTGTTCAAGTGTTGAGGAAAGAACAATTTAGCCTAAGAAGGAAGTTTCTGAGAAATATATGATATTAGTATTGTATTAAGAATACTACTACTAATAGCTTATTGGTACTTCAGACTTGCGAAGTACTTTACTATCTCATTCAGTCTTTATGTCCACCCCAAGAAGTTGGTGCTATTATCCAAATTTTACAAATTAAGTGACTTCCCTATGGGCACACAGCTATTGAGTGTTTGAGGAAGGAATTAAATCTATGTCCCTCTGACTTTAAGAAACCAAAGTTTCTTTCATCATACCATTTGTTATATGAAGGAACCTTGAGCAACTTTGGGAAAGCAAGCTTGAAGACAAAAGAAGAATCTAAATAACAGAAAAAGGACTGTGTCATTGGTGACTGAGTTTTGTAAAAGTGTGATTGTTCAAACAATGTTTGTGATATACTTGGGCCTTGTATCCTATGAAGAACAAGAGGCCCTTGTACCTGGCACGCTCACCATGACTGATGTGCCTGGTCTTTGAGAACTTGATTGGCCATGCGCAGGCTCATATAAGAACTGTGAGGCTGGGAAAGAGTTTTGCATAGTGGGGCTCTTGGTGTAGAAGGGTCTCCACTGGGCTGAAGCATGAGAAAAATTGTTTTAGGTATACTCATAAAGCTCAGAGTTAATGTTCTTGCAGACACTTAGAATACTTCAAAAATCACTTGACTATAGGGTCCATCCTCTCTGTCAGATGCTAGATTGTAAATGAAATACAGGGAGCAGATAATCCAATCCTGAAAAGGGCCAAGCAAGGAACACTATGACAATCTGGGAATTGAATAAGAAAGAAATAGCATTTCCCTTACTGTTAGTGTAAACTATTACTGTATTTTAAAAGTGTGTAAGAGTTTGTAAAACTGTAAGCAGGGTCTCAGTTAAAAAGTACCAGAGCCAGGATTTAAACCCAGGGGAGCACTTAAAGAATGACTCATCCATATGAGGACATAGGGAAGTGGGAGGGGGGAGGGGGCAAGGCAAGGTGTGAAATATTCATTGGTCTCGGGGGTTATTCCCGGGAGATATGTTATCCCAAAACATATCTGGGTGTGTTCTAGTCAGGAAGAAGAAAAATATTCAAATATCTTCTGATCAGGCAACCATGAAGTTACTGAGTGAATCTCTAAACACATTATTGACAGTCTTAAAAGGAATCAAGACATGGCATAACCTAAAAGCCATCACTTCATATTAGAAAGGTCCATGTCTAAGTCCAAATATAGTTTTTCTACTTGTTTCTCTTACGTCTTTCAACTGGAATGCAGGCTCTTCATAGATCCAATTTCAGTGTAATTTAGTATTAAAAAGCACAGCTCTTAAAGTTCTTGGTTTGATTCCATGTAACAACACTTATTATGTAGCTCTGGTTAAGTTGCAAATTCTCAGTTCCCTTATCTGTAAAATGGAATACTACCTTGAAGAGCTCTATAAATTGTTATTATTTTGATTATAAGCCACTGGTCTTCTTATAGACATCTAAAAATCATCGGTATGACAGCAAGTAGATTCTTATTTATAATGATATATTGAATGAGTTCTCCACCTTTCTGTGAGACAGAGAAAAAGAAAGCGAAGAGAGAAGGGAAAGGGAAAGAAAGAGGGAAATGGAAAGGGAAAAGGAGATATAGAGGGAAAGGGAAACAGCCCTTTACAACTGGAAGAGAGAGAAGGGCAGAACCAGACCCTAACACAAGATATAATTCTTGTTCTTTAGGAATACATACTCTTATTCAGAAAGTAAAACAAACACAATATAAGATGATGAATCTCAAGTTGCTATTGTAACCATGTCAATAAAATTCAATCATTTCTGTTTTTACAAAAATCAGAGGCATGTTTCCCTTGCAAGGACTCCAAGTTTTTTCTAACTATAGATTCCCCTGGCTTTGATAGGTCAATGTTTGCCTTATCTTGTTAGGAACCAGGCCTTTATACCACTATTATGGAGTTTCTTTGTTATTTCTTACTGGCTAACGATTTCCATCCCACCAGATGCTTAGACTTGAATAATTAGTGAGTCTTTTGTTTTATTTTGCAAGGAATCAAGCTTCTATGACACTTCTTGCATTTTCCCTGACATATTCCTTGACAAGTCTCCCTCTTCCCCACTTTTCCAGTTCTCCTTTATGTTTTATCTCCCTCCATTATCATGTAAGGTTCTTATCTTTGCATCTTCAGGACTTAGTAGAGTGACTGGCACATTTCTGTTTGTTCAGTTGTTTTCAATGATGTCCCCATTACTCTGTATATCCCACATCCCCTCTGACTCTCCATGACTCCATTTAAGATTTCTTTGGTAGAAAAAATGTCATTCCTTCTTTAGCTCATTTAACAGATGAAGAAACTGAAACAGATGAAGAGGGAGAAGTGACTTGCTCAGAGTCACACAGCTAATTAAGTGTCTGACTCTAGATTTAAACTCAGGATCATGAGTCTTTCTGGTTGCTGGTCTAACACTCTATCCACTTTACTACCTACTTGCCCAGAGCTGCCAGAATACCTAGCTACTTAGATATTTCAGCTATTCATCCATCCATCCATCCATCCATCCATCATCATCATTATCATCATTATCTATTTATCTATCTATCCATCTATCCATCCATCATCATCATTATTATTATTATTATCTATTTATCTATCTCTCTATCCATCCATCCACCTACCTATCTTTACCACATGTTGCTTTGGTGCTTCCTATTCTTAGCAAGCAGAAAAAAATGGCAGAAAGCAAATACCTTCAGAAGTAGGATTAGATATCTTAAGTAGCATCTGTTCCTGAGTGGCCCTCTTACTTAATCCCTCTGCTCTCTTACACTATGGACTTTGTCCAATTCTTTCCTCCTCCAGTTGACTTTTTGGACTTGCCCTTTTGCCTGAAATGCAGACTATGCCTTATCTTTCCAGTTCTGTCTGCTACTCTGGCACTTGACTTCAGTTTGCTGACCTCTGCCATGTGCTAGCCCTCATCTATTTTGCTAGACTCCCTGCTCTGATTCCTTCCCTTATTGAGCTCAGTTAACACAAAATGGGGGTTAGTCATTTACAGGAAGCTTCCCAGGAATAACTCATTTTACATTGTGATTTGGAGATAACTACTGATGAAGATTATGTTGCCAGGAAGCAACCACCCTAAAATGTAACTAATGAAAGATAAATTTTGTCATGAGATTTTTAATGACAGAAGCATCTGGTGTATAGTAAGGATTTTTTTTTTTCTGCTGACCTCCAAATGCTTTTTAGACATCACAAACAAAGATATCCAGCAGATTTCTTAAATTCAGCATGTCTAAAACTGACCTCATTACCTTTCCTCCCAAACTCTGTCCCCTTCCAAACTTCCCTATGACTGTCAAGAGCAACACCATCCTCGGAGGCACGCAGGGTCATCTCTGCCTCTCCTCTATCTGTAGCCCCCCATATTCAATCGGTTGCCAACACTTGTTGATTTCATCTTTGCAACAGCTCTCAAATATGCTCCCTCTTCTCCTTTGATATTGCCATTACTCTGGTGCAGCCTCATGTCTAAACCATTGTAATAGATTGCTGGAGATTTGGGAGAAGTGGTCTTCTTGCTTTTAAGTCTCTCCCTACTCTAAAACACCCTCTATTCAATAACCAAAGTAATTTGCATAAGGTAGGAGTCAGTCTGACTAGGTAACTCCCCTACTCAATAAACATCACTGGCTCCCTATCACTTTCAAAATCTCATACAAAATTCACTGGCATTCCACCTTTGTATACTTTATTTCTCTTCCCCCTTTTCTTTTTGATCCAGTGTCACTGGCTTTCTTACTGTTTCCCAAACAATCACTTTATCTCCTGGCTATTGGTCTCCCAAATCTGGACTGCTCTCCCTTGTCTCTACCTCCTGGCTTTACTAGATTTTTTCATATCCCAGCTAAAATCTCACCATCTACAGGAAGCCTTTCTAATCCCTCTTCATTCTAGTATATTCTCTCTGTTGATTATTTCTTATTAATTCTGCATATATCTTGTTTGTACATACTTGTCTGCAGGTCGTCTCTCCCATTAGAGTGTCTTTTGCCTTTCTTTGAATGCCTAGCACATAGCGCAGTGCCTAGCATATAGTAGGCACTTAATAAGTGCTCATTTACTGACTTATTTGTGTCAGTGAGCACTGGACAAGAGAAAGGCTACTCTGGTTCCAAATGATGAATATCAGTTCTTTAGCCAAAAACATTCCTAACTTGTGGCATAGCAACATTCCAACCTATCTACAAATATCTTTTTGGCAATGTCCCATTTAATTTGACCACAAAGTAAATTTGGCCTTCATAATTTAGTTTCCAAGTGGGCCTACCCACCTGAGCAGATTGACTTGAAACTGGTTTTCCCAGCTAGGCATATCACATCCTCCACTATAAAATAATAAATTACTATTATGGTTTCTTTGATTTTGATTTTGGTTAAGATGAATAAAACCCAAATCCCTAGATGAAACTGATAAAATCTAGTTCCTGAATTTTAAAGATGTGGTTCCAAGTGGTGGGAACCCCATCAAGGCCCAACTATATAGCGAAACCCTTTTAGACATGGTCAATCAGCTTCCTTTAATTCAAATATCCAGGTACAGGAAAAAATTTAAAATAAAGAACTATCAGTTAAAATAGAAGTGTCACAACTAGACACAACTGAAAAACAATGCATAATAATAATAATAATAATGAAAGGTGTTGGGAACTTCTTGGCTATCTGTTGATTTCAACTGGCTTACAGAAAAATTTTTAAAATGAACTGTTAAAATCAACAAACAAAATACCATATACAGCTCTGGGAAAATTTCCATATTAAGATGCAGGTCCTAGTGTCCCATGGCAGGAACATTCTTATCTTTAAAGTCAATCTCCAAAGGTTTGGGGATCAGGAACAGGGATGAGGGGTTTTAAGCACAACAAGCTCTGGACTAAAGGAAGGGAGATCTAATGTCTGAGACTTGTAAAGGGGCTGCAGATGTCCTCTCTGTCCCTCTGGTCCATTTTTTCTTTTTAATTCTCAATCAGTTTTTCTCTTCTTCCATTTTACTTGCTATACTCATCCAATTCTAATCCCTATCCCTTCTTTTACTTTTTCTTCCTTAAATTAGCTTTTTATGCATCCTTCTTTCTTTTACCATCTTTTTTTTTTTCCCTCTCAGTCTTAACTGGCCAAAATCTGGAACTGATACCTATTTTAAAAAACCATTATCTTTATCAAATAGTTTCATGTTACCAACTTAACGCTAAAAAGTGAATAAACTGAGCAATCTTTATTTTCCTTTCTCTCAGAAAATTAAGCCTCAAACTAAGTTTCTGTATAGTTTCTCAGGGAATAAAAGCTCTCTTCACTACTCCTGTGCTGTAATATTTCATTTCAGAAAAGCAAAACAACTCCCTCTGGAGTAGATCTTAAGTATAACATTAGCTGAAGGATTCTTAGCAGGCAAACTGGTTAGACAGCAAATTAAAAATTAGCTTTCATTAGGTAGCAAATTCTACCAGTGAAGTTGGGGCAGTCACAGAAATCTGATCAATTCTGTGGAATGACACAGACAAAACTAAAGTTATTAAAAGTAATCATTTTTATACACATACTTGTCCTTAGAAAAAATGTTTAGATTTAAGATTACCCTTACCTGCCTTCATCTTCCCATCAAACTTTTTCAAGCTTTTTCAAGCAGATATAAAGTCACTCCAGAAACAAGGAGCAACGTATGTCTCATTCAGTTATTTGGTGACTATAAGCTCAAAATCATATTCACATCCCAGCCCATCATGCATAATCAAATGCACATACACATACATGACAAACATGGACTTGGGGACACAAACTGAGCAAGCTTAGGTTTCTCATAAGAACATGCTTTACTGGGTGGATGCTGGAAAGCCTTCACTTAGAATTGTGAAAAGCTCTGAAATACCTTTTAGGCCATATCACAAGAGCCTTGGGGAAAAAAAAACTAAGTCCTTTATGTAAATCCAATTTAACCAGTTGAGTTATGGATGAGAAGTTGGGATGGAGTATGCCAACTGGAAGGGAGAGGAATGATCATGCAAAAAGAGCAAGGGTCAGATGGTGCTTGCACTGACATCCACTTACTGCTTGCTTTTGTTCTTCTTCCTATAGGTGTTGGCCATGGAAAAAAAAGAGGCAGAGGGAGAAAGGGAATAAGTTAATAGCAACTCTGAAAGGTAACTCATTCATATAAATATTTGGCAGAAGCAACTGAAAGAACCAGGCACCTCGGAAAATAAAAGTTCTCTCAGAGCAACAGAGGTAGATCAAGACCACTTTTTCCTGTCTTGACAAACAAATCAATAACAGTAGCTGGAAAGGATCGAAGAGAACATTAATTCAAATAACTCATTTTACAGGTGAGGAAACAAATGCCTAGAAATATTCTATGACTTGCTTAATGTCACAATTAATTATTGGCAAAACTAAGACTGGAACCTAGGTCTCTTCCCATTCTATATGAAGCTGCTCCTGAGGTGAGTTGGATTTTTGACATCATTAAGTATTTTACCTCAATTGCCAAATCATCTTATTGATTACTCTCATTTTGCTATATTTATGTTGATTCCCTTACCTAATCTTCAATGTCTTCCTCCCCTTATTTATTAATTCTGTACTTCCTTCAGGACCCAACTGAAGACCCATCTTTTCCAGTAACTTTTTCTTGACTAAAGTTCAATTCTTCAGATAGTCTAGCAAGATCCTAACTGAACAAGTGATTATTATCCAATAGTAGAGAGAGAATGTGCTGCTGTGCTTAAATAGCCAACCAGCTACTCCCTATGCCTGTGCAGTGGCAACTTACCTTTAACACCGACTAGTGAGTTGTCTAGGGCACTGAAGGTCATGTGGTACACATCAGAGCTAAGATTGGAACCAGATTCTAATGACCCCAAGACTAGAACTCCTATTGACCATGCCAGGCTGCCTAACAATAAGTTGAAATTTATATAATAATTTCAAGGTTTGTAAAGTTCTTTACATTTGCTTTATTTTACTCTCAAAAACAGTCCTATTTTAAAGAATTATTGGTGCCTTTTTATAGATGAGGAGACTGAAACTCAGGGGGTTGACTTGCCTAAAGTCATATAGTAAATGTTGGGTTTGAAGTCGGGTCTCTCTGGACTTCAAGGATGATGCACACTTATCACTACACCTTGTGGGCTTCTCTGGTCAGGATGGAATAAGTATAGATAAGGAGAAAATAATTTTCATTTTAACAGGAGAAACCCACAGTCTGGAAGCTAAATTGATTTACTTAATCCTAACTAAGGTTAGGGGAAACTTAACACAGCAATAACCTCAATTTAGAGGAAGAGAGGCAAAGATGGTGTTAATAACTAGTTTATAATGAAAAGAATGAGAAGAGAATCTGATGCATCTTCCTTTCAACTTTGGTATCTCTGAATCCATTTGAAAGAGAAATTAGGACCAGAGAAATGGTTTCTAGTTGGCAGGAAGTGAGATCTTTTACTGACATTGAAGGATGGGGATGATTTTCATATCATAAAAGGTCGAGAAGTCTTTGTAGTTGGAAAATATTTTTCTTCCATGCAATCACACCACACTGCGGGGATATTTCCAATTCATTACTCCCTCCAATAATGGGCCATAAGGGGAAGGAATTATCTAACCAATTTCCAAACCATGATATCATTTCCCAGACCATTCAAGTTCAACTCTCATATATGGATTAGAATTGGACATAGAGAAATGCAACGATAGGCTGAAACTACTCCTGAGGATAGAAGATCTTGACAATATAATTCTCCAAAGCTGTTCTTTGGGTTCCTCCCTACTTCTATCCTCAGAACTACACTTGTTTGGATCCTAAATAAGAAGTCTTATTGAGTCAACAGAACGTGGAAATAACATCCCCACATGCTAGTGTATCCAAAATTTTAGACTTGGCACCATTAGGTGAAATGACTGTAATTATTATGTTGAATGACAAACATGAAACCATGATGTAAAATTTGAGAGGGTATATGTGGGAGCAGAGGAAGGAGGAGCACACAGAATAGGGGAGGCGTTTAAAGGCAGAAATTCTAGTATACATGGGAGAGCCTGACAGGAGATCTCTGTAACATTTTTTTTTTCAAGGAAGCTGAAATTTACTCACAAAATTCAGCTTTCTTTCTCAGTACAGGCAGCAATATTCTTATCCATTAAGAGATTCCACTTAGAATGTCTTTGTTAACAATTAGTTTTTAAGGTCAATAAACACAGAATAACAGTAACAGAAAGAGGTCACTTAAACATAGCAGATATAGTAACACTTTTTTGTAAATTCAAATCGGGAATGAAGTCAGAAAACACCTAAAAATATCTTTGCCACTTTTAATTAGGATGTTCTATTAAACACCCAGAAGCAATGGCATTGCTAAGGTGGTTGTTTGTACAGTTTGTTTCAGTATAACAGGTATACTGTTTGGCTGTTGATTTACCTTCTGCATCTCCAGTCCTTATGACCTCTTCCCCTATTCCAATTTCCCTTTCTTTGAGTGTCTCTGGTGAAGAGATGTTGATCCAAGATTAATCTTTCTATTTGATCTTATTCCCTTCCATCTTCTCTAGCAGATTACCTGCACAATTATTCCTTGAAATTTAAATATGTTCGTATTTACTGTCTCATTTCCTGCTTCTTGCAAACATGCTTTAGTTTCTTTTAACCCTTAAAAACACTCACTTAATTTTCCATCTTCTATCTTTCCTCTTTTTCACAGACTAACTCCAAAAAAAGTAGACATACTTGTTAATTTCACTTCCTCATCTCTCATAATGCAACTATTTAAAATTTTTGTCTGAATCTATTTGAAATCTGAGTGACTTCATTACTCAGTTGAATATAATCTCTTTAATGTTACAGATGATCTCAATTGTCACATCTGATGGTTCAACAATCATGTCTGCAGGTTTTTCAAGACCCAAGGATTTAATTCATTTAGGCCAGATGGCTTGATTTCATCAAAGGCAGGATGTTGCTCTCTTTTTTTCTACTTATTCATCTTGGGTATCAATTTTCTAAAAGTCATTTTTGTTTTCAAAATTTTTTATTTTGTTTCAGTGTCAAAGGCAATATCCCTTATAGAGAACAGAAATAAAATAAGAATTGAAAAGAATGTTGTAAAAAATTACCCTGGCATGGATTCTGTCAATACAAAGTTATTATTAAATAAAATAAAATTTAAAAAAAAAAAAGATAGTTGTCTGTCTTTTTTATTCCTTATTCTTCTGTAAGGGAATAATGACAGAATCCCACCTCTATATTCTCCACTCTCTTACTACCACATTGTTGTGAGGATCATGCTCGGCACAGAAAAAATGCTATATGGATATTAACTATTTTAAATTATCTCTTTAATTAGATGTAATTGTTTCATACTTACTAACTTTATATGGATTTTTAGATGTGACCAGTATATAATGCCAATGGTAATGAGATGAGTGATTTTCTGTGTATTCACCTAAAATGAGGTCAGCTGAATTGGTAATGGATTTGTTTCAAATTTTAAGTAATAATATTGTTTAGGATGTTGTTATATTTCTAAATTTTTCTTATATTGTGTAATTTATTGTACAACTGTTATCAGCTATGTTGTGAAAAAAGTAATTTCTCTTATAATCTAGATGTTTTTAGATTAAGAATTGTACTATTTTTAAAAAAATGGATGAGTTAGGATGCTATTAGGTAATTCTATCAATCCTGTTGATCACATGTTGGTAATATTCTGGAGTACTGTAGTTTAAAAACCTGGAAGTTTGCTTATATTAAAAGGAAGTTTCACCTAACGGTATCTGTCTTTTAGGAAAATTATAATATTGTTAACTAAATAATCTTTTAATTAAGTAACACAGATATTTAAAAAAAATTGATAATTACACAAAGAAAAGATCTTGTAAAATTTCCTTTGCAAATCTACATGTATTCTTAGAATCATCTAGTTATAAATTCTTAATCCTGTGCAAAGTTTGCTATGTTGTTGAATTCCTACTGAGTAAATGGGATACTAAAATAGGAATTCTTGCATAAAATGGGAGGGAAAATTTCAAGCCCACTTATAATGTAGAATTAGTTTCATCTAAAGTTATTTGTCTATCACTTGTGGAGGATATACACATTTTGAAAGAACTTAGTCTTAAACTTCATTCTTAAAGATTAATTTTGCTTTTAGGGGTAATACAAAATATCTTTAAAGAGGATCATATGTTTCAGTGTAAATTTGAAGGTTTGTTTTTTCTAGTGAACTATCACATATTCACTATTTATGGGGGAATTCTAAAATGTAATTATTTTTCTTGATTTCTAGTGATATATCTAAAGAGAAAAGGAAGAAAAAGATATTGAGTAAATTTTTTTAAAGGCCCAGTAAAGTTGGTTATTGTGATAAAGCTAACTTAATTGAGTATAATTTTTTTTGGCTTAAAAAAACTTAATCCCCTTCCCACCGTAAACACTTTTGAAAAAAAAGGTAGTAACTATGAATTTTGTAATGATTAAGAACTTATTTTTACTTTAATGGTACTTTGGGGATTTATGTTATTTAATGACATTTATACCAACTTAGTCTTAATAAATTGAATTTTGAAAATTTATTTTTGCTTTAAGGTTGAAAAAGAGAGGTATCTGTAATTTTAAAGGTTTCCAACTAATTTCCTTCATAAAAGTTTAGTGGTTATTCCTTTTAATATCAAAATAAATTTTAAGCTTCCTTTTTTTCCTGTTTTTTTTTTTCTTTTTTAGAGATACTTTTGGGAAGAAATGTTTAAGAAAAGAAATTCTTCTAAAATTTTTTTTTTGTAAAATTCTTTTGAATATTTTTTTAGGTTTAATAAATTTTCATTTGTAAGCTAATTTACCACAATAATAATTTGATATTGATGACAATATCAATGTCCAATCCTACTGTGATGAGTAAGACTTTAGGACCCTAAATATTTTTGGAGTTTCATTCTTGCTGTATCTTTGGATAGTCCTTAAATGTCCACTTTCAGAGAAAATCAGTAGTCAGTAATTCAATGGAAGCAACATCTAAGATCTAAATCTAGTGAATCTAGAATCTGTCACAGGAAATAATATAGGGAGGCTACCTTGAAAAGGTTAAGGCAGACTTTTTTTCATTCATTTTTCCAAATAAGAAATCTGTCCAGCAAGTTCCACATTATATATATATATATATATATATATATATATATAATATATATATATATCACTTATGGTGATATACATCCAGAGGACCAGTTTTGATGCTATTATAACCACATCCCTGCTTATAGTTTTCATAGCCAATTTCTTTTACGTAATATTGAATCTATTAGATATTAGATGGATACTGAAGCATTTAAATTACTGTGCTAAACTTAAGTAGGAAAGATCTTGTTGTTTTGATCTAAATTTGTTGTTATTCAATGGCCTAAACAAGAGTTAAATTAGTTCAAACTTGTCATATATATAGAATTGCAACAGAATTCCTGAAGCATCTCATTCTTTCAGAAAGATATGAGTATAATTAGACAAAGGTAAACAAGATTATGAAACAAAGATGTACATTAAGTCATGAGATTAAAGTCAGGAACCTCTTTTGTTTCTGTTTTAAGCAACAGGATTTCATTATAGACAGGTTAGTGAGGAGTAATAACTTGTGATTTACCTTGAATCTCCTTAATGGAAAAACTGATTTTACTCATATTTCTTATTTAATTCGGGATTAGAATATGTATAGAAACACATGCAAACTACTTAGGAGTCATCTTAAAGATATTCCTATTGTTTAGAGGGATTCTGAGAGCAGCAGCTTGTGTTTATGTCCATGTGCATATTCTTAATAAATAAATATATTTTACTATAGACTGTATTTCATATGATCTGTTCTTTGTTTACAATTTGGGATTATTATATTTATGCATCCCATCCCAAGTCTTTTGATGTTTGTTACTAAGAATCTTTTTTTTTTTTTTTTCCTCTACTGCATTTGGGGTTAAGTGACTTGCCCAGAGTCCCACAGCTAGTATTTGAACTCAGGTGCTCCTGATTTCAGGATTGGTGCTCTATCCACTGCGCCACCTAGCTGCCCCCTGTTACTAAGAATCTCAAAGCAAAATCATTTGTATATTATTGAACTTAAGGATGAATAACCATAAGTACAAATTATATTAAAATAAGACATGATTTTTCATGATGAACCTTTTACTGCTACTAATGTGAGATTATAGTCAATACTAATTATCTAGATATGTGATCCTTGAGATCTGAACCTTCCTGATGCTCTACTGGGACTTGCCATTTAAAACCTTATTAACTGATTATTATATTATTTTGAATCTGACTCCAGGTACAATCATCAAGAAATGCTGTTGAAAAAAGATTATGCGATGATCAATTCTGATGGATGTGGCTCTTTTCACCAATGATGTAATTCAGGCCAATTCTAATAAATTTGTGATGGAAAGAGCCAAATTTATTGAGAAAGAGAGAGAACTATGGGAACTGAATGTGGATCACAACATAGTATTTTCACCTTGTTTGTTGTTTGCTTGCTTTTTGTTTTGGTTCTCATTTTTTCCTTTTTGATCTTTTTTTTTTTTCTTGTGCAGCATGTAGAAATATGTATAGAAGAACTGCACATGTTTAACATATATTGGATTACTTACTGTCTGGGAGAGGGCATAAGGGAAGGGAGGGAGAAAAAATTTGAAACATAAGGTTATGAAAGGGTGAATGTTAAAAACGACCTTTGTATATATTTGAAAATAAAAAGCTAAACATAATGTAACTATTTAAAAAAAAGAAATGTTGTTCAGTCAATGATCCATCATAGCAGCAATCCTATGAAGTTTAAATGCATAGACTGCAGGTGGAGTTCGTATTGAAAAGGCTGGGAGAAACTACTGGCATGGGCTGAGGATTCAATTTTCCTAAAATATTTCTTAAATGAAATACATCCCACCTGGCTAACTTTAAACCTGGCTCAAAGTAATTGGCTATCTACTTACTTTTGCCTGGAATTAACAACAACAAGATAAAGGGACCATTTCCCTTATGTCCTCATTTTTCTTTTATGGCAAATTTCTATAATCATGTCAGATGATCAGCATGAACCCAATGTTAAATCTTTATCTTATAGGCTAATACTGAAGTGCATCTAAGTTATTATAAGATATAGGTATAAGATTTAAGTTATTTGGCCTAGAATTATAGTTCTTTCTATATTCCAAATAGCTAATTAAGTATTTACTTTTGACATCTGTTACTAGCCATACATTCCTGTGTAAGTTTAATTTTTTACAATGGTATGAAGTTACCTGGGCAAATAAGGCAAAAATTTGTGAAGCCAGGAAATAATTCTGTTATTTAATGAAGTCAATATCATAACCACCTCAGTTCTATTTTAAGAAAAAAGAATATCACTGTAATTAGTTTTCCTAAAAAAAGAATAGCTTGTGGTCTATCTTATAAATACCTTAAAGAGACGTCTACTTTTACTAGGGACTATTCATTTGAACATAGCTAAAAGTTGGAAATGTTTTGATTATAAATAATTTACTTGCTATGCACTTTAAAAACCGATTACTCAATGCATTCATGCATCCCATTCCTGACTCTTATGTCACAACTGAAGTTGATCTACCAACTTTTAAATGAATGCATTTTTGTATAAGAGTATATCTTCTTATAAAAAGAAAAAGGAAATAATTAAAAAACAACAACAAAAACAACAACAATAATTTGCTGGGCATTTGCCCTGTCCATAGCTTCCCATGATGAATAATCTCAGTTGATGTTGATGAAGACATTCTTTTCTCAGTGTTAACCCCTCTGTATCTCTCTCTCTGCCAGGATTTCTCTGCTAGACTTCTCTGTTAGGACCTTGACACTGAGGAAGTCAGCCTCCTAGCTAAAGCTGACTTCTCAGTGCCAATAATCTTTTGCCAATCTAACTTTTCTTTCTTTCGACCTGGGCCGACCAGAAGGAATTGCCACAACTCTGCACTGCCACGAACTTCATCAGTGTAAATACAGAATTTGGATTGTGGGTCACACACAGGTCAAACCTGTATTTGCTTATTAATATATATATTATATCTTTTTCCTTTTACCTCCAATTAGAATGTAAGCTCCTAGAGGCATGATCTGTTTCATTTTTGTCTTTGTAGTTTCAGTACGTATATAATGATGTATATAATTCATCTTTGTTGAATTGCACTGAATGAAATATAAGCAAACTACACATCAATAAAGGCAAAATATATCTTTGAAAAGAAAATTAGGATTCCAATTCTTCTTGTGCAATAAGAGAACTGTTCAATTCTGCACACATATATTGTATCTAGGATATACTGTGACACATTTAACATGTATAGGACTGCTTGCCATCTGGGGGAGGGGGTGGAGGGAAGGAGGGGAAAAGTTGGAACAGAAGTGAGTGCAAGGGATAATGTTGTAAAGAATTATCCAGGCATGGGTTCTCTCAATAAAAAGTTATAATTATTAAAAAAAAAGAAAAGAAAAGAAAATTAGGATTCTTTAGAGTTGATTTTTTTATTGGGCTAGAGGATAATTTTTTCCCCTGTAAGAGAAAAGCCATAAAATTTTAACAGAAATCAGTAAGGAAAATTATTTCTTATATACTCTTGGAATGGGACCTAATCCAAATTTCTTCATATTCTAGATAAAGAAATTGAGGCCAAACAATGTGAAATTACAGTCATGTAACTAGTTAGTACAGATGAAAGTCAATATTACTTCTCTTAGAAATCTGTCCACTAAAGAAATGAGATTTGTACACTATTAAAAGGATAAAAATTTCTTTTTGCATCTAGTATGTAGTATCATCTATTCTATATTGCCTCTGTAGATCATAAAAAAAAGAGTTAAAATCTGATTCTACATCTAGACCCTATCCCTTTCCTTCTAACGGAGGTTTTTTTCTCCTTCAATTAAACCCTTTCAGGACATCAGAGCAAGAGTAGCAGCCTGAATTCTTGGCACTTGAAATATTATAATTGGTGGTATTTAAAATCATAGTGCTTATTCTCACAGAATATATAGGAAGGTAAATGTGGACCTATGACCAAGAGGTAGTAACTTAAGGTCTATAATAGAGCAAGCAATTAATCTAAAAGGGTCTGATCTAGGCTACCCAGTTAGAGATTAGGATAAATAATTTCTCCTGGAATAAAAAAAATCACTCTAGGTCACTTAGGCATTTGTGATTGAATAATAACTGAGATCAGCTCTCTAATTGCTTTAATAGGGAGACAACGGGTAGATTTGATCACAATCTTCGGTAGTACTAGTGCTAAGTCCACATGAAGCTATTATGAAGCAAGGCTGTCAAAGCCCTGGTGGCTTCAAATTATGAGATAAGCCAAATACGTTCACAGGTGTATGCAACCCAAACTGTGATACTTTAAGCTGGCTAAAGTACAAGTTATCTGCCTGATAGCCAAAAGGGGACCTAGGGTTGGGTCTTGGGTGTATGTTTCAAAGAAGACATCCCTCTTTTATTTATTTTTTTTGGCTGAGGCAATTAGGATTGTGACTTGCCCAGGGTCACACAGTTAGGAAGTGTTAAGTGTCTGAGGTGACATTTGAACTCAGGTCCTCTTGACTTCAGGACTGGTGCTCTTTCCACTATGCCACCTAGCTGTCCAGACATCCCTATTTTTGAGATGACATTTTAGTGCTTTCTTCAGGGAAATCCTTGGAAGTGAGAGAGCAGAACCACCTTAATTTTACTGATGAAATATCTTTTCAGAACAAAACAAGTAGTTATTAAGAACATAAATGAAAGATGCTTTGAGATCACTGCCATACCTCTAATAATTATTTCAGTCCAGGACTCTGAACTCATTGTATGAGTATCTGATGTACAGATTGTCTGATATAACTGAAGGAGCTTTAGGCTTAGAATAGGGCTGGATTCAAATCTTGTCTATGATAATCGTTAGTTATGTGACCATGGATAAGTTATTTAACTGGAGTCTTCATTTCCTTCATGTAAGATGACATTAATAATAGTCATGAAGTTCACATCCTAGGAATGCTGTGAGGGTTAACTGAGATAATAAAGTGCTTTGTTGATCTTAAAGTGCTATATAAATGATAGTTATAATAATTATTATTGATATAAACTCCTTGAGAGCAAAAACCATATTTAGGGCAATCCCCTGAATGCATTTGATATTTGATAAATTTTTTTGAATATAAATACATTCCTTATATAAGTGTTTATGAATATGTGGGCCCAGAGTCAGGAAAATATAAATTTGGACTAAAAGAACTCAGGCCTTAACCAAAGGAAATGTATAATGAAAATTTAAAGTACAATTTCCAGCATCACTATTGCACTTTTTTTCAGGTTTCTCAGGCTAACTGAAATCAGTTTACAATGGATAGGCAAGTGTCTAATATGAAAAATTTACATCCTGATCTTCTTATTTTCTTTGCTATTACTTTGTTCAATTATTTCTGACTCTTTATGACTCCATTTGGGGTTTTCTTGTCAAAGATCCTTGAACGGTTTGCTATTTCCTTCTCTAGCTCATTGTATAGTTGAGGAAACTGAAGTAAAATAGGTGACTTGTCTAAAGTCACATAGATAGTCAGATCCACACTTAGGATAATAAGTTGTCCTAAATCTTGGTCTGGCATTCTAACTACTGTGTCCTAGCTACTCATTAAAATTCTACCTCTCCTAAATTCTAATTAAAGATTCCTCTCTCCAAAGGTTCCTCCTACAATTCCAACAGACTTATTGTCTGTTTTAGTCTTTTTTTTTTCACTGAATCATAGAGGTACTAGTTTGTGGTTGCAGTGTTACATGTGCATTGGCCTTTTTCCTCAGCTAGATTATAAATCCTTTGTATTCATCACAACACCTACCTAATAGAATGTGGGGCATACAGTAGTCACTAAAATATTTGTTGAATTCAATGAACAATCCTGTCTTTGTATCATGACCTTGAAATAACCCCAGTTAATCATAGTCTTTGCCCATTCCCAAAAATATGTCTCTTTAAAGGAGCTGGAAGAAGCCAAGAAAGATGATTGATTCTTAGGAGAGAATCTGAAGGCAATGAAATAATGGCTTTAATTCTAGCAGCTAAGTTAGTGTCCTCCCTGTATAGTTTAATGGTGTTCAACAGACAGACAGAACGTCAGAAGCTAAGAGCATAAGTAAAAGCTGCTTTGGGATTGCTGACACACTGCTTTATGAATAGTACCCAGTACATATTATCAGAAGGAAGACATTCAATTGCCTGGATAGTCTTTCCTTGTCTCAGATACTGGTTTAAAAAAGCCCAAGTGCTGTAGCATATATTCTCCTCCCAAAGGAAAATAGGACCTCAATAAGCCCTCTCCTATACAATATCCTAATATGCCTAACATAAAGCCACTTATTTCAGTTCAAAGAAAAGATTAATTGCAATTATTTAGAACAAGGATTTGAGTGATCCTTCTTTGCACTGCCCATGAACAAGGGGTTTGTTATGTAATACTTCATACTTACTGTTTGGTGAGCTTCCCCTGCCTCATACCCCCAATGACAAGGATCACATAGAATAGGCAATACAGACAAGTTGTGATCAGCATTACCAAAGATTACAGATCCATTTACATAAACTTAATGTTTATTTAATATGTCAACAATGTAAATAACTAAGCAGAATGCATAAAACAATTTAAGTGAAAACTAAGGAGCTACTATTTTAGAAGCATTAATCTACAGATAAATAATATGCTAATTAAAAACCATTCTCATCCAGTTATTAAAGCAATTATCTCAAGGTCATTAGCTTAGTTCCAGTTACCTTATATACTTAAAAGTAATAAAACTGTACTTATATTAAAATATTCACTTTTTCCCTAATTCAGATGGGCATTTCTACTAACTAATGAGCTTTTGCTAAACACTGGTCCTAGAAGCAACGATTAAAACTTAGTTCTCTACTGCAACAATACAATCAGGGCAGTAACTGCTGTTATGGAAGAAGATATAGAAAAGGTCCTCAGAGAATAAGAGATTTCTAAATGGGTCTATAGTTCTTACCTTTAGCAGCTTCATGAGCCCTTCTAGCTGTACCATTAGCTCTCGCCGGCTTTCCTGAAGGGCAGACATTCTTTGTTCCAATTCATCCTTCCTTTGCCTGTTCAGGAGGGGAAAAAAAGCTCTCAGAAAAGAAATCTTTGAGAAGAGGATTCCCAGAGAGAATAAAAAGGAGTAATTCCTGCTTCTTCATGCTGAAACTCTCATTTTGAAAAACAATAAAATCCGGTTTTTTGTTTTTTTTTTTTTTAAACACTGGATAAAAACTGCATTGGGGAAATTGAAATTTAGAATTCATAGAATCATAACACTTTAGAGCTCATGGGGAACCTTCTCAGGGGAACCTTTTCAGAGGCGATTCTAGTCCAGCTCAGACTCCAGAAGGAATCCCCACCACAGCACACCTGCCACTGGTTCTCAGACCTCTATCTAAAGACTTCCAGTGAAAGGGAAGCCATTACCTCAGCAAAGAGCTGGTTTCACTTAATGATAGTTCTAATTGTTGGGCATTATTCCTGACATCAATTTGCCTCTTTGAAATTTTTTTTTTACCTCCTGCTCCTTCTTCTTTCTGCAGCAGAAAAAGCCATCCAAATATTTGCATACAGCTACTATGTCCATTTTCTCCAAGGTAAGCACATTCAACTGATTGTCAGATCATACAGCCTCAAGGCCTTTCACATTTTTTGTCATACTCCTCTGGACACTCTCCAACTTAGCAATGTCCTTTCTAAACTGTAGCAGCAAGAGCTAAATTCACTGCTCAGGATGTTCCCTGAGCAGGGCAAAGTATAACAAAACCATCACCTTCTTGGTTCCCTCCTTTTCCTTAAGTCTCAGCTGCCCTTATGTTTTTTGAGATGCCACAATACACTGCTGATTCATATTGAGATTTTTGTCTGTTCTATTAGATTTTTTTCAAACAACTACTTTCTAATTATATTTTACTGTTTTTATATTTACAAACATGGTTTTAAAAACTTCATATATAAGACTATGCAATTATTTCAAATGAATTTTATTTTATCAGATTAAGCTCATTCCCTTAATCACTGATGGGGGCACTGCCTCAGTCCAACTGGGATCTGTTAAGGATTTTAAAAAGCTTAAAAAGACCAAGGTCTCCCACTGCATTTAAGACCCTTTGCAGTAGTCCTGCTCTCTATCTTGCAACTGGAACCAGATGGGTCTGGAGGAGAAAGTGAGGCTGGTGACTCTGTCCACCCCTCCCTCACTTCAATCCAATTTACTTGCATGTCATGGCATCACCTCCCTGATGTCATGGTCTTCTTTGAGAATGAAAGACAGACAACAACAACACAGAAAGGACTGAGCAGAGATTCCTGAGACATTCTGGACTTTTTGCTATAGTGACATTGAATCATTAATAACTACTTGGAATCTCAACGAGCCTAAACAATTCCAAATTCATCTAATTATGTTATGATATAGTCCATATCTTTCCATTTCCCCCCAAAATAATAGCACAAGATCATTTATTAAATGCTTAACCAAAATTCTGTCATACTATTGCACTGATCTACGCATTTAGAAATTGTTGAAAAGGAAATGCTAATTTGATATAACCTCTTTTTTCCTTTAAGATATCTATTGTTATCTTTTTTATATATCACCTTCATTTCCAACTATATTTCCCTTCCTCACAGCAGAGAATAAGAAAAGGTTAAAAAAAAGTATTTCAGCCAAACTACACAATACATAGACCAAGTCTGAAGGATAAACAACGTTTCACATTAATAGTTCCCCATCTCTTTAAAGAAGGGAAGGAAGGAACACTTTCTTAGTTATTCTCTAGGACCAGGCTTAGTCATTAGAGTGACAAAGTATGCCAGCCTTAGACCTTATGAACATCCATTTTCCTTTCAAACGTGGACATGGCTGTGGATGTGGAACATAGAACATCCTGCCAAACTTGGTTGATTGGTTGGTTTTGCTGAAATTCTTTCCCCCTCTTTTTATTTTTTTCTTTATTATAAAAGATGGCTTTCTAGATATAGAAAGGAGATATACATTAAAAATGAGAGTCACAAGATTTTTTTTGTCTTAAATTGGTCATTTGAACAATATTGTTACAATGTCAAAGGTTCTGGTTCTATGCTTAATATTATTATACATGTATAATTTATATCAGACTGCCATTTGGGGGAGGAGAGAGAAAAAATTGGGAACTCAAAATCTTGTAAAAGTAAATGTTGAAAACCATCTTTACAAACTGCACATATTTAATATATATCAGATTACTAGCAATCTTAGGGATATGGGAAACAAGGGAGGGAGCAAAATTTGGAACACAAAGTCTTACAAAAAGGAATATGGAAAACCATTTTTACATGTATTTGGAAAATAAAATACTATTGAAAAATTTAAAAAAGAAAACTATTTGTGATTAGAAAAAAATAAAGCACTATTAAATGGAAAAAAAAAACAAAATCAAAAAATAGTTCTAGTTCTTATTTCACTCTGCATTAGCTCATATCATTTTCCCAAGCTTCTCTAAACACATCATATTCAGTGTTTCAAATGCCATAAAATTATTACACTGACTCAAATACTAAATTTACTTAGATTATTTCTCCAACTGAGAGACATCTACTTTGTTTCTGGTTCTTTGATGTCACAAAAAGTATTGCTCAGTGTTTTGGGGCACCTTTCTGACAGGGCAGGAAAGCTAGACTAGCTGAAATAGCAAGGAAGCTCGAAGGAAAAAATATGTCTCAGGTGAGTCAAACCACTGGCACTACTTCAAACACTACTTGTCCAACTCTCTGTTTCCCTCAATGTCTTGATGGAGCCTTGCACCCTTAGGCCAGGAATGCTTGCAATAGCAGTGGCTCTATCATATTAGGCTTGCTTCCATCTTAGCCCTCTACATGTTGTATTATCTCCTAGCTTGATGGTACATCCCTGTATTCATACAATAACATTTGTCTTAAGATACTATCATGTGGCCATAGGTGGTTTGTCACCCTCATGCCTAATATACTTGGTCTTATATTTAAAAGATTCTCAATGTCTCTCTAGATTCTTTTTTTTTTTTTTTCTTTTTCTTTGCGGGGCAATTGGGATTAAGTGACTTGCCCAGGGTCACACAGCCAGGAAGTGTTAAGTGTCAGGTCCTCCTGACTTCAGGGCTGGTGTTCTCTCCACTGCACCACCTAACCGCCCCTCACAGTATAATTCATAAGAGAAGATTCACAAGTTAAATAATGCATAACCTCTCTTTTACAGGCAGAGAACCTGGGTTCATATCCAATTCTGCTACTTATAAGGTCTGAGTGACCTTATACATGTCACTCAACCAACTTGGTCCTAAGTTCCCTCATGTGTAAAATGGGGAATTGAATTAAAAAATGTCTAAGTTCATCATAGCATTAAATTATAGGATTCTAATCAATCATTCAACAAGCACTTCTAAGCCCTCATTTAGTGCCACGCACTGTGCTAACCACTGAAAATACAAAGAAAGGAAAAATAGTCTCTGACTTTAAGAAGCTTACATAATGAATGGAATTTTGAGTTGCTTCTTCTGTTCCCCAAAAGACTACTCTAATACACGCTGAGAGTCTGTTCTATTGTTTCTATTTCCTAGGAGCTAACTTCCTCATCTAAAGTAGTTTGAAAAACACATATGATTACAAAAAGTGATGGTTAGCAGAGCTGCTTCTTACCGAAGTAGCCGGAGCTCTGCCAGGAGTGTGGGATTCTGCTGAGCCTTCTCAGGGGTTGGTTGGGAAGCTTGTTCATGTTCCAAGCGGAGACGCTGAATCTCTTGAAGAATTTCTCTGGAAAGAGAGAATGTGAATCAGAATAATGATAACAACTATTCAAGAAGTAACATTTTCTAGATTTCAAAGCTTTATTTTCCTTTACTTAAGTTTTCCAGAAATGATACTATTCATCAAAGCACTCTATCTGACCACCCCTCCCCATCTCCAACACTTCCTATTGTTAAATGTTCCAATAAGAATTAAAATATGAAACAAATATCTTCCAAATACAGTTTTATTTAATGTTTTCTTAAAGACAAAAACCATGACAATAGCTAAGGTTAAGAGAAATACTGCTGCTTATTTTTTTAAAAATTTAGAATAAAGGTAAATAGGAAATGTTAATCTAGTCTAACATAGATGAAGTAAAGAGAACTCTTTATAATCTTATGAGACTTTAGGAGAAACACTTTTGCCACTCATCTCCTAGGAGGGAAGTCCTTAGTCATGTTCTGTTTATGAATGTTATAATTGATTTTTCCCAGTCATATTCATTGTCTCATCCTTAAAAGCCCTAAACCTGTATTCTGGTTTCTCTTCTCTTCTAAGCAGGGCAATAATTTGTCTGTTCTACCTACATTTCAACTAGATCTTAATTAATTTTACTTATGTTGATCCCTGAGTTTTCTCTTGGTTGGCAGCTAGTTATATGTAATATTTTTGGTTGGGCCAGACCAAGCTACACATAAGAAATTGGCTGCAAACTGTAAGAGGAATGACTGGAGGCTGTGCTAGACAGCACTAAGGAAGTTAAACATGACCTAGACAGAAAGACATCTATTTACGAGTTAATTTCTTGAAGAAAAATTTAAGTTAATAATAATTTTTCAAATGGCAGTTTGGGGCCCTCCTTCAAACAAGAAGGCACTGAGTAAGCAGTGCTCCAGAAGGCTTCCTTCTGATGAGGTTTAGATTTAGGGAACTCAAATGAAATTAGGTTTCTGGTGGTCAGGGAGTTAAATGAGGTCCAGTGACAGGTTCAGGGAATCAAATGGAGGGGTTTGGCTCTCTTGCAGCTCCTCAGGATTTGGTGCGAGGGTAGGGAGTTTTGGGGAACTCCCTTCTGGTGACACAGAGGCTCCCTATAAAGGAATTTACAGACCAGAAAACCTAGATTAATAAAAGAGGTTTATTATGGGGATTGGAAGCATAAAGTCTGGTTAGGGAAATAGGCAATGATAAAGAGAGTATGGGGAAAACAGGGACACTGATACATTGTTGGTGGAATTGTGAACACATCCAGCCGTTCTGGAGAGCAATTTGGAACTATGCTCAAAAAGCTATCAAACTGTGCATACCCTTTGATCCAGCAGTGTTTCTACTTGGCTTATACCCCAAAGAGATACTAAAGAAGGGAAAGGGACCTGTATATGCCAAAACGTTTGTGGCAGCCCTGTTTGTAGTGGCTAGAAGCTGGAAAATGAATGGATGCCCATCAATTGGAGAATGGTTGAGTAAACTGTGGTATATGAACGTTATGGAATATTATTGTTCTGTAAGGAATGACCAGCAGGATGAATACAGAGAGGACTGGCGAGACTTACATGAACTGATGCTAAGTGAAATGAGCAGAACCAGGAGATCATTATATACCTCAACAATGATACTGTTTGAGGATGTATTCTGATGGAAGTGGATCTCTTCGATAAAGAGAGCTAATTCAGTTTCAAGATCAAAGATGGACAGAAGCAGCTACACCCAAAGAAAGAACACTGGGAAATGAATATAAACTGCTTGCATTTTTGTTTTTCTTCCCGGGTTATTTATACCTTCTGAATTCAATTCTCCCTATGCAACAAGAAAACTGTTCGGTTCTGCACACGTATATTGTATCTAGGATATACTGTAACCTATTTAACATGTATAGGACTGCTTGTCATCTGGGGGAGGGGGTGGAGGGAGGGAGGGGAAAAATCGGAACAGAAGTGAGTGCAAGGGATAATTTTGCAAAAAAATTACCCAGGCATGGGTTCTATCAATAAAAAGTTATTAAAAAAAAAAAAGAGTATGGCACTGGAGAAGAGTATTCCAGTGGGCAGAGACCTTTGGGGTGCCACGCATAGGGCTGGCATGTTTGGAATCTCTGCAAAGAGAGGGTTTTAGTTTAGCTCTTATAATGGAAGCTTGAAGCTGAAGGGGGCCTGTGGATGGAGTCCCAAGTTGGCTCCTTGCTGAGTTTCAGCTGAGACTAGAATTTGAATTGAATTCAACGAGTTTCAGGACTGAGCTGACCGTGCTTGGGGTGGAATCCCCTCACTGAGGCAGAGTTGAAGGAGGTTTTCTCCTTTAAAGATTATCAGCACTGATAAGGATTAGCTCCTGTAGGGCTGGGCTGAACACCTATCACAGTAAATCTACAAAGTAACTAATTGTTTACAGTGGATAGAATTACCTGTTTTTATTTTCCAGTTCTGCAATGAGCTGCCTTTGCTGTTTGTTAGCATCAAAGTTAAAGCTGAGGTCAGTTGGAGGACGGGTCTGGAATGAAGAAAGGAACAGAAGATTATGAAATAGGCCACGAAAAAATGATTCAGAATCCTATATTTTCTTCTTAAGGATTTTTAATCCTTTCTGTTTTGTGTAGATTGAGAAGCTTAAGGTACAGAGGAAGGTGGGACCTGAATCTTGTTTCTAATATTTAACTAGCTGAAGGACTGCAGACAAACCACTTAAGCCCTGGCAGTATGTATTTTCTGAAAGATAAGATGTAGATAGATAATGGATACCTATAATTTTTAAGTCACAGGACTGTGAGATGTAACCCATTGTTCAGAACAAAGTTCTGGATTCACAGATTAGATCCAATTATAAAGGCTTCTAAACAACTTGATGACTTATGCCTCCACCTAGGATTTTTCCTGAGAAGATCAGAACTTAGGTCATGTCTAAGCTTTCCCCCAGAAAAGGAAAAGGGTTTACAATTTCCATTCAAATACATCAACTAATAAAGAACTGAATACAGGATAGGTTTTATTTAATAAACAAATCCAACTTATTTTGTATTTAATTTAATATATTTAACATGTATTGGTCATCCTGCCATCTAGGGGAGAGGGTGGGAGGAAGGAGGGGAAAAAATGGAACAAAAGGTTTGGCAATTATCAACGCTGTAAAATTACCCATGCATATAACTTGTAAATAAAAAGCTATTAAAAATAAAAAATAAATAAACAAATCCAAAAGGCATATACTCAACTCAGGGATACTTAAAAAAACCCTTTTCTTCATAAGAGTTCTTCACCTGGGGTCCATGAACATTTTCAATACAATGTACCAGATATTCATATTTTGATAACTGTACTTCAATATAATTGGTTTCCTTTGTATTCCTGTATATTTTATCTTCTGTATTTTTAGGTATTTTTCTGAGAAGCGGAATAATGCACCTTCTCAGTTGCCTCTCCCTTCTGATTAGAGGATAGAATAATAAACTTCTCCCAAAGCTTTCCTTCAGAAAGGACTCAGAGCTTTTCAAATAATCTCATTTTCCATCAGTTGCTCTGCTTGGTCTTAACTCCAAAAACATTATGCCCAACACTCTCTTGGACTCCACTTCCACTCCTTCAGATTCCTTGTAATTTTCTACTGGATTATAAGCTCTTTAAGGGTAAGGGCAATCTTTCTCATTCTTATTTATGTCCGCAGCATTTAGCATAGCTTTTGACATAGAGTAGGTATGCAAAAGTTTATTGGCTATTTGTTGATTAAGAAAGGATCCATAGCACTGCTAGACTGTGTCAAAAAAGTCCATGATACCAAAAAGATTAAGAATCTACCTCTAATAGTCCCAATTTTTCCTAGAACTTAGTAAACAGGCCATATGACCTCAATGAAGGTATAGTACCTCTTCCAAGTCTCAGATCTTTCTCCTGGGAGAGGGTGAGGAGAAAGAAGATAAACAGGCTTCTTCTCCAAGGAGCCCAATCCATCCTAACTCTGTGCCTTTATTCCTGATACATAGGTCTGTGTCATTTCCCTATGATAGGTCAGTCAATGCTACTCTGCTGTTCTCTCTGAAAAGAGAGATGTCTTTTTGTTTCTCACCCTCTATTAGGACTTCTAATGGGAGGTTCTATACCAATCTACCTGTTCTGTTGAGTGTTCCTTCTTGATGGGTAATGTATCTCTTTCTTGTTCAATCTGCCTTCTACTGGTGAGTATTTGTATAATTTTAAAGACATTCATAGAGCCAATTCCTCTCTGAACTTCATCTGCAGTAATGTGCCAACTTATCAAAGGTTAATATGTAAGGATTGGGACCTCTTTTTTGGGGGAAAAGGAGGGTATCACACATTTGATTTGATTTTGTGGCAAATTCCTTTACCAATAAAGTCATTTTTACAATTTAGTCTTATATAGTTATCTGAAATAGTAAGAAATTAAGTCAATTCTAGAAGCATTTATCAAGTACATATCATGTTCTGGGCATTGTGCTATGATTTCACTGGAATAGATTAACCTCTTCTATGAACACAGGTTATCACCTACTCTATAACCTAGCTTGTAGTTTTTTTAGGGTGGCTTGGGATACTGAGCAGATAAGCTGAAGATCACACAGACATATGTCAAAAGCAGGAATTAAACCTGGTTCTTCCAGCTTCTGAGACGAGTTATCTAAGGTACTCTTAAGTCATGCTAGCTCTCATCCAAGATCCATTTACACACCCCCCGTCCCCTACAAATAAAATCTTCCCTTGTAACAAATAAGGATAGTAAGGTAAGATAAATCAACACACTGGTGACATCTGTAAATGTATATGTCATTTTGCACTGAGAATCTCCACTGAAAGGCAAAGATATGATTTATTATCAGTCCTGTATATATTTTGTAATCCAATTGTGACTGTATGTTGTAGTCCAAAATTCAGTAACACTCATATTTTATTCTTTATTCACGTTTTCCCCCTTATGTGAATTGCTAACATCATCTCATTGAAGAAGCCTTGTAAGTGCTTCAGTGCAATCAGTTCAATGTCATCTGTAAAGAAGAAAATATGAAGGACTTCAACAATTATAGGAAAACCTCTTCCATTTATTCTTTATGTTGGATATACTTCATGATGCTAGTGAATACTTTTGGTAAGCATGTCTCTCTTATTCTTTACTTGATACTAATAATAAGAAGATAATGAAACAAATTTTCCTCTGTGATTGCAACTAACTGGGGATCTTGTATGACAGTAACCTTGGCAAGAGCAATATTTTGAAGAAACCCTTAAGACTGCATTTTGCTCTGAATCAAATGCTTTTTCCAGTGAATAATAAATCATGGAATCTTACTTATCTCCCCCACAATTTTTGGTCAATCATATGTAATATCTACCTGTTGTTCCCTTCTAATGTTTTCATTAAGTATGTCTTTGATATGTGCATAGATCATTATTAGATCTTATAAAGATGAGAAGAAAAGGGCAAATAATTCAATACCATTGCCAAGAAAACCCCACGGACAGTATCAGTATGCTATGATACATGGAGTCAGAAAGACTTGGACAATACTGAAAGGGCAAACAACAAAAATAAAGACAAGAAAATAAAGATGTTATTAGCTGCTACTGTTTCCTTTTTAGTCCTTAAAAATAATATTATCAGTTGTGATTTTTTCCATTCTGCAGAAACTTTCCTTCTTAGATATGTCTTGAAAATCAAGTTTTGAGTGCCCTTAAAATTGTGCTCCAAAAACAGACCTCTACTTTGCATATTCTTCTTCACCTACCTTTTCTAAAGTATTCTTTATATTTTCTTTTTATTTAACAAAATATGCCTCTAAATGTGATAGTTCAGATGTCATAAATGGTGACAGTTTGTTAAAGAAATGCTAACAGCACTGGATATCTATTTGTTGTCCTTCCATTTCATTTGTTAGTAATCTCAGGGCTGTGCAAGGGAATTTCTTATCTATGCTTATAACTATGCAAGGCAAGATGACAAAAGATCCTATGAAATGAGGCTTCTTAATGAGTTTGGGAATGTACTAAAATTCAAAAAACTCTCATTATTTACTTCTTCAAGGGCAGCCTGTGAGTGATCTGTTCACTCAATTGCAACTTCTCAGCTCTTCTTATTTTATGTATAGTGAAAATGTCAGTACAGGTGTGGTTCAATTTTTTTAAAGTGTATCTATTCATGCTGTCATAAGACCAAGATTTCATATTTGTAGTATGATATGATGTTTTCTGAGAGTCTAAAAAGTTTTAAGTCCCAAGATGTGCTCTTCCCCTTCTGCACTAGACAGAAATATCTGAAATCTGCTCAACACTGAGGGACTTATGTATTTTTGTTTATTTCACAGACTGCCATGACAAAAGAATCCATCATTGTGTGGTCAACAAAAAGGTGATGAGCCTTTCTGTGCTTAGTTATCTAGGTCTTCAGATACATTCAGGCAGAATTCAGCAATCTAACCTTTTTTTGGTCTCATAACAGAGCTTGTGCTATATTGGCACAACCTTTGAGAACCATTTCTATGGTATAATAAAACATCCTTTATTAAAAAGGAAAGTGGAGAGCTATGTTCATTTTCAGTCCTACAATTGCTATATGTATTTTGCTTTGTATATTTTCCTATTGGCTTGAGATCATTTTCCTCTTTGTTTCAAGAAGCAAATATTTCATGTTCGAGCTAGGACCTTTTTCTAGTGTGGAGCTCTTTAAGTGAAAGGTCCCTTGCAAATAGTAGATGTTCAGTAAATGTCTGCTGAATTAAAATTGAATTAATTATATTTGATATTCCAAAATAAATGGAGAAGAGAGAACAGAACAAAATAAATCTGCATTGATTATTTATGACTAAATCTTAGCAAACTGATGCACACGCATTTATTAAGGCACATACTACATGCAAGACCCTGTGATTTTTGTTGGGAATAAAAAAAATAGTGAAATAGTTTCTGTCCTTGAGGATCTTACAATCTAGGAAAATCAGACATATAAGTACATAAAAATAGAAGATAATTACTGAGAGGTCATTAGTAGCAAGGAGAGGACCAGGAAAACATGAAAGGCTCATATGAAGATGTCATATGAACTGAACTTTAAAGGAAACCAGGGATTTTAAGAAGCAGAGGTGAGGAAGAAGTACATTTCTGGTAACATGAACAACTAGAAGGCATGAAGATGGGAAATGGAATGACATGTAAAACTAACATACAATATGTGAGGATCATAATATATGCACAGGGAAGTAATATGTAATAAAGTTGGAAATACAGATTGCAGACAGGTAGTGAAGAGTTTTAAATACCAGAGGGTTTTATATTTGATCTTCCTAACAGATAACAGGGAACTACTGGAGTTTATTAATTAAGGGGGTAAAATACTCAGACCTATGCTTTAGGAAAATCACTTTGGCAGTTATGTGGAAGATGGATAGGAGAGGGGGATAGGAAATGAAGCAGGGAGACCAATTATGAGAATATTACATTAGTCCAGGAAGGAGGTGATAAAATATTGAACTAGAATGTTAACTATGTAAAAAGAGAGAAGGGGATATACACGAAATGTCAAAGTATAAATGGCAAGATCTGGCAATGGATTAGATATGTGGAGTAAACAAGAACAAGGAATTAAAGATGGCACCCACATTATGAACTTTTGAGTGAATGGAAAAATTGAGGTATCCTTAACAAAAATAATGAAGGTCATAAGAGGGATGGCTTCTGGGAGAAACATGAGTTCTTTAGATATGTTCAGTTTTAGATCTCAACAAGGCATCTGGTTTGAAACTTCTAAAAGGCAGTTGGCAATGCAGGACTAGAGGTCAAATGGGAAATTAGGGCTAAACATAAAGAACTGAGAGTCAAAAGAATAGAATTGATTAATAAACCTTTGGAATCATGAAGAGAGAGATAGAACAGGTCTGAGGCACACAGTTAAAAGCATGATATGGAATTTTATTTACCAAAGGAAAATGAGAGTATTCAGACAAGTAGGAGAAGAAATAGGAGCAGTATCATTTGAATCCAGGGGAAAAAAAGAGTTGATCAGTAGTGTCAAATGCTAAAGAGAGATGAAAAAGAATAAGAATTGGTAAAAGACACATAGATTTGACAGGTTAAAGATAATTGATAACTCCATAATTCTGATTTTTAAAAATGTTGGTTCCTTATTCCTACACATTTTTTAGGTCATTCCAGGAACACAGGAGTCATTTATTCACAAAATCAAACAATATCAGGGGGAAAACATCTTAAATATGATTTAATCCAACTCTCTAATTTTTGTGACACAAATGAAATTTACTCAAGGGGACACAACTAATTAGTGGCAGAGTTGAGAAAAGGAGGTATTCAGTACATGATTAAATTCATGATTAAAGATGATGCTAATGACCCTGTCAATTGGATATGAAGTTTATACTAACATACTCTAATACATTTGTGATCTCATCAATCTCAATCAAATCCCTCCAATTATATATATTTCAATCCATACAGACCTTCTCCACCCTGTGCAATTCTTCAATTAATTTAAATCTATATAACTTCTACATTATAGTCAGTGGTTCTGTTCTACCCTCAATTCATTTCCTACTTTTTAGCATCACAACAAATATTGTTTTAAGTATAATTGTTTAATTGCATGTCATATCTTTTCAGATTTTTTTTTTTTTTTTTTTAGTTTTGTGTCAACTGTAACTTTTGCTTTGTTATCTTAAGCTCTAACAAGTTGGTACTCTTATTTTATGTAGACAACTTATTTGGGAGCAACTCCTATATCAGTAATGAATCATTTTATATCTGTTAATATTATTAATTTTAAAATATATGACTTCAATATATCCTGTGCCTCCCAATTTTTTCCTTGGAGAAACCATTCATGAATTACAGCTATAAGGTTTATATGTGGTCTTTTAGTCTTTTAACTATCATTTTTTTATTTTTGACTGGATTTTTCAACATACAATTTGTTGCTCTAATCTATGTCCACCTTTGCATTGAAGTCATTGAAAATTAAATGATTATTTAATCATTTGTTATTCATTCATTTATTAATCATTCATTATTAAGTGATTTCTTTGGAAAGTCTTATTGCATTATTTGCATAATTTCTCTATGTTTGTATCCCCTATAAAAGAAGACAATATATAAACTGTAATTATTTGTATGATTAACTTTAAAAAATAAAATTCTCATCACGAGCATTGCAATATATTCACCAACTGTCCTATGAAATAATGATTCTTACTGCCTTTGGAAATATAATAAAAATGTACTGGGGCAACTTTTTTATTTGCTTCTCAAATGAGATTCTGTGATCCACTCTGTTATTAAATCACAACTTTCTTCTGTCTTCTAGTTTTATTTGTAATTAGAGTGTCATGATTTATATAATTGATTTCCTCTAATATTAGGTCCATTTATTGGTTATTGGACAGATATATCCCATTTAGAATACGAAGAAATAAGTTTAATCTTATTTGACTTGTCTAAAGATGACAGGATTGTCAGAACTCTCTTCTCTCTTTGCTGACACTCTACTACCAATAATGTAGTAAAACAGTGCTGAGGGCCAGTTGGTACAGATTGTTTTTTTGGTGGGTTGCCCAGGACAAAGAATTTATTGCCATGTGGCCAGCCTACTAGTAATGAGTTTCTCCATATTCAGCAAGGCTGTACCCTGAAAACAGAGACAGTCTGTTGCTGTGACCATCCTCAAAGTCTTTCCAGCATGGACCATGTATTGCTGGCATAAACTTCAAGAACTCTCTTATTACTACACTCTCATATAACAGTGGAGTAAGGGTTAGTGGTTTATGGGATTCTACAAAATTTTGCATTCCTCCCATAGCATTTTTTACCATTCAGAATTTCATGACCCATAAGCTATAAAACTCAGATTGATTTTCAAGTTCCATGAGTTCCTTTGGAGTCATAAGATCTACCTTGGATTATACCCAGGGATTAAACTCTGACATGAGACTAGTAGCAGAGGAAGAATTCTGTGCCAGACCCAATCAGGATGACCTATATATAAATGTACTGTTTCTCATATTCTACAAATGATTTTTGATCCAGCTTGAGAAGGATCTGAGAGTCTCGAGTTAAATTAAAATTTATTTAAAATTTACCCTATGGAACAGAATCCCTACCTAATTAAGAGCCAAAGCAAAAACCAAGAAAGCAATGACCCCACTCTTCCCTGCATCATACCATTTTTTAAAGTACCCAGAACTTACAGAACCCCAGTCCTTGGTCAGAAAGCAATAGAACATAAAAATCTGAAGACTAAACCAGTTATCCACACCACTTCCCTCCTTTCCTCCCTGTGCTGAATATAATCCAGCTCTAACATAAAATGCAAACTGAAAATAGGCTGGAAAAATGGACAAACCAAAAAAGAACCTGACCATCAAAAGATACTATAGTGACTGTGAAAGAAGCTAAAGATACAGGCTTAGAAGAAAGCAATGATTTATCAGCAAAACCCAGGAACTAGATGAACACAATTACAAAACACTTTTTACACAAATAAAATCAAATCTAAACAAATGGAAAAATATCAATTGCTATTAGTAGGCTAAACTAATAATATAATAAAAATAGCAATTCTACTATCTAAATTAGCCTACTTGTTCAGTGTCATATCAATCAAACTGCCAAAAAATTACTTTATGAAGCTAGAAAGAATAATAATAAAATTCATCTGGAAAAAAAAAAGGTCAAGAATATGAAGGGATTTAATGAGAAAAATTGTAAAGGATGGTAACTCAGCATTATCAGACCTAAAACTTTATTATAAATGAGCAGTCAGTCATCAAGCTATCTCGTATTGGTTAAGAAATAGAGTGTGAATCAGTGGAATGGGATAGATACACATAACATATTAATTAATCATCACAGTGAGCTAATGTTTGATAAACCCAAAGACTCCAGCTTTCAGGATAAAAAATCCTGAAATTTTGTCACTATTTGACAAAAATTGCTGGGAAAACTGGAAAATAATATTTCAGAAACTTGGCATAAACCTACATCTATGTATACCATAATAAAGTCAAAATGGGTTCAAGATTTAAGAGTAAAGGGTGAAGCTATGCACAAATTAGGAGAGCAAGGGATAGTTTACCTACCTGAGTGGAGTTGTGAAATGATCCAATAATTCTAGAGAGCAATTTGGAACTATGCTGAAAGGGCCATAAAATTGTTATCCAGCAGTGTCACTACTGGATCTGTATCCCAAAGAAATCATAAAAAGAGGGAAAGGGACCCATACGTGCAAAAATGTTTGTGGCAACCATATTTGTGGTGGCTAGAAATTAGAAACTGAGTGGATGTCCATCAGTTGGGGAATGGGCGAACAAGCTATGGTATATGAAAGTAATGGAATATTATTGTTCTATAAAAAATGATGAACCAGCTGATTATAGAAAGGCCTGGAAAGATTTACATGAACTGATGCTGAGTGAAACAAGCAGAACCAGGAAATCATTGAATACAGCAATAGCAAGATTGTGTGATGATCTATGAAAAAAATGCTTTAAATCACTAAAGATCAGAGAAATGCAAATGAAGACAACTCTTACCACTACACACCTCTCAGATTGGCTAAGATGACAGGAAAAGACAATGATAAATGTTGGAGGGGATGTGAGAAAATTGAAACACTGATACATTGTTGGTGAAATTGTGAAAAGATTCAACCATTCTGGAGAGTAATTCAGAACTATACTCAAAAAGTTATCAAAAGTTAAAAAAGTTACCCTGCAAACCTTTGACCCAACAGTGTTTCTACTGGGTTTATATTTCAAAGAGATCGTAAAGGAGGGAAAGGGACCCACATGTGCAAAAATGCTTGTAGCAGCCCATTTTTTTTAGTGGCTAGAAACTGGAAACTGAGTGGATGCCCATCAGTTGGGGAATCAGTTGAATAAGTTATGGTATATGAATATTATTGTTCTATAAGAAACGATCAACAGGATGATCTCAGAGAGGCCTGGAGAGACTTAAACGAACTGATGCTGAGTGAAGTGAGGAGAACCTAAAGAATATTGTACACAGCAACAACAAGATTATGTGATGATTAACTCCATGGATATGGCTCTTTTCAACAATGAGGTGATTCAGGCCAATTCCAACAGACATGTGATGGAGAGAGCCATCTGCATCCAGAAAGAGTGGGGACTATGAGGACTAAATGTGGATGACAGTAGTATTTTCACTTTCTTTTCTTTCTTTCTTTCCATTTTGATTTGATTTTTCTTGTCCAACAAAATAATTATATAAATATGTTTGCATATATTGGATTTAACATATTTTTAACATGCTTAACATATACTGGATTACTTGCCATCTTGGGGAGGGGAGGCGGAAAGGGGGGTGAAATTGGAACACAAGGTTTGCAAGGGTCAATGTTGAAAATTTATCCATGCTTATGTTTTGAAAATTAAAAAGCTTTAATAAAATAATATATATTCCCCCAAAATCAGTTTTTGAAAAGGTTTAATTACTTTTCCTTCATAATTCCTATTGTTTTATGAAATAGTGGCAATAATTCAGTCCCAAATTATGTATTAATATGTCTACCTGTACCCTCCAATATAACATTTTTAACATTTTTTGTGCCAATTTGAGGAGTACAGGGTAAAATTTCTATTTTCTTATTTTCAGTGATTAGGATAACTCCATTAAGATATTTATTTATAGTCTGCAATCCTATTTTGAAAATGTTCCGAGTTAGTTTTGATCATTTACCTAGAATCAAACAATAGGCATTATTGTCTGTGTGCTAGAGGCACTCTGGATAATAAGATAAAAATTAAGTATTATCTGCCTGAAATTCAAGGAGCTTACATTTTAGTGGAGGAGGTAATGAGTACGTATAAAATTATACATACAAAATATGCAAACATGAAAAACAAATAGAAGATAATTCTTCTTGTGAGGAAGGTATTAGTTAGGCTCAATATACCTGTGTAAATTCCTTGTATATCTTAGATATCAATGATAAGTGATACAAATATTTTTCCTATTCAACAGTTTCTTATTCTAGATGATTAGTTTTTTTTTTTTTTTATATGTATATACGTACTGCTCCTTTGCATGTGAACAGTTTGGTTGCTGAAAGAGAACAGTAAAAAAAATTTGTATAGGAGAAAAATATGAAGTAAACTTTTGAAAAAAAAGTTTTACAGATAAAATACTTAAGGGAAACACAGATAATTAGGAGGAGTGGGCAGAAAAGTGCCCCTCCAATAAATGTACTGAGAGGTCCTGTTTGAAAGCAAAGAAATTCCTGAGATAAAATTGATGTCTTCACAGTATTATGATCCACTAGCTTATTTGCTTGTGATTATTTTTGAGAATTTTAAAGGTTGTAACTGACAAAATTGGAAACAAAATGGTTGTAGCCTATGGGAAGATTAAAACATCTGACAGAAGTTTGGATTTGTGAGTTTTACTTCAGCAAGTAAAGATGAGTTACTACCTACCAGGAAGTACTGATTTAAAGGATTAAGAGATTAATAAAAATAAAAGCCAGGTATGAAAAAAGCTGAGTGTGAAGAAGCTAACAGGAGACTCTGCTGACTAGAAAGGTTCAGCTGCTGTGCTGGAAGTCTGCTCACTGGAAGAGAGGAATAACTTTTCTGATTGACTAGACAAAAAGCTGCATTTACTTGCTATGTGAGTTTATTATTTTCTATTGCCATCTTCAACTTGAGAAAGGAGAAACCTCTCAAAGATACCTATTTGCTCTCCACTGCTCCCTCTAGTTTAAGGGGGACAAAAGAAGAGGGAAACACATTTGCATCTGATATATTGAGAGAAAAAAGCTTGACTGGCTGAAAGCTGATAAGATTAAGCAAAATATCCTCCTCCTCCTCCTCTTCCTCCTCCTCCTCCTCCTCCTCTTCCTCCTCCTCTTCCTCCTCCTCCTACATTGTCACACTACATTGCTCAGAGAAGCCAACCTGAGGAGCTTTACAATAGCATGCCTTGTAATAGCTTGATACTTTTTCAGTAGTCTATTAGGGTGGTTATAAATTAAAGGAACATGTCACTACTTCATAGGTTTAAAGCGCAAAACAGGAGCAGTTTTGCCCAGTAGGAGCAAGCTTACAAAGAAAGAATTTCATTTAGCACTGATTTTTTATTTGTGCAGTTTGTTACCCCAAGAAATGGGTTTATCTACTTGTATATTTGCTTTGTATTACATAATTGTGATTTCTTATTTCTACCTTATTATATGATTTTTAGGAGCTAATAATATCATTGTTGTAACTAAATAACTCAATGTAACTGGGAAGCACGCAGATAGGGACTCAAGAGCTCCAGTGACAAGATTTTCATCCACCTTCCACAACAGGGTTATACTTAGAATTCTTAGAAAATTTGAGTTATAGCCTTGTGGTGGTGGCCCTTCTCTGAGAACTCTAGATTTGCCAGCATAAAAACAAGTAATAACAACAACAACAATAATAATAATTAGCATTTCAATAGCACCTACTGCGTGCCAAGAACTGTGCTAAGCACTTTCTAAATATTAATACATTTTATCCTCACAAAGCTCTGCAATATAGGTCCTATTATTATTTTCATTTTACAGAATAGAAAACTGAGACAAACAGAGGATAAATGACTTGTCTGGCATTCCACAGGTGGTAAGTTCTGATGCTGGATTTCAACTCAACTCTTCAGGCTTACTGCTCTATCTAGAGTACTACCATAATTAAGTATTGTTAACTAGCTGATAGACTTTTCATGGACTGCATGGTCAAAAGCTATAGTTTTTTGCAGTCAAAATGGTCCATTTTTATTTTTTCATGATTCTCTAATTGTTTATGAATATTCTATCTAACTCTATTTCTGAAAAAAAATGACCTTCAGTTTCCTTAACTCTTCATCCCTATGCCCTCTTAGCCATTCTTGGTCATTCTTCAGCTCTAATTCTTCTCTTCCCATTCTCCTCTGATTTTTTGATAATGTGATTTAAAAAAAAAATTTAGATTGAATGTTATTTGAAGCCTAGTATAAGTTGATGTTCCAAACAGATTTCTGATAATCTGCTTACTATTTTCCCAGCAGTTCTTATTAAACAGAAAGTCCTTCTTGGTTTTACTGAACATTGGACTACTGTTTTTAATTGCTTGTCCAGTCTATGGCCTTGGTCTATTTTTCTATATTTTAACCAGGGACAAATAGCTTTGGCATTTGTTGCTTTTTGATATAATTTGAATTTGACAATGAAATGCTGCTTTCATTATTACTTTTAAAAATTATTTTTCTTTATATCATTTTCTTGTGATTCTCTAACTTTTGCAGTAGAACATTATGAAAATAGATTTTTGAGCCAGGAGGCAGCTCTATACAATTTCCCAAATACAGTCCAGTTTTATATTTTCTTCTTAATCAATTCTGGGCCCAGTTTTGTATGTGTGTAATACATATTCTAGACACATGTACTGATATATTAACTAAGTGGATTGATCACTTGAGTAATTAATCTTTATCCCCAAGTCATCAGCTTCTCTTTAGTGTATTCATAGACCTAGTCCAAGCTAAAAATAAAAGTACAATTTTAACCTGGACCAAATTTAAACCATAACTGGGTTTCTATGTGGACAGGATTTTTCCAAAAAGGTTCACAAAAGTTCCTAAACCATGTAAATAAATATCTGGTTTACTAAGTTAAACTCCCCTTCTATCTGGTCCTTTTCCTATTATTCTTTCCATATTCTTGTGCCCACAGCTACCTGGATGTCTCCAGAAGACAATGAAATCTATATTTTCCTCCATAACTAGCTACTCTTTTTCTTATGCCCTCTTAACACTCTAAATGAGTAAGTGTATTCCTTGTTCTACATTTATACTTCTAGACCCCCTTCTGATGCCCTCCGTCAGTGACTATGTCTTCATTAGGCAGAAATAAGTCTTTTTTTTTTTTAAGTTCACCTGTCTAAATCAATTTATCTAAATCCTTACTATTGTACTATAACTGCTTCCAGATAATTCTTCCTTTCTTAAGGAGTTTGGTACTTAATTCGGAGATTTCCTGTCTACTCAACTGCTTCTCTAACACAAAAGAACTTCAACATTCTGGTTTTTGAGTTTATTAGTATTCTTATCTCTCATGTCTCAACATGTTTATTCCCCTCAATCACCCACAGAGAAAGTTATACCTTACATCTCTCCATCATCCATATTTGCTATATCTCTATGATTTTGAATCCTCAAATTCCTCCTCTCTAATAATAGCCTTTTATCCTTCTGTCTCTATCTCTGTTTCAATTTTCTCAAACATATACTTTGTCATCATCATGACATCCAGTACTTCTAACCCTTCCTATTTCTTAAGTCTATCTATAATCATTGTTCTGGCCTTACTTTGATTCTTTTAGTCTTGACCCCCAAAATGATCAGTTCTATGACAGATTCTTTTTTTACCCAAATCTACTGCTTTCTTGTCCTATTACCACTCATAGCTTACCAGATCTTAACCCTGGATTATCCCTTTACTACATACCTAGACTATTTATATTCCACCGAGTACTACTTTAGGAAGTAACAAAAAGGTGCTGACTGGGTCTTCTATAGATTTATTTTATTTAATATCAATTTGGTCCTCTCTGTTGCATCTGTATCTCTATTATATTCCCTTTGGGAAGTATCTAAATCATCTCTTCTCCCCCCAGTTCTTATATGTCATTTCCTTATCACCACCATCTCTGCAAAAGATCTGAAAAGCAACATTGTCCATCAGGAGCTTCCTCTTCCTCTCTACAATCTACCACCAAACTCATCAATTCCCCATCTTCTCCTCTTTTACATTAGTCTCTGAGTTAATTGACAAACACTTATTAAGCATCAGCTATATGCTAATAATCTCTGGAGACACAAAGAAAGGCAAGGGCTCACAGTCCAGTGGGGGAGATGACATTTTAATTGCACAGACAAATTGCATAGAGGATAAGTTCATGATAATCAGCTGAGTTAAGGTACCAGCAATAAGGGGGCTTGGAAGAGACTCCTGATATAAAGTAAGGCTTTTGCTGAGATTTGAAGGAAGCCATTAAAGGGGATATAAAGTATTCAAGGCACACAGGGGACAGCCAATGAAAATGCCCAGAGTTGGGAGATAGAATGTCTTATTAGAACAACAACAAGGAGGCTAGTTTCACTGCAATGCATAGGATGTGTGTAGTGAGTAAAGTGTAAAGAGATTGGAAATGTGTAGGGTGAGGGAAAAGGTGTAAAGGACTTTGGATGCAAAACAGAGGATTTTATATTTGGTTTTGGATGTAATAGGGAGCCACAGTAGTTCATGAGTGATGTACTTTTGGAAGATCATTTAGTAGCTGAGTAGAGGAAAGACTGGAGTAGGAAGAACTTTGAGACAGGGAGACCATTATCTTATTGCATTATGTACAGATATGAGGTGATGAAGGCCTGCTCCAAGATCCTGGCAGTAGCAGAAGAGAAAAAGGGATACATATGAGGAATATTAAGAAGGTAAACTCAATGGGACTTGAAAACATTACATATGGGGGATGAGAGAGAGTAAGGAATCTAAGAAAAAGGTACTTCTTTCTCTTTATCTCTACTTGCATCCTTCATCTGCTGTCCTTCAGGAGCTTGTTTCTTCAATCCCTTTTTTGATCCCTCCTTTCTACTAACATGCTCAAGCTTCCTTCTTCCTTAAAAGATTTACTGCTATCCTCTTGAAATATTGTTCTAAGTCTCTTCTTCTTTACTCTAATCTACATTCCTTGCCTCCACTTCCTCAATTTCTACTCATCTTTTGACCCTAATATTCCTCTGAAAATGCTCTCCAAAATTACCAAGATTCTCTTAACTGCTAGATTATATGTTTTTTTTTTCATTCTTCATTCTACTTAACCTCTGTTCAACTTTTGACATTGCTGACCATTCTTCATCTTCCAGGGAAATCTCTTCCTCCTGATTTTCTTTCTTTTTTTTAAAAAAAAAAATTTAATTTTTATTTTCTGGTTTTCTATGGTATTATTCTCCTCTAGTTCTCTACTTTCTTTCTGCCTCTTAGGAATCACAATTTTCTTCAAAGTTCAACTTAGATGTCATTTTGTAGGAGAGAGGCAGGCTGTCCAAATCACCCAGGTTATATTTATATACTCTTCATCTTTAATAACCTTTTTTATATTCTTATGTGTGTACATATTATATCTTCCCTTCCCATTTCTCCAACTCCCTTGCTTCTTTTCAGTAGAATCTAAATCTTTGGAGGTAGGAACAATCTTGTTTTTGCTTATTCATTACCAGTGCTGTGCATACAGTAGGTACTTGATATAGGATAAATGCTACCTCACAGAAAAGAAACTGATATCCAAGTTCAGAGATGCAATTTTTATTTAGCTATGTTTTTCTTGATGAATTATAAAGGTAATTAAGTTTTCCAGAATTAAGAAAATTGTAACTTGACTTTAATTTTGCATGCTTGGCTTCTATAGTTTATTACCAGATAGTAAAGTTTTTAATAGTGGGAGAAGTTAAGGAATACAAAGAGATTCTGAAGAAGCAGACTTAAAAAAAACTTGTTCAGTAGGCAAATAGAAAAACTGAAAAAGAACACAAAGTTGTTGATTTACACTAATTTCTAGACAAACATTAGATTGTAGGCCCCATAACTCCCAGATATTTTAATATCCACATAAAATGAGTACCAAAATACACATTTCAACTTGTTAATCACTAAAAATCAGAAACATGGATTAGCTCTTGAAAACATTATAATTTATTTAAAATGTGAAAGCTCTATGTAACATAAAGTTGTTGGTTGATAAAGACTAGTAGATCTTATCCCTGGCTTTAGATGACTAAATCATAGAATTCCAAGCTTAATCAGGTTGGAGAGGAAAATGAGGGAGAATTCAATTCACATATCACTGAAGACAACTAAGATAACCAGAAGATCAGAATTTAATTAGGTATCAGAAGGAAAAAAAGATCAAGTGCCAGAAGATCAGAATTTAAGTTTGGCTCACAGGAAAGAAAAAAGCTAGAAGATGAGAAAGAAGATAAAGCTTCAAAAGAGCTTCATCTACATACTGCTGCATTGTGAATTAAGTGCTTTGAAGTTTTTTTTTTTTTTTTTTTTTCTAGAGGAAGAATGATATGACTCAGAACCTCCTGAGGTTGGATGGGTTTAGCCACAGGAGGCCAGGGTAATAGTGCATTCACAGGGTTCACATCCTCCAGAGAAGGACAACAGAAAAACTTAAAAAACAATATCCCCAATTGATAAATGGTCTAAGGATACAAAAAGGCACTTTTTTAGTGAAGAAATCGAAGTTGTATAAAATCATATAAAAATGCTCTAAATGACTGCTGACTAGAGCAATGCACATTACAACAACTTTGAGATATTTCACCCCACAACAGCTAAAATGATAGAAGGGGAAAATGACAAATGTTGGAGGGGATGTGGAAAAATGGGATACTAATACACTGTGGGTGGAATGTGAACTGATCCAACCATGTTGAAGAGCAATCTGGAATTATGCCCAAAGAGCTATTAAATTAAATAATTAAATATAAAATGTGTATATACTTTGACTCAGCAATAACACTATTAGATCTGTTTCTGAAGATCAGAGAAAAAGACAAAGAACCTATATGGTTTACAATATTTATAGCAGCTCTCTTAGCAGGCACAAAGAACTGGAAATTGAGGGGATCAACTGAAGACTCACTAAACAAGTTGTGATAGAATACTATCATCCTATAAGAAATGATAAGTAGGTGGATTTCAAAAGAAACACTAAAATTTTGTATGAAAACATGAGTAAAACAAGTAGAACCAAGAGAATGTCATATACAGTAACAGCAATATTATTTGAAGAATAAGTGTAAGTGACTAAGTTATTCTGAATATTATACTCAAATCAACTAAAGGAAAATGTTATCTATTTCCAGAGAAAGAACTGATAAATAGAAATAAGAATAATATGGTTTTACATAAACACATACATATGTATAACTGTGTCTTTCTCTAGTGTGAGGTGAGGAAGGAGGGAGAGAGTTCAGAACTTAAAAATGTAAAATAAAATAGACAATAATATCTAGCATTTATATAGCTTCAAAGTTTGCCAAGTATTTTACATATTTTAGTTAATTTAATTATCACAATAACCCTATAAGGTAAATGCTATTATTATTTCCATTTTACAGATGAGGAAACTGAGACTGAGAGGATAACTGATTCATTGTCAAATGCAAGATCTGAATGCAGGTTTTCCTTTCTGACTCTAAGACTAATACTCTAGGCAACTAAACTATGTAGATGCCAAGTAAGATACAATTGTCCTTGGTATATAAATGGGCAAATATTAAAAAGAGAAAATAAAAAGCGGCAAAGAACCCAACACAAGCTTTTCCCCCCAGGTTGTAACATGAGGCATTTTAAAACTACCCATTTTTATATCTAGGAAGGAACACTAAACTAAGAAAACCTGGGGTATGTATCTGGGCTCTGTCAATAATGGCATGATGATGGCTAAACTTGAATTCATGCTTATTCTCTGAATTATCTAAAAGAAAGTGATTTTCTTTTTTTCATCAAATTAATATGACTTCATAGAATTGTTTTGAGGATCAAATTAAATAACACAATGACATCTACACACACACACACACATACAATTCACCTTATAATTATAAAGCATTACACAAATATGAGTTGTTATATGCCACCTAGATTTTGCTTAAGTCTCTTGATAGGTATTCCGAGTCTACCTTATAGACTGTTAAGCATAACGCTATCATATACTTATTAATGAAAAACATGAGGAATTGGTTAGGGATTTCTGGACTATTCTGTCAATCAACATTTTTTCCTAAGAATGTAGTAAGCATTGGGTAATTTCTTTACCTGTGAAGACAACTTAAAAATCATCTACATTTTGTCAGAAGCACCTGCATTCAAATAATGGTGTAGAATTGTGCCTATGGAGCAAAGGGTAACTGGGCCACGATCAGAAGCCTATTATAAAATATAATTAAGATGTATTTTCTCTTGGCAATTTCCTATGAATTAGTGTTTCCTTTGGTTTTCTAAATCTGTGCATTTGCAGAGATTAATAATGAAGGTTTTGAGAATGTCTGCTTGTTGGGCTTATGAAAAGGAAAAGAAATAATGTGACCTGGGGCCTTTAAGCCAACATACCAGTATGAAGCATTTCACCTTTTCCTTTCTACAAGCATTTCACCTCAATAGGGAGGGAAAGAACCCTGTAGAAGTTTTTATAGGATAGAGAGTTTGGTAAGACACTGCAGAATGGCAAGATCTATGTGCAGGTGTAACCTTTCGAAGTGCCCTATACTTCCTTTTCCTTTGCCTTTGCAAGATACACCCACTGGGGGTGGCAGGTAGCTAGGATTCTTTGCCTGAAGAGAGTTTTATTATTAATTTCTTCTTAGCTTGTATTAAAAATGAAGAAGCTATCCTTCTCCTTGCCAAAACACACCCTTTTCATGCATGAGTGATCCCATTCCATCCTATAGTCTTCAGCATAGTTGCCCCTTAATCAAACTCATTCACTTATTAATTTTCGATCTTTCTCTAGGCTGCTTCCCCATCTACAAATACACCCATGTCTCATTTATCCTCAAAAATCCCTCATGTTATCCATTCATCCCCACAAACTGTCGACTGTTGTGGCTAAATTCCTTGAAAAAGCTATTTACAATTGATAGTTTTATTTCCATTTCTTCTACTCTCTTTTTAAAGAGAAAATCTGAAATCTGGCTTCTGACTTCATCATTCAAATAAAATTGCTCTTTCCAAGTTACCAATAATCCTTAGTTGCCAAATCTTCTCAAACCTCTTTTTAAACTTTCTCTTTTTGTGATAATTGTTTTCTCCTAGTCCTCTTCCTACCCAGTAGACTGCCCCTTCTGCATTCTTTCCCTCTGTCCCCTGCCTCTTTTTTCACTTAATGTTAGTTTGGCACAATAGAGGGAAAGCCGGTCTTGGAATAAAGTTTTGCTTCAGTCTCCCTTCTGGTACATACTTGCTTGTGACTCTGGGAAAGTTCCTTAAAACTCATAGGTATTCTTTAAGATTTTTAAATTATGGAGAAGATGCCCATGTGTTATGGTAGAAAGAGTTAATTCACCAACTCTCATATAAAATCTATACTTCTGTCTATATCTCATATAAACTTCTTCCTATATCTATGAAATTATAAGGCAAGAAAACAACAAATACTCATTCCATCAACTTTGCGTAACTCTGAATGTTAGAATATCAGATTCTTTGAGATTCAAAGTCAACACAAAAGCAATAAGAAAACACATAGTAAGCATAAATAGAATGATACATCACCAATGATGACTTTTGTAAAAAGTTGAAAAAAGAGAATGCATGATTGGAGAAAAGATAGGATGGCCATATACCAATACTAAGGGATAACAATAGCTCACATGTTCTGTAGTTATCCATATAACGGGGAAATCTTGGAGGAAGGCTCCTACTATGTTGAGTGGATTCCCTGTGGAAGATTTATGGGAAAATGTGAACAAAAAACCTTACAGGATGAAGTGTAAATGTATTGTAAGCCATATAAAAATAGAGATGAACCTATGGATCTGTTGAAGAGTATAGATGAGGAACCTGAGATCCAGAATGGTTACGTGAATTAAACATGTCACACAGACATAAAACATGGGCATATATTTGGAATACTATATATGATAATGAATATATCCACATATATATATTTGATTCAATACTTCAAACTATTTGTGGTTTCTGCAAATTAATAAGGGTAACCATCTATGTATGTACCAGTTCCTTCACATATGAGTCAACTGTCCCTTATAGTTTCTTTGGCCAAAAACAAAACAAGACAAGACAAGATAAACAAAAATGATCACTGTATTTGCGGCAAAAAATAAAGATAAAATCCACTACCTAGTAATGTCATCAGATGATGGTCCGTGATTTCAATCAATAGTGTTTATTAAGTTCTTTTGTACCAGGTACTGGAGATTCAAAAGCAAGCTTTAAAGTAGTCTATGTAAACTCTTTCAGAGTTTACATTCTTTCATGGAAGAAACATGAATATGTTTATACAAAATAAATAAAAATGAAATACAAGGTAAATTGCAGTAATTTAGTGGTCCAGCATGTATAGTTCTAGAGTCAAAGACCTAAGATTGAATTTTGCCCCCCACTCTGTCCCTCTGTCTCTCTCTCTCTCTCTCTTGGTCCCCCTACTTTCCCATTCTTCTCCACACTTATTCTCTTCTGAGTATATAATCCAGTGATACTGGTCTTTTTACTGTTCCTCTCATATAACACACTGATTCACCATCTTCTGACTAGGCATTTTCATTGATTGTAACCTGTACCTGGAATTCTCTCCTTCCTCATCTCTGCTTCATGACTTGCCTGGCTTCTTCCAAATCCTAGTTAAACACTATCTTTTATAAGAAATCTTTGCTGATGCATCGTAAAAGCACTGCTTCTCCTCTTTTTGTTATCTCTAATTTATCCTATAAATTGTGTATCTCTATATATCTTGTTTCTAAAGTTATTTGGATTTTGCTTCCCCTATTAGAATCCATTGAGAGCAAAGGTGCTTTCTTTGCTCCCCCTTTGAACTTGCTTATTACAGTTCTGGCACATAATAAATGCTTAATAAATGTTTGTTGATTTCACTTGATTTGATCAGATTCCTGAGTTGCTGACAACTGCAATTTACCTTATAGAAATCCAAGACAGTACTGAAATCAGTGTGTTGATCTGGACAAACAAAGACCCGAGTACAAAGGCAAAGTGGGACTGATGGCCAGAAACTCATAGCTTTTGTAAATCCCTATTAGTTGGTGAGCTTCATCCAAAACAGCAAACATTTGTTAAGTATCCACTACATAGCAGACACAGTGATAAATGCTGGGAATAAGAAGTAAAACAAAACTGTTCTTAATGTCAAGTCTTAACTCTAGAGAGAGAGAGGTAGCTACAAAATATATCCACAAGACTAAACAGATACAGAATAATTGAGTGGGTATTAGAAGCTAGCAATAGGTACGGGATAGAGGAATCAGAAAAGACCTCTTACAAAATATAGTGAAGGAAACAAAAAATTCTAAGAAGCAAAGAGGAGAAAGGACATATATTCCAAAGATAAAGGGACAGGTTGTACAGAGGCAAAGAAAAAGGATGTGGAATATATTAGGAGAGGAAAAGTAGGTAAAGTTTGGCTGGCCCTTAGGATATGTGATGGGGAATAATATGTAATACGCATGGAAAGGAAGATTAAAGACAATTTTAAAAGGCAAACAAAGAAGTCTCCATTTTATTCTGATGGTAATAGGGAGCCACTAGAGTTTATTGTACAAGCAAACTTGGACTGTCATGGGATTGTACCTTAGGAATATGCATTTGATAGGATGGTTCAGAAAAGAAGAGACTTGAGGCAAGAAGGCCGATTAGAAAGCTATTGCAATCACCCAGGTGCAAGGTGATGGAGGTCTGAACTGAAACAGTAGATGTGGATAAAGGGAAGGGAGCTACTGTGAGAGACTCTGTGGAAGCAGAATTTAAAAGCTTTGGTAAGAGGCGAGATATGTGAAAGGGAAAATAAGATGGAATCTCAGCAACTGTAAGAACAATTATAGCCTTGATAGAAACAGACAAGTTCAGAAGAAAGGTGGATTAGGAGAAGTAGGAATTCCTCCAATATGTTGACTTTCTGGAAAGAGTTACATGAATTGATGCACAGTGAAGTGAACAGAACCAGGAGAACACTGGACCTAGTAACAGTAATATTGCCTGATGAAAAACTGAATGATTTAGCTATTCTTAGCTATATATTGATCAAGACAATCCCAAAGGGCTAATGATGAAGTATATTACTGCCTCCAGAGAAAGAACTGACATTATTTGAAGATTGAAGCATGCTATTTTCCACTTTCTCTTTCTTTTTTTTCCTTTTTATTTGAGTCTTCATCTTCAAAATGATTAATATGGAAATGTTTTACATAATTGTATATGTATAACCTATATCTGATTATTCATCATCTCAGGAAGTGGAGAAGAAAGGAAGGAATAATAAAATCTAGAACTCAAAACTTTGAGGAGAAATAACATATAAAAAAAGAAAAATCATTATATTTGCTTTGAACCATCCACAGGACATGCAGTTTGAAATGTACAACAAGTACATGAGCAAACTTAAGGCTCCAGCTATATATCTAGGAGTCATCTGCATAAAGATGATAAATAAACCCACAGTAGCTGATATGGTCACCAAGAGAGAAAATGTAGCGAGAGAAGATAAGGAGGCTGGTACAGTGCCATGGATAAATCTATATGTAGTTAAGGAGTAAGATATGGATGATTATACAGCAAAGGGACATCAAATAGGTATGAAGAAACCCAAGAAAATGGTGTCTGGCAACTAAAGAGACTGCAAATTACTCTGAATATAACATTTTAGTTGAGTGATGAAGTTGGAAACTTCTACAAGGGGTAAAGAAGTGAAAGGAGAAAAAAATGAAAGAAACATGATTGAACTTGAATTTTATAGGAATCTGACTATGAATGAAAAGAAATAGGGCTATAGCTTGAATGGATGGCTTTAAGTGTTATTGATTGAGGACCAGAAGGAATGTTAGAGCTCCTCTGGACCATCCACTACTGATGAGTAAACAGTGAACCAGAGAGGCAAGTCCATTGTCCTTTTCAGTTTTTCACAACCTGGGCTCCAGCTAGCTTTTTTTCCACTTTAATTTTTCAGAAATGTCATGATTCCATGTTGATTTTAGTGACCGAATGTTAGACAATATTTTAAGAATCCATAGAAGGTATTATGCTCTCCAGGTAAACTTTCTACTTCTCCAGGAGCCATTGCAATCTGATTCCTATACCAGATTTCACAGACCAGCCCTCATTCATTTTCTGCACATTCTTAGAGTCAGTTCCCTGTTCTCCATTCAGCAAGAGTGGAAACCTCTTCTTGAATCTCTTCCTCTCATTTCAAAACCAGTTCCAGAGAGGCCTTAACTCAACTTGAAACAAGGTGATAACTCAAGGGAGATGTTAGAATCTTAGTGTTAACTCAATGTAATTGATACAATGCTTGTTTTCACACCTTTACTCATTGGAGCTCACGCGGTTTGGGAGATTTCAGGGTTTAGTATGAGATATCCGAATTCACACCTCCCTTGAAGTTCTTAGGGCCAAAGAGCACTCAGAGAAAACCCATAATCCCATTCTCTCAGAAGAGTCATATTAAGGCCAGTCGAGAGAATTCAACTGATTACATGGAGAGTGGAACTGGATTGGAGGCTGAAGAAAGCAGAGGCAGAAGCAAAGGACAAAGCTGCAAGAGCTGCAAGAGAGATCCATTCCATTTTCCACTTGGCTGGCTGGCCTGAAGGACTAACCTTTGGATTTGGAGACATTTGGAGGGAACTCTTGGAACCAAGCAGAGAGATAGGCCTCTAAGCTAACCGGGCTATATTGGAGACAATAAAAGATCTGAACTTTTATCACCTGGCTGCGTTTTGGGTGATTATTTACTCTTAACTGAAACTAAGGCTGCCTCCAGAAAACCTTCCTGAGAAACCTGCTTTCTCCCAGAGAGAACCATCATCTTATATTATTATTATAAAGAAGAACAAGAACTCAATAGATGGCCTAGTCAAATGATGGTGCTTTAAGGGCAGAGGAAAGTTGGTTATGATTGTAGATAGCACAGAATAAAGCAATAGATAGCTTTCTTCCTCTTTTGTCTCTTCTTGATAAGACTCTATGTATCCAATGATCCACAGCTCAATCCCAGGTACTCAAAGATACCATTCATTCCTTTCTATGGATCTGGAAGTATGGAAGAACTTCCTGGAGATGCTTGCATAGACATATGTGACATGAATACTTGGTTGATTTTTTAAAACCATTCTTTTCTTTTTTTTCTTTTGTTTTTAATTAAAGCTTTTTATTCACAAAGCATATGCATGGATAATTTTTCCACCATTGACGCCTGCATGACTTCCTGCCACAAATTTTCCCCTTCTTACCCCCATTCACTCCCCGACCTGGCAAGCGGTCCAATTCATGCCAAATATGCCAATATATATAACAGATCCAATATGTGTAATATTCACAAAGCCATCTGATTGTGCAAGAAAAATCAGATCAAGAAGGAAGAAAAAGAAAAACTGAGAAAAAAGAAACAAAATGCAAGCAAATAATAACAGAGGGAGTGAGAATGCTACGCTATATTCCACCCTCTGTTCCCATGATATTTCTCTGGGTGTAGATGGTTCTCTTCATCACTGAATGAGTGGAACTGGTCTTAATCATCTCAATGTTGAAGAGAGCCAAGTCCGTCAGAATTGATCATCATATAGTCTTCTTGGTGCTGTGTATAATGATCTCCTGCTTCTGCTCATTTCACTTTGCATCAGTTCATGTAGGTCTCTCCAAGCCTCTTTGAAATCATCCTGCTGGTCATTTCTTACAGAACAATAGTATTCCATAGCATTCATACACCATAATTTACTCAGCCATTCTCCAATTGATGGGTATCCACTCAGTTTCCAGTTTCTTGCCACTATGAAAAGGGCTACCACAAACATTTTTGCACATGTGGATCCCTTTCCCTCTTTTAAGATCTCTTTGGGATATAAGCCCAGTAGAAACATTGCTGGATCAAAGGGCATGCACAGTTTGATAATTTTTTGAGCATAATTCCAGATTGCTCTCCAGAATAGTTGGATCCATTCACAGTTCCACCAACAATGTTATCAGTGTCCCAGTTTTCCCACATCCCTTCCAACATTTGTCATTATCTTTTCCTGTCATCTTAGCCAATCTGACAAGTGTGTAGTGATATCTCAGAGTTGTCTTGATTTGCATTTCTCTGATCAATAATGATTTGGATCACCTTTTCATGTGGCTATAAATGCTTTCAATTTCTTCATCTGAAAATTGTTTGTTTATATCCTTTGACCATTTATCAATTAGAGAATGGCTTGAACTATTATAAATTTGAGTCAATTCTCTATATACTTAGAAATGAGGTCTTTATCAGATTCTTTGGATGTAAAAATGTTTTCCTAATTTATTGCTTCCCTTTTAATCTTGTCTGCATTAGTTTTGTTTGTACAAAAATTTTTAAACTTAATATAGTCAAAATTATCTATTTTATGATCAATAATGATCTCTAGTTCTTCTTTGGTTGCAAATTCCTTCCTCCTCCACAAATCTGAAAGGTAAACTAACCTATGTTCTTTTAATTTGTTTATAGTCTCATTCTTTATGTCTAGATCATGAACCCACTTTGACTTTATCTTGTATTCAATATTAGGTGTGGGTCTATGTCTACTTTCTGCCATACTAGCTTCCAATTTTCCCAGAAGTTTTTGTCAAATAGTGAATTCTTATCCCAAAAGGTGGGACTTTTGGGTTTGTCAAATATTAGATTGTTATAGTCCTTGGTTATTTTGTTCTGTGAACCTAATCTATTCTACCGATCAAGTAGTCTATTTCTTAGCCAGTACCAATTGGTTTTGATGACGGCTGCTTTATAATATAGTTTTAGATCTGGTACACCTAAGCCACCTTCATTTGCTTTTCTTTTCATTAATTCCTTTTAAATTCTTGACCTTTTGTTCTTCCAGATGAATTTTGTTGTTATTTTTTCTAGTTCAGTAAAATAGTTTCTTGGGAGTTTGATTGGTATAGCACTAAATAAATAGATTAGTTTAAGGAGTATTGTCATCTTTATTATATTTGCTCAACTTATCTAGGAGCATTTGATATTTTTCCAATTGCTTGGATCTGAACTTTATTTGTGTGGAAAATGTTTTGTAGTTTTGCTTATATAGTTTCTGACTTTCCCTTGGCAGATTAAATTCCCAAATATTTTATATTATCAACAGTTTTTTTAAATGGAATTTCTCTTTGTATCTCTTGCTGTTGGATTTTGTTATATATGCTAATGATTTATCTGGGTTCAGTTTATGTCCTACAACTTTGCTAAAGTTGTGGATTATTTCTGATGGTTTTTATTTGATTCTGTAGGGTTCTCTAAGTATACCATCATATCATCTGCAAAGAGTGATAATTTGGTTTCCTCATTACCTACTCTAATTCCTTTCATCTCTTTTTCTTCTCTTATTGCCAAGGCTAGTATTTCTAATACTATTGAATAGTATTAGATAGTGATAGTGGGCAATCTTGTTTCCCCACTGATCTTATTGGAAATGGTTCTAGTTTATCCCCATTACATATGATGCTTGTTGATGGTTTTAAATAGATGCTACTGACTATTTTAAGGAAAAGTCCATTTGTTCCTATACTCTCTAGTGTTTTTTAATAGGAACAAGTCTTGGATTTTATCAAATGCTTTTTCTGCATCTATTGAGATAATCATATGGTTTTTGTTAATTTGGTTATTGATATAGTCAATTATGTTAATAGTTTCCCTAATATTGAACCAGTCCTGCATTCCTGGTATAAATCCTACTTGATCATGGTGTATTATCCTGGGGATGATTATTTGTAATCTCTTTGCTAATATTTTATTTAAGATTTTTGCATCAATATTCATTAGGGAGATTGGTCAATAATTTTCTTTCTCTGTTTGCATCCTACCTGGTGTAGATATCAGTACCATGTTTGTATCATAAAAGGAGTTTGGTAGGAGTCCTTCATTCCCTATTTTTCAAAAAGTTTATATAATATTGGAGTTAATTGTTTGTTAAATGTTTGGTAGAATTGACATATAAATCTATTTGGTCCTGGGGATTTTTTCTTAGGGAGTTGATTAATAGCTTGTTCTACTTCTTTTTCTAAAATGGGACTATTTAAGTAATTTATTTCCTCTTCTGTTAATGTGGGCAATCTATATTTTTGTAGGTATTCCTCCTTTTCACTTAGGTTGTTAAATTTGGCATAAAGTTAGGCAAAGTCACTCCTGATAATTGCTCTAGTTTCCTCTTCATTGGTGGATAATTCTCCTTTTTCATTTTTGAGACTAACAATTTGATTTTCCCCTTTTCTTTTCCAAATTAAATTATCTAAAGGTTTATTATCTATTTTGTTGTTTTTTTCGTAAAAACCAACTCTTAGTTTTATTTATTAATTCAATAGTTTTTTTTAGTTCAAATTTTATTGATCTCTTCTTTTATTTTCAGAATTTCAAATTTGGTATTTGATTGGGGGATTTTAATTTGTTCTTTTTCTAGCTTTTTTAGTTGCAAGCCCAATTTATTGATCTTTTTTTCTCTATTTTATGCAAATAAGCCTTTTCTAGAGAAAGATATAAAATTTCCCCTTATTACCACTTTGGTAGCATCTCACAAATTTTGGTATGTTGTCTCATTATTGTTATTCTCTTGGATGAAATTATTACTTATGTCTATGATTTTACCCATTCATTCTTTAAGATGGGATTATTTAGTTTCCAATTTCTTTTTGATCTATTTTTTCCTGGCCCTTTGTTGAATGTAGTTTTCATTGCATCGTAGTCTGAAAAGGATGCATTTACTATTTCTGCCTTATTGCATTTGATTTTGAGGTCTTTATGTCCTAATATATGGTCAATTTTTGTATAAGTTCCATGAACTGCCAAGAAGAAAGTGTATTCCTTTTTGTCTCCATTCAATTTTCTCCAAAGATGTAGCATATCTAATTTTTCTAAAATTCTATCTACTTCTTTAACTTCTTTCTTATTTATTTTATGGTTTGATTTATCTAGTTCGGAGAGAGCAAGGTTGCGATCTCCCTCTATTATAGTTTTGCTATCTATTTCTTTTTGCAACTCTCTCAACTTCTCCTTTAGGAATTTAGATGCTACACCACTTGGTGCATATATGTTTAATATTGATATTGCTTCATTATCTGTGGTACCCTTTAGCAACATATAATTTCCTTCCTTACCTCTTTTAATCAGATCAATTTTTAGCATTTGCTTGATCTGAAATGAGGATGGCTACTACCGTGGTTCCCCAATAATAAGACACTGTCTTATTATTTTTTTTGGACAGAAAAACACCAGAGGGCTTATTTTCAGGGGAGGGCTTATTTTAATGAACATTGACAGCAATTTTAATAAACAGGTAAATGGGAACAAAAAAAGTACCTTTATTCAATAATGATCATGTCATCTTCTTCAACAACATCGTCATGAGTGTCCATACCCTGAATTCCAACCTGGATGTCTTGCGCCTCTATTTCCTTCAGAAGAAGTGGACTCAATCTGTCATGTCCAGCAATATAGCTCTCTTTAAATGAACATGTCTTGTCCAGGTAACCTGCTCGTGGTGCCTTGGCGACACAGCTGTCAGTAATTTTATCCCATGACTTCTTCACCCAAGTCACGACTTCTTGCAGACAGGGCTTCACAAAGTTTCCACGCTGATTTCTTTCCATTCTATTTTCAATGTAGTCATTGACTTCCATGCACAAATGGTCCTTGAATGGCTTGTTTATTGCAATATCAAGGGTCTGGAGATAGGCAGTCATTTCTGCAGGAATCATTACTTGATCTATTCTTCTCTCTGCAAGGAAGTTCTTCATTTCTTTAGCGCGGTGAGTGCTGGCTGAGTTCTTCTTTTATCTCCATCATGCCCCCTGAGTTCTTCTTTTATCCTCCATCATGCCCCCTCACTCCCGCTTACATACCGGGTTTTTATGTCGTCCTGCCTCAGCTCTCCTCTGTGGCACTGCTCTCAATGGCACCAACAAGCAAATCACTGGGGAAGAACAGGATGACACGCTCACTGCTGCAGCTCTGATTGGATGCAGCTCGGAGCGCGGTGTGCGTTTCACCCGGGAGGGAGGGGACAGTGCATACAGAGGGTACCGTAATGTAGCGTGTAGCGCAGGGGATCACCTTCACTACAATAGCAATCTCAATAGGGCTTATTTTCGGGGGAGGGCTTATTTTAGAGGAATCTTACACAGTAAGGGGAGAGCTTATTTTCGGGATAGGTTTTATTATCGGGAAAACACGGTACTGCTTTTTTTTTTTTACTTCACATGAAGCATAATAGATTCTATTCCAATCTTTTACCTTTACTCTGTATGTATCATTCTACTTTAAATGTGTTTCTTGTAAACAACATATTGTAGGATTCTGGGTTTTAATCCGCTATCCCCTTATATTTTATGGGAGAGTTCACCACATTCACATTTACAGTTAAAACTACTAACTCTGTATTTCCTGCCATCTTCTTAACCCCAAATTATACTTTTTTCTTTCCCTCCTCCCCATATTATTTATGAGCACTACTTGTCTCAAGCAGTCCTCTCCCTTTAAAGACCTCCCCCCCTCTTCTTATACCTTTCCCCTATTATTTCTCTTTTCCCTTCTATTTAGCCTATCCCTCCCACTTTTCTATAAGATGAGAGATGTTTCTTGGTGAAACCAAATATATCTAATATTCTTTCTTTGGGCCAAATCTAATGACTGTAAGATTCACACAATATTCATCACCCTTCCTTCTTTCCCTCAATTATAATAGGTTTTTTTTTTAACCTCTTCCTGAGATGTAATTTCCCTCATTTTACCTCAATCCCCACCCCCTTTTTTTTTCCTGTTACAATTCCCTTTCCATTTCTAGTTTCTTTTTTATAACAGTAAAATCAGATTATTCATGTATGCTCAATGTATACTCATGCCAGAAATATAGTTTTCAAGAGTTTTTTTCCTTTTTACCTATTTGTGCTTCTCTTGAGTTCTATATTTGGAGGACAGTTTTTTTGTTTAGCTCTGGTCTTTTCGTCAAAATACATGGAATTCACCAGTTTCTTTGAATGTCTATCTTCTTCCCTAAAAGAAAATGCTCAGTTTAGCAGGGTAATTTATTCTTGGCTACATTCCAAGATCCTTCGCCTTTTGGAAGATCAGATTCCAGGTCCTTCGATCCTTTAAAGTGGAAGCTACTAGGTCCTGAGTAATCCTTATTGTGGCTCCTTGGTATTTAAATTGTTTCTTTCTGGCTGCTTGTAATATTTTTTTCCTTGGTCCGATAGTTCTCAAATTTAGCCATGATATTCTTTGGGGTTTTAATTTGGGGGTCTCTTTCAGAAGGTATTCAGTGAATTCTTTCAATAGTCACTTTACCTTCTGTTTCTATGATATCTGGGTGAAAGAGACCATGTTATATCACCTTTTAGAGCTTCATCTAGAGATAATCTGCCTTTAGTCTCCTCAGGGTTAGAAATCTGTTCTTCTCTTTAGTCAAAAAAGCCGTCAATTGTTAGAGTCCTCTTTATTTTTTTATTCATTTTTTAAAAGTTAAATTAAGGTTTTCCAAGCAATTGCTGCTGGGCTGGTTCAGTGTTGATTCACTCCTAGTGCTGGGTCTGCCCATCCAGAATAACTCAGAGGCTGAATTTTGTAATTATTGTGAGGGTTGTAAAGAAAGTCAGAGAGAAATGTGTGTCATCTCTACCATCTTGGCTCCACCCCCCCCCCTTGGTTGATTTTTTTATTTAATGAGTTTATTCAATGAGTTGTATGTAAAGAGCAACATACCAGACAAAGGAATAAGCTATAAAGTTTAAGACAGAGCACTAACCTGTCTTCACTGAACTTACAATTTGTTTATGGGTGTGACAAGAGGAATAATTGCTATATAATAATATTGTAAGGTCAGTGACTTCCAAATAAATTGTCCCAATTACAAAGCACTTTTAAAAAAAACAATCAGCTCTCATTCTAATAATCTCTTACCACAGAATTAACCACATCAGCAGTTCCATCATTTAACAATCCATCTTTTTAATCATCTTTTGCCAGGAATGTCAGTCACTATCAAGTAATCCTTTTCAGTGGATTACTTGACCCAAGTGGCTATGGGAAATACTCATTAAAATAATACTTTATAAGAGAGCACCCCCTGAGGCTGATGAATTCACACTGCTGATTTGTTCAATGCCAATTTGACAGATACTATATACCAAGGCTTTTAAACTATAATCTCTCCTTATCTTTATTTGTATTTCTATTTTCTACTTTGTTTCCCTGGGGACTCAGGCAGGTAATAACTGATTTTAACAACAGTACTACCAGTCAAAACCCTAAGAAAATTCCAGCTGATTTTCTGAATAACAAAGGATTCTGATCAAAGATTCATTAGAACTTATCTGTGTGAACTATATTCATATCTAACTCAGGATTTGATCGTTACATACTTGGTTATATCTTTTAGCATCTACTAGTTTTTTTTTTCCATATGGGGAAAGCTTTATATAATATGACTTGGTTTACTCAAGACTTTTACTATCAAAACAGCAAACAAGATTAAGGAATATGATTGTTATAAATTCAACATATTAATTGCTTTTATTATAAATTTTTTTTAAAGAAGGCCTAGAATTGGATCATTTGATTTTTCCCTTCTAGTCTTCTCTCAGTTCTTAAGTATCTACATCATTTAATGATCAGCATTCTCTTAAATTAGAAGTTGGGCTCAATATATTCAAGCCTCAGTTCAATCTGAAACTGGCTTTGTCTAACCATGAGAGGCTCTGCTTCTAGTCACAGAACCCATTTCTCTGAGCATATTTGGCACTTCTTATACTGTATAGCTTCGTGAAGGTGGTACTTGTCACACTTGTAGCAAGTTCTGTGATTTGGGGGGAAGTTTGTCATAATTATAACACAGTTATCAAGAAAAAAGTCTATTTCTTTTCTTTCTGCAATGCCCAATAAATTAAATGGGCATAGTAAACTGAATGACTATATTCTATGAATGAGAAAGATATTCAGATGTAGGATTAGAAGGAGCCTTAGCAGCCTTTTTTGTAGTGGCAAGAAACTGGAACTTAGTGAATGCTCATCAGTTGGAGAATGGTTGGGTAAATTGTGGTATATGAATGTTCTGGAATATTATTGTTCTGTAAGAAATGACCAGCAGAATGAATACAGAGAAGCTTGGAGAGACTTATATGAACTGATGCTGAGTGAAATGAGCAGAACCAGGAGATCATGCTACACGGCAACAACAAGATTATATGAAGAACAATTCTGACAGACATGGCTCTTTTAAACAGCAAAGTGATTCAGGCCTGTTCCAATGGTCTTGTGATGAAGAGAGCCATCTGCACCCAGAGAGAGGACTATGGGAACTGAGTGTGGATACAACACAGCATTTTCACTCTTTTTATTGTAGTTTGCTTGCATTTTGTTTTCTCATTTTTTTCCTTTTTGATCTGATTTTCCTTGTGCAGCAAGATAATCATATAAATATGTATACATATATTAGATTTAACATATTTTTTAACACGTTTAACATATATATTGGATTACTTATCATCTAGGGGAGGAGTAGGAGGAAGGAGGGAAATTTGGAACACAAGGTTTTACAAGGGTCAATGTTGAAAAATTATCTTTGCATATGTTTTGAAAATAAAAAAGCTTTAATGAAAAAGAAAGGAATTTAAAAGGAGCCTTAGGTTTTTTCAATTAAAAAAAAAAAACAGGTATCCCTCAAAAGTCTTAAGAGACATTTTTAGCTGTTAAAGCTGAATACATTCTGTGTTTAATTATCCTATAATCTAAATGTAGAACCTAGTCAGTATGGTTTTTAACCATCTAGTTTCTTGGAGCTACATTTAGTTACATGAGGCTTGTAAGCACATGTGTACCAAAAGGGACTCAAAAGTTTGAAACCATTTGGTTGATGGTTTGTATACCATGACACCTAGTGGACAATCTGGATATACCATGTCTTCATTGGCTAATTAATATGGCAGATATTCCTTGTGCAGATTTAAGAAACAATCACCATGCAGTTAATAAGCACTTATTATGTGACAGGGATTGGTTGTGCTAAGCACTTTACAAATACTTTATTTGATCCTGACAGTAACCTGGAAAGTAAGTCTATTTTACAATTAAGGAAACTGAGACTTGACTGATACTAATAAGTCTGAGAACAGAATTGAACTTAGGTTTTCCTTATTCCAGCGTGCACCATCTACTATGCTGCCTCAGTGGGCCATTCACACTAATGTCCCAAGTATCACACTTTATTATTCAATAAAGATCCAATGCAGCCTATGCCCTTGTCATATACTTCTGAAACAGTGCCAATTTTTCTGAGAAAGCAATAGATTTCTTGAATAATCTTTTTATTGAGATTATAGTAGCTTAAAGAAATTACCAAGATAGAGGAACTAAGATATGTGTGCATATTTCTATCATATATTAATATATATAAACATATGTGAATACACATACAAATTTATACACATACATATTTCTGGCCATGTCTACCTCCCAGAAAGGTGAACCAGTCACATGAAACTAAAGATAGAGAGAGTTCACAATCAAATACAGGATAGAGACAATCACACTTACCTTTTTGGTTAGATAAAATTTATCTTGTGTTTGCACAAGTAAAATCAATGTACTTTAGATTAGAAGGGAAACAGTTAATTGGGGAAAAGCTTTAAAACTTTTGCAGAAAAATTCCTCAGATAAAGGTTTCATATCCAAAATATATAAGGAACTGATTAAATAGATAAAGAGAAAGCCATTCTGAAATGGTTAAAAAAATATGAAAAAGAAAAAATTGAATCCATGGGAGCCTACTCAAAACTTAAACATTTAAAGGTTTAATTTTTGTTAAAGGTTTTGTTAAACTTTTTATAAAAGGTTTAAATTTTGTTTTAAAATAAGAAACATGAGAGACGATGTAAAGCACTAGTATTAATTGTAGAAATTTTCTGATTTAGAAGTTTTAGATTAGAAGATTGAGAAGAAAAAGGAATTTTCTTCTTCAATTACTTCAATTCAAACTACAAATTCAACTTCAATTACTTTGATTACTGCCAACAAATATATTAACTGTCTACTAAGAGAAAAGGCCTTGTGATATGAAGATGAAAAAACAATATCATCTTTAACCTTCAAGGCTATATAATTTAATAGAAAGGATAGACTCAATGCAAAAAATATATATATATAAATAAATAGTATATAGAAATATAATATATGTGCAACATATATAATATAAAATATAAACATAAACAAAAAGATATATATATAAGAAAAGTTAGAAAATTATTAAGTTCATAGGAGAAGTCAAACAGTAATACAAGAGATTTTAAGGAGAAAGATATTATTTTTAATTGGGAATCAGAACTAGTACTAGAGAATTTCAAAAAAGCAGAGATGGAAGTGGAAGTAGTGAACTTGGGATAGCCTACATACATGAATGAAGATAGGAGAGAACAGGACAAGGCTAAGGAACATGAAATATTTCAGATTAAAATAGGTTATACACTTTAAAAGTCTGCTTTTGAAAAAGAGGCTAGAATTTGTGAATTAATCACAAAGTGGGAAAGTCCTCTAAAGGTGACAATGATCTTAGAAAAACTAAAGATACTACTAAAAACTCAACATTATCATAAGATTTCATAGGATCTGGAAAGAATAGAAAGAATATATTCTAATCCACTCATTTTATATTTAAGGAAACTAAAACCCAGAGAAGTAAAATTATTTGCCCAATGCCTATCTAATATTGCATCTAATCTAATTCCAGTCTAAAAATTGTTAGCGTAACTACAATTAATATTAGTGCTTCATGTATAGTCAATAGGTTGCTTGACAAACCAGACCCCTAAAAAGCTAACCAAACAAGTTGTGAAAAGCAAATATAAAGCTTAAATCCAGCATACTTTTCACTATATCTTTCAATAGCATAAGATCAAGCACTGGAAGGTTCATGCCCATGAATCATACAGTTAATACATCTATATCTTGTTGGCAGAAAGGAGGGTATTCTTTCTTATCAAAGCCAAATGCTTTCTGAATTCTCATTGACTTTCTATAATGAAACCAGAAAAAGTGTGACTAAATGAAGTCTTTAGATTTAACTCATTATCAACCACTAACTTTCTCCTGTTTCCTTTCTTGGATTTCTTGATATTGTGTTTTGTTGTTTCTTTTTTACTAAGACACTTATTCTTAAAACTTCAAAATCAAATGTGTGAGTATTAGCATTTTAAAGAATGGATACTGAAGTCCTAAGTGGGTATGTTACAACAAAATAATTATTTCCAGGTTAACATTGAATGTTGAAATTATTATTATTATGTGTATCCTCCACTTTGACCACTAACTACTAGATCTTTTTCCTCACAAGGTAAATATTAAAAAGTATTTGAAGCTATCAAGGATACACATACCCTGATACTTCTAAGAGAAACTCATTTTTGTTTAGGGAAAGCAGGAACTCATTTCCAATTGGAGTTTTGTGAAGACCTTCATTCCCTAGAAAGCAAAATTTTAGCAAAGGGAGACAGAAGGAGTATGAAGGCAAATGAAAACTGGTGCATGCTATTCAACAGTTATCCTCCATTTACTTACAACATTTCCTGCCTCTGCAGCTAGCCGGGCAGCATAACGGGCAATAAGCCTGTGTTCTTCATCTAGTCGGCTTGGGCTGTCCAGGACACTGCCAAAGAAATTAAAAAGATAATAGATATCCATTAATTATGCCTCACCTTTTTTTTTCCTCTTGGAAAATTAGAGCATTTTTCTATAGAAAGGGGAAGAGAATTTCTTCTAAAAGTAGGGTTGTAATTTTAAAAACTAAGTTTAGGTAATAGGTATTATTGATCCTCTGAGGGAAAAAAAAGGACTTATAGGGATAATTGTTAGGCTAAGTATTTAGGTCCCATTTAAAAAGTGCTTTGATTCCTTCTCACTTACACATTTTACTGCTATAATCAGTGATGAAGTTGCAAAATTATGTCATTTTACAAAGAAAAGACCTACTATTTGTAAAAATTGAAATATTTTACCAAGATGTTGAGAAAGAATGAGGACATCAATCTCCTAAAATAAGTGAGTTCCAAAAACACATAAACCAAGAAGAAACTAAAACATGAAAAAATTAAAAGATTAAGTAGCAATTTGCTTAAGCTAATGAATTCTTTCAGTATCAACTTTTGATTCTCTACTATTTTAAAACTGACATTTACCTCTAGCATTATAGAGGATGCTTTTTCGGCAAAAAATGAAGTAGATATCTCTTGTTTTCTTTTTTACCTTTCTTTTTCTTTTCTGAATCTTCTTTCTCTACTCCAAAAGCACCCTCTCCATCAACTCTCATGAGTCATTAATATTTTAATGTGATTTTCTTTACTGGAGTCTTCCTAAAAATATCTTTAAAAATGTGTTATTTTTGTTACTCTTCAATCTCTTCCCAAAAATGTACCTCAAATGACTTTCTATTAAAGTATTAAGCAAAGTTACTTCACAATCAAGTTAAGATCCCTGTTGTTTCATCCATATAAGTATTGTGTGTCTTAGACTATTAAGGACTATGTCTAGCTAATTGTCTTCATATAACACATAGCAAAGTGCTTGCCATACAACTTAGTGTTTGAAAATGGCTTTTGGATAAGGTTCTTTTTATATCAACTTTAGAAATGAAGAGTAATGATAACTAGATCTTTCTTACTAGTTTATCAGAAAGGATTAATATAGAGCTCCTTGAATAGAAAATTTTTTGCAAGAATCTACTTGCAGGCAAAAGCTACAAATCACAAGAAAATAAGGCTCTATAAGGGACTCTTTTTTTAAAAAAGGGACTACAAGGATATATATGAGATGAATCCAAATCAGATCAGGACCCTCAAATCCTATATCTATGGTAGAATAGTCATATATAGTATAGTAGAATGACCAAAGTTCAGAATAATGACAAGTTTACTGCAAAATAATATCAAAGAAAAAATGCAAGGACATTCTCCCTACTTTTCCTCTTTGACAGGAAGGAGAGAAGATCACTGGGTAGTTTTGTTTTGTGAGTTGTCAGAATCAAAATACTATCACCACCTGATGGTAGCTTATGATTATTGCAGGAGCTAATATAAAGTGATGGCAGAAGTAACTGTTGAAGAGAAGACTAAAAGTCAACAAGAAATATTCTGGGCCAAAGCAAATTTTAAAGACTTGGAAAAGGGAAAAATAATGTTTCAAAATAATTTCTTAACCTGTTCAATATACTGAGAATAAAGAAGTAGATAGCAGAAGTTGAGAAAACAGCAAGAGGAAGATCCTGAGTATATAAAAAAAGTCAGGTTGTAGGCCTTTCCTAATTCCTCTTCACTGTTTCTAGATTATTCCTGTTCTAGTAATAGGGATTTGATTAATGTTAAACTCATTTGTCTTTGGACATCGTTTAGAATCAATGTAGCTTCAGCAATATTAGTCAAGTGATTAAGTACACTATCTTTTTTTTTTGGCATTAATTTAATTTTCTGATTAATTAAACATTGATTTTTTAAATCTGTTAAAAATCTGCAATAATTCAATTTCTTGCCTTAAGTAAATAAGTAAAATTGCCTTTTTTTCTTTGATAATTTAATATCTTGCAATAACCTTGTAATTGTAAATGTTTTGGAAGGAAATATTCTATTCTATTGCATAGAGTTTGTTTTTTTTTTTATAATACCACATAGTAACTTGAATGCCTTCTAGAAATCATCATGTTGAATTCTTGATCTTGTTTCTTGGACACAACTTCTTAAGAATAGAAGCAGTTCCTATTTGCAGCCTGAATCCCCTAAGATTTCTGGCCAGCAGATCCTTGTTCATATACCTTATATTTTCTGGTCACCAAAGTTAAAGACACTGGCAAAAACTTTCACAAATCCTCCTGAGTTTAGGCAGCAGTCTCAGGTCACAATTCTACAATTCTGTAATTATCCTGGACCAATGGATAGCAAGAATTTTCTCTTCTTCAAGGAGAACAGTGAAATCTTGTTTTTAGTAAGCATAAAGTTTGGGTCAGAGCTCACAGCAGATACTTCCTATATAGGTAAAATAATAATAGTTGACATATATATAAATAACAATTTATTGTTTAAAAAACACTTCCTCACAACAACCCTGTGAGGTAGGTAATATAGATACTTTTGTAAAAAGAAACTGAATAGTGAGAGGTGAAAGTAAATATCCAGCATCACACAGATAATAAATGGCAGGGCTGAAATTCCCATCAGTTTACAAACTCCAAATCCTGGGCTCTTGATCACTGATACTTCTTTGTGTCACAATCATCAATGACCAAGTCATACTTTCCTCCTAAAGATATGGGAAAGATCCCCTCAGCTTTATGAAACTTTAGAGGTAGGTAGGACACAACAATTGGAATTGATTGCTTCTATGGTAAAAAAGGAAATTTTTTTAAAATGGAAGAGATTACTTCTATGGATTCTTTTATAGGAAAAAAAAAAAGAAACACTAGGAGGATTAATTATGTAGAATTCTTTGTATGTCTTAAGTTGTGTGTCATCCTTTTAGACAAAGTTGAGAAAAGGAAAACAAAGAAGTCTGGGGAAGGGCAGACTTGGGGCTGCATGGTATGCTTTTTCTCAAGGATCTGTAATATAGTACTGATAAAGTTTCTTAGTAAAGACCACAGTGACTTGCTTTTCAGTTGGCAATCCAATGAAAAACAAGACCTCCCTCCCCTTCATAAACCCAACTGCCATTCAAACACTGACCGTGCACAATGCTGTAGACGTGACACATATGAAGCTATCAGTGCATGCTCATCAGCCAAGTGACTGGATATTTCATGGCTATACTGTAACCTGGGAATAATGGAGGCAAAGACAGCAAGTATAACACAAACACACAAAGAAGGGGGGAAAAAAAAAAACATGAATTATCATGAGCAAATAAAAGAAAAAGATGGGAAAAATCATAAACCATAATGAGGAAAAACAATTTTTAAAAGCAAATTGTACAATGGTGACATTATTAGGATGGCACAATTCACAGATATTTGAAGCATATCCTGTGGATTTGTTTGGCACGCTGCAATAAACCATGAGAACAGCAAATCTTACCAGGCATTTTTAGAATTTTGGGCCTTGTAAAGAATATACTTCCTAGGGAAAATCTGGCAGGAAAAGAAAGCTGAGGACTCAAAAATTATGGAGACTGGTTTGTGTAAAACATAAGCAGAAATAATTCCTTTTCAATCAGGGAACCATCTAATTATAAAAAGATGGGGACCCATGATTACTATTGGTCATGTTGGAAAATTCACTTTATTATTTATGTAGCATCTTGAAGAAAATGTTAGGAATTGTGAACTCTTATGTAATTACATAGTTAGCTGGCTGCTAGCTTCCTCCTTTGAGTCCTATCGCAAAGAATTTAGAACTATTTTTTGTGGCTACAGCTTCAGGAACATAGTATACCCCTACCCAGTTTTTCCCTTCTGTCATTTAATTCAACCACCATCTAGTTATTCAGAAGAAGGGGAACCAGAAGTGAGAAGAAGAAAGGTACAAAAAAAGAAAAGATCTAATGATTCTATGAGATAATGACAGAAGAGGTTCCAATGTCTATGGAGGTGTGTGTGTGCGAGTGCATGCACATACAAAGGATTACTAAGCTTCTCTTTTCATCTCTTCAATTTCTTCAGTAACTATTTTACTATATGCACTTTTATTGCTATAAGGTTATGTGTGCAAGCTATTTTCACAAACATATAAGCTGCAAAGTCAAGGTTTTGAGATGGATCTCACTATATTTTCTGTTTGAATATTTCTATTAAATTCTCTTTAAAGTCTATTTTTGGTTAAGGATTTTGTTTTTTGCACATCTCCTCAACATACTTTTATTCTCGTGTTTCCAGGTCTAAGCAGAACATCTTCCACTTTCTATATAAGAAATCTGTTCTTTTCTAAATTTCTCAGACCTACATAGTAACTAATCAATTTCACTGTTATCTTCAGCCTGTTGATTAGCTTCAATTTAATTTTATTGTTATTTTCTTTGAGCCATCTAGTCTCTCTCCAGGAGATGAAGAAGCACTCCTTACTTTCCTCTAAATTGCTCCCACATGCAACCATGGACACATTCAAAAGCACACAAGGTGGAGTGGAAAGGGGAAAAATTAATTCTAATATAAGATACTACCCTTCATTGTATGATATTCAATGAATCAACATCAAACATCTATAGTATCACCAACAGTGTTCTACGTATTTGTATAATACACAGACAAAAAGGAGATAGTCTCTGGTCAAAGAAAGTTAAATTCTATTGGGGGAGACCATATTTACATGTAATTAGGAACAGAATACCAGATAATTTTGTTTGGACCAAGGCCCTAGTAGTTGGGGAGGGAGTGAGGATAGGAAAAGCCTCATGTAAAAGATGTTACTTAGGCTGAGCTTTGAAGGAAATGAGATTCTAAAGATGGAAATGAGAAAGGAATACATTCCAGGGAAGGGGGATACATACTTTCTCCAAAGGCACAGAGAGGAAGATAAGATGTCTTAGGTAAGAACAACAAGGCAGCAAGTTTGGCTGAACTTTAGAGTATGTGAAGTATAATAAATCTAGAAAAGTAGGCCTGTGAAGGAAAATTTGAACAAACATCATTGGCATCAACATTGAAATGGGATGGTGAGAAAACTTAGAAGAGCAGAGACAACAAGCAAACAAATATATGCTAACAAGTTACATATAGGAAAAAAAGGAAATAATTAAAAGATGGGCAAGTATAAGAATTAAGAAGGATTGGGAAAGGATTCCTCTAAAAAATGGGCATTTAATTGGTATTTAAAGGCAGTCAGAGAAGCCAATAGATTGAAGATGAGGAGAGAGAGTACATTTTAGATAAGGAAAGTCAAAGAAAATGTTTGGAATTAAAAAATGGAGCATCTTGTTAGAGGAACAACAAGGAGACCATTATAACTGGAGTGAAAAATACATGAGGTGGGCAGAGCCAAGATGGTGGAGAGCAGACATGACTTTCTGTGACCTCCTCTGACCTTCTCTCAAACCAAAAGCAGATTAAGCCTCTAAACTGGTTTTGGAATCAAAGAATCCACAAATATTTGGAGTACAACACATTTCCAGAAGAAAATACCTTAGAAAAACTTCAGAACAAGTCTGTTTCAAAAAGGCATAAGGACTGAGCCTGCTGCTGAGCCCAGACCGCAGCATGGGGAGACAGGACAAGAAGCTAAAGTGGGGAGTCAGAGCCTTGCAGTTTCTACACACCTGAGAATCTTCTGTGAGCCTCTTAGACTACTCTGTCCTGGTTGCAAGCTGGTGGTTTAGCAGATTTGCTATAAAAGGCAAATTGTAAACTACTGAGCCTCATAAGAATGCTGGAGCTAGCTGCCATTACAAACAAATGTAGTAGCAACGAACAAATAAATTCAATTGGCCAATTACAAAAGGAGCTAAAAAAAGGTAACTTAAGAAAATAATATACTAAAAATTAGAATTAAACAAATGGAAGCAAATGACTCAATAAGACTTCAAGAATCAGTCAAACAAAAACAAAAAAAAATGAAAAAAATAGAAGAAAATATGAAATATCTTCTAGGAAAAACAACTGACCTGAAAATAGCTCTAGGAGAGGCAATCTAAGGTTTATTGGACTTCCTGAAAGCCAAGATGGAAAAAAAAAACTTAGACATTTGTTAGGGATGTTTCTCTCTCTCTGAGAATTGCCATATATGCCATATCACCTGGTAGGGTGGGCCCAGGAGGTAAAAAGAGTTAGCCTCTGAGGCAGGAGGTTGTGTCTTGCAGTTGTTAAAGGAAGTACTACTAGGTCCCTTGAGATGGCGAGGGGTATACTCTCTTGCTGGATCTTCACCTAGGAGGCAGCACTAACTCCAGGTGTCTCACTTCTGTAGATCCACGTATGCAGTACTGAGTGGGCTAGGCATGGAGTAATCCCAGAAGAGAATAAGTATAAATAGCTAGCTTTGAGTCACACTCAGTGAGAGATGCAGGTACATATACACACATTTGCTCTTGCACTCTCTTGCTTTTGCTTCCTGCTAACTCCTGCTGAGATTACCAATAAAGAAAGGCTGTTTTGTACCTCAATATTGGCTCATCTTCGTGTGTATCCAGGGATATCTCAAAGACTGGTATAGTCCTGGCAGTCTAGAATAGCGTGCATGGATGATCTGACACAGACATTATCTTACAGGAAATCGTAAAACTGCCCTGATATTTTAGAATCAGAAGGCAAAATAGCAATTGAAAGAATTCACCAATCACCTCCTGAAAGAAACTCCAAAATTAAATCCCCAAGGAATAGCATGGCTATATTTCAGAATTATCACAACAAAGAAAAGATATTGCAAGCAGCCAGAAAGAAATAATTTAAATACCAAGGAGCCATTAGGTTAACCCAGGACTTAGCAGCTTCCACCTTAAAGGACTGAAGGGCCTAGAATCTGATATTCCAAAAGGCAAAGGAACTTGGATTACAATTAAGAATAAGCTATCCAGCTAAATTAAGCATTATCTTTCAGGGAAGAAGATGGATATTCAATGATATAGGTGATTTTCCCCTATTTCTAATGAAAAGACCAGAAATGAACAAAAAAATTTGATCTCCAAACACAGAACTCAAGAGAAGCATAAAAAGGTAAAAAAGGAAAGAACTCTTGAAAACTATATTTCTATTATGGGTATACTTTAAAAATACAAATATAATTTGATTTTATTATGATAATATGGAAAAGAAATTAGAGGTGGAAAGGGGATTGTACTGGTAAAAGAGGGAAAAGGAAGTAAAATAAAGGAAATTATATGTCACGAAGAGGCAAAGAAAACCTTATAATTGAGGGAAAGAAGGGAGGGGGATGAACATTGTGTGAATCTTACTCTCATCAGATTTGGCTCCAAGAGAGAATACCAGACATATTTGGTATCACAGAAAAATTTATCTCACCTTATATGGAAGTGGGAGGGAAAGGGGGAAAAGAAAGGGAAAGGCTAATAGAAAAGAAAACAGAAGTATTAGGGGAAAGGTATAAAAAAAGGGGAAGGGGCTCTAAAGGGAAAGGAATGTTTGAGGGAGGTGGTCATCAAAAGCAAAATAAAGGGGAGGAGAGAAGGGGAAAGGAAAGAGAAAAGCATAGCTTAGGGTAAATAAGATGGCAGGAAATACAGAATTAGTTATTTAAACTGTGAATGTTAATAGGATGAACTCTCCCATAAAACAGAAGTGGATAGCAGACTGTAGATTAAAAGCCAGAATCCTACAATATGTTGTTTACAAGAAATACATTTAAAGCATAGTGATACATACAGAATGAAGGTAAAGGGTTGGATCAGAATCTATTAGGCGTCAGATGAAATTTAAAAAGCAGGGGCAGCAATCCTGATCTCAGATCAAATAAAAGGAAAGATAGATCTAATTTAAAAATATAAGAAAGGAAACTATATTTTGCTAGAGGATACCATAAATAATGAAACAATATCAATACTAAACATATATGCACCAAGTGGTATAGCATCTAAATTCCTAGAGGAGAAGTTAAGAGAGATGCAAAAAAAAATAGACAACAAAACTAGACTAGTGGGGGATGAATAGGAGAGAATGACTAAATAAATTATGGTATATGAATGTTATGGAATATTATTGTTCTAAAAAAAATGATCAGGAAAATGATTTTAGAAAGGCCTGGAAAGACCTACATGAACTGATATTAAGTGAAATAAGCAGAACCAGAAGATCATTGTACATAACATCATCAACAAAATCAATTTGCTATACGATGATCAATTCTAATGAATGTGACTCTTTCTAACAATAAGATGATTGATGTAAGTTCCAATGATCTTGCGATGAAGAGAGCCATCTACACCCAGAGAGAGAACTATGGGAACTGAGTGTGGATCACAACATAACATTCTCACTCTTTTTGTTGTTGTTCCCTTGCATTTTGTTTTCTTACTCATTTACTTTCTTTTTTTTGATCTGCTTTCTCTTGTGCAGCAAGAGGATTTTATAAATATATTTATATATATTGTATTTAATATGTTTAACATATATTGAATTATTTGCCATCTAGGAGAAGAGGCGGGGGGGGGGGGGGAAGGAGGGGGAAGAGGAGAAAATCTGAAACACAAGACTATGCAAAGGTCAATGCTGTCAAATTATCCATGCATATGTTTTGAAAATAAAAAGCTTTATTTTAAAATAAGAAAAATACACAAAGGTGACAAATATAGAAAAATGTTTAAAAGTAATGCTTGCACTCTTGGGGAAAATGGAGGTAAAGAAGGGATAAGGAAGGGAGAGGGGAAAAATTTGGAACACACCATCTTACAATAATAAATGTTGAAAAATATCTTTACATGTATTTAGAAAAATAAAATATTATTGATAAAAACAGATTTTAAAAAAGAAAAATGCATGGAGAAGAATGATTTCTAAGAAGACTGGAAAGGTATGTCAGTTGGGGAGGGTATAGTACATTATGCAGGACTTTGAATGTCAATTAGAAAGCCAGAGGAAGTCACTGGGATTTATTAAGTAGCAAGCAAACATGGTCAGGCCTGAATTTTAAGAAAATCTTTTAGGCAGTTGAATGGAGAATGGATTGGAGTGGGAAGAGATTTGAGACAAGCAGACTCACCAGCAGCTTATTGTGATAGTCCAAGCACAAATTAATGAGGACCTACACCTATAGTCCAAGCACAAATTAATGAGGACCTACACCTAGTGTAGCGATGTCAAAAGAAAGAAGGGGCATATCTGAATGCAGAAATGTTTGGTACAGTAAGTAATAGGAGCTAGAAAAGGAAATAAATATAAGTTTCCCTTCAAGAGAGGCTTTTTGAAATCAGCTTTAAAGAATTTTGATGAATGTAATGAAGTCTACAATAAGAGGTGAAATAAATGTGTAAAAGGATAAATAAAAGGAAGAACTTGAATAGCTATGGTTCACAGAACAATTGATGGTAGTTCGTGGTTCATTTTAACTCAACATTCTAGCTAAATAAAATAGGAAAAAGAGAAGAGCTAAGAGATACAACAAAGTTAAATGGAAATTAGGCTTGGTTGGGAGAAGATGAGAGTTGTCTGGGAAGACATGGATTCTAGTAATATTTTATCTAAGATTTACAGAGCCAAGGCTTCCCCACTTGACTCTAAAGGGAATGAAGTGGTATCAGATCCAGATTCTTTGAAATTAAGTAAACTGGGCTCTCAGTATAGATGAACCACTCACATAGGACCACCCTTCAAAGTTTGTAAGACACACATACACCATTGTTCTTTCTGCCAAATAAAGTTGAAGTCATGTGGTCCAAAAATGTGGGAGAACCAGATTAAAATGTAATTGGGAAATATTTAACACAATAAATAAAAATACAAGAAAATATAGATAAATTTTTGGTTTTCTAAGTCAATGTCAATAGTGAGGATCTATTTCTATTCGAGTTTGACACTACTGAAGTAGCTCAACTCCCACATTTTGGACATAAGAAAATAAGTTGAGAGAAGTAAAATGAAGCCCCCAATGTCACATAGCTAGTTGCAAGTTCCCAAATGTGTTCTGAGGTGCTACTGTGCTTGTTTTATGCCCTACAAAGCTTCTTGCAGGTATTCAGTCACTTTCATGTCTAACTCTTTAGGATTCTATTTGGGATTTTCTTGGCAAAGATATTAGAGTGGTTTTTCTCATTTCCTTCTCCAGTTCATTTTACAGAGGAAAAACTGAGACAGAGTTAACTGACTTTCTTAGAGTTATACAGCTAGTAAGTATCTGAAGCTAGATTTAAATTCAGAAAGATGAGTCTTGATGATTCCAGGCTTGGTCCTCTTATCTACTTTTCACTTAACTGCCCACATCTTGCAGATAACTCAGCACAGGGTGGCTTAATTAAGAATGAATATGCACATATGCCTCATTACATAGTGTAAAATTATACATAAAACAATTTATTTGGGTGTCTTTCTGTAGTTGAGTAAAACTTGATTCAGAAAAATAACAAAGTTTTTGTATTCCTTCTCTTTTTTCCCTTTTTGATTTGATTTCTCTTGTGTAGCAGATGAATGTGGAAATATGTATAAAAGAATTGCATATGTTTAACATATTAGATTACTTGCTTATCTAGGGGAGGAGTAGAGGAAAGGTAGAGAGTAGAGGAAAGGGAGGGAGAAAAATTTGGAACACAAAGTTTTGCAAAGATGAATACTGAAAACTATCTTTGACTATATTTTGAAAATAAAAAGCTATTGATAAAGAAAAATAGTAAAAGTAGCCACATAGTTAAAAGAAGAATGTCACAATATATTTAAAAAGACAACTTTAAAACTTTTAAGGAAATTCTACAGAGAGATATATACAAATACTACTTAGTTAAGGAACATTTCCAATATAAAATAAGCCTACCCATAATAATGTATCATGAACAAAAAGGCCTTTAATATATGAAAATTAATTTTTAGACACAGAAAGTTAGACACTGCTAACTTTCTTGAACCCATGGTTTTAAAAGGCTGATGGTTTTAGACTTATTCTCTCTTTACTTGTATGAGATTAAAAGTCATAAAGAAAGACATTACTTTGAGGTTGTCCTCAATAAGAATAAAGTATGCATTACAATAAACTGAATTTATAAGGTTCAGATTACTAACATTTTATGGTCAATGAATGGCAACAAAATTAGCTGCACCATAAACATGGGTTGAAAAAAAGGTTGATCAAAATACATTCAGTTAACTCTCTTTCCAGAAGAAATAAGATACCTGTTCTTTCTCTCTAGAGGCCCCAGTATCTAGTCAATCAACAAAGTATTACACCTGCATGCCTAGGGCATCAGATGTAAGAACAAAAGACTTTTTACACAGAGCAAAGTATAGGCAACTGTAGAGGAGTTTCACAAGATCTTCATAGTAAATGACTTTAATAATTAATTATTTTAACAGGGTGTTACACTCTTCTCACCAAACAAAGAACATTTCAATGCTATGTTGAAAGCACTTTAAAAATCCATGAATTCATAGCACCATTCAAACAATAGTTCAGATAGGAGTCCTGTAGTGTGAAATGTTTAAAGTACAGGTTTAGGCTTTTCACTATCATGAAACAGGGCTGGGCTAGGTCAAGTGGTTGGAGAAAAATGTATATCAAGTCTTGGCTCAAAGAAAGGCAGATCAGGTTTGCAAAGAAAGCAAAAGCAAACTTTCACAATCACAGATCATGTCCCTAATTCTTGCCAGATTTTTGACAAGTACATGCCAGACAAAATGCCAAGCTGGTTATTGATGTGTAGCACCCTACTAAAATAATTAGTTCATTTTTAGCTTAGAGATTGATATAATGGTTCCCAAGGTCCACATACTTCGCTACTTTTTAGCTTTAGGAAGTTATGGGATGAAGTTATGAGTTTAGTCACAATTGCTTTGAGCCACCAATTAAGAAAATATTTAGCATCTAACCAGAAGTTGAACTATCAGTCTAACTTTATGTTTATATCTATCTCTAATTAACCCCCAGACTCTTTGGTTGAGGCAAAAATTCAGTTTTCTGGAAAACTGTACTGGTTTTCCAGGTACTGAAACAACAGATTGTTATAACATCTGTAGTTAGAAAGGCACATGGAAAACTTGAGGAAAGCGTTGACCTCCTGGGCCTTCACTTAATCAGGGTCTTCTGCAACAAGGTGCCTGTAAGACTAATGACTTTCCTCTATATCTTTCTTCTCTGTCATGGTTCAGTTGTACTTTTGCTCTATAGGAGTTTTCTGGAACACTCTTGGTCAATCTCCATCCCTCATCAATTCATTTGATAATTTATAGATGATCCCTGGGTTTATGAAAGTCCCAGGTTCTTGTACAATATCAGTACAGTTTGAAAGAGGTGATTTGTGGATTCTTTCTATATTTACTTTGCCCTCAGGTTCTAATATGTCTGGAAAGTTTATGACTTCTTGAAATATACTGCATAGTCTTTTAAAAGGAAAATCTTTTTTTCATAAAATTCAATGATTCTTAAAGTATCTCTCTCTGATCTATTTTATAGATCGGTTGTTTTTGATATCATATCTTATATTTTCTGATATTACTTTAATCTCTTGATTTTGATCTAATATTTCTTACTGGCTCATCTAGTCACTGATTTTTGTTTGATCAATTTTAGTTTTCAGAAATGCCATTTAAGTTCAAGGCTTGTCACTTTCTCTTCTAATCTACTTACACTACCTTTAATTCTTTCCTGAAGAGCTTTTACTTTTTTCTCCTTTACTTTATTTCTTCTAAATATTTGTGTAATACTTGTGGATAAATCTACTTTTCCTTTGAGTATCTGCTTGCAGTTTTGGAGTCAGATTTGCAGTAAGTTCTAACATAGTACTGGATGGTTTTTTCTTTGACTTTTTCACCTCTCTAACTTTAATTCCTGATTTGGGGGTTTGTGTCAGGGCTAAGTTATGCCCCCTGTTATATTTTTGGGAGTGGTGACTGATTTTGCTTAGTTTTAGCTCAGATCACTTGTGTTCCTATGCTGATTTCTACAACATTGTTTGACTCGCTAGATCTTTTGAGTTTACCCCTAAGTTTCAGTGTCCTCTTCAGCAGCTCTAGATAGTTTTAAGAACTTCAGAGTCCCTGGGACACAGATCTCTCAGTATAAATACTGAGTTGGCAGCACTGGGCCGACCATTGTCAGTCAATGCATCTTGAACTTTTGGTTTTTCCAAGGAAATCTTCTGTTCTTGCTGCCCTTGGACAGAGTTTTGCATGCCACATATGCCTTGTCTGTGAGGCCATGGAGCTATTTTGGCTTGGGATGAAGGGCTCTTTCCTCTAACATGTACTTTCTGGCTGGCTGTTTGTGCTCTTCTATGGTGGAAGATGTTACTGTGTTCTCTCATTATACTTCTTAATCACTATATGATCTGACGCCTTATATTTACAAAAAAATTAATGGTAGCAATTTTTTTGGTGGCAAACAATTGGGAACTTGAAAGAATGTCTATCAATTGAAAAGTGGTTAAACAGGCTGTGGCATATTAATTGAATACTATTGTGTTGTAAGAAATGATGAAGGATATCATTTCAGAAAAACATAGGAAAATTCAAATGAATTGATGCAAAGTGAAGTGAGCAAAAGAACTAAAAGAACATTGTATACAATAAGAACAATATTATAATGATAATCAACTGTGAAAGACTTAATTATTATGATCAATGCAATGGCCTATGACAATTCCAATATACTTATGATGAAAAATTTCCAGAGAAAGAAGTGATAGACTGAGTGAAGATTGAAGCATTTTTTTTTAATTTTTAAATTTTTCTTGCATTTTTTCATAATGTAGTTAATGTGGAAATGTTTTGCATGACTTCACTTTTAAAATGGGCATCATAGTTATATTTCCTTCTCAATGGGTGGTCCGTGGGAAGATAGGGATGACTACAGGGATAGAATTTGGAAATGAAAATAATTTTTTTTTAAAGTATGGAGAGACATATCTTTGAGTCCATACTATATCCCAAAGAGATTAAAGAAAAGGAAATATTTTCCTACATGTACACCACTAATCAACATCTAGAGACAGACAAGGCACTATAGCATCAGGGAAACTAAGGCTTTTTTGTTAAAAATGGGATTTTTTTTTCCAGAATACTGATTTTAAACTCTGCCCTCAGGCAGAAACAGCAAATTCTCCAGAAGAGACACTCAGAGCAGTGGTACCTCTTTCAATGTCAAATCCTCCCAGACTGAGGTGAAACCTGGACATTTTGGAGACTCCACCCAGCTTTTTAAGGGATCCAAGGCCAATACCCTCCTTGATCTGTCTTGGGGAGATAAATGAAAGAAACTGGAGAAGCCAATTAACTTCTAAAATTCTATGGTTCGAAGGAATGAAGAAAAACTTGTGAAATCTCACAAGGTAAAGTATTTAAGTGTTTAGCTTAGTCTTATATTTTAACATTTTCAACAATGATCCAGAAGAAAAGATGAATATCTTAAAATAAACTGACCCATAATACAAAATGAGATATTTAATAAATACCCACAAGAGCAGAAACAATACCCAAAGGCCTTAAGAGAGAGAGACTTGAGCCAAAAATAATAAAGGAATTAACCTGGGAAAATGAAACTACTATGAAAACAAATTAGAAACAGTCAGTGTAAGGTAGAAATCTAAAAAGTACTCAGTTTAAGGACATTATATGCACAGTTGAAAAGAGACTGCTCCACATTTTTGGGAGATTTTTTTTGGGGGGAGGGTAAAATAAGATTGGTTTGCCGTTTCTTTCTCCAGCTCATTTTATAGATGAGGCAAACTGAGGTTAAGCGACTTGCTGAGGGTCACACAGCTAGTCAGAATCTGAGGCCAAATTTGAATTCAGGAAGATGAATTTTCCTTACTACCCATCTGGCACTCTCCCCACTATGCCACTAAGCTGCACAATTCTTTCAGTTATATTCAACTTTTTGTGACTCCATTTAAGATTTTCTTAGCAAAAGTTATTGGAGTAGATTATCATTTCCTTCTCTAGCTCATTCTATACATGAGGAAACTGAAGCAAACAGGATTAATTGGCCTGTTCAGAATCACACAGTTAGTATATGAGGTTAGATATGAATAGGAAGAGGAATTTTTCTGACTCCAGGTACTGAACTCTACCCACTGTGCCATCTCAGTGCTCTTTTAGCATACCCTCTAAAAAAATTGCATTTAAAAATATATATATTCTGTATAGATGATGGGGATGAACTCTGAAACTGTGTCCCCTTTAATCTGTAAAAGAATCACTCTGAAACTGTGTCCCGTTTGATCTGTAAAAGAAGGGAGATTTGGGTCTCAGATTCCAAAAAATCTGGAAAGAAGCATACTTTCCAGACAAACTTTTTCTAAGACATGTGACTTCATTTAATTGGAGATCTTGGGCAAATCACCCCACATTGATCTTTTGGGTAGCTGGATCCCCATTCAGGAAATTCCAAATTCTGGAAAAAGCCTTCAAAGTGATTTCATTCATTTGGGAGATCTTGGTCTGATAATCAGCTCAAACTGCTCTAGCCCTCAAGATCTGCTCATAAAATAGATTTCTGTTAACACAATCTTTGCAAATCTCCTCATTAAGAGATTTGTCCAAGAGAGCTTCTAAGTGAAAAATAAAACTTCCTTTTTTGCCACTAAGATTTCCAATTCATGAATTCTTTTCACGTTGGACCTGCACCTCCGGCCAAATTGGAGATTCTCACATCAATTCTCTACCACTAGAACAGCATCATAGAACATATGAGTAGAATATACTCATATAGAGGAGGAGAGGTGTCTTCTAATATCTCTTCTTTAGGGATAAGTTTGTTTTTTTATAATTCTTCAACATTAATTTTCCATTATTTTACTGTTTTTTCAAAATATACTGATACAAATATATACACTGGTTTCCTGGTTCTGCTTATTTTACTTAGTTTCAGTTCACTTATGTCTCTCCATGTTTTTATGTATTTATCATATCCATTTCTTATAGCATACTTACATTCCATTATATTAATGTATTATGACTTGTTTAGCAATTGCCCAGTCAGTGAGCTTTTACTTATTTCTAGTTGTCATCACAAAGAAGTGTTGCTAAGAATAGTTTGATGTTTGTCAAGGATGTTTCTTTTTATCACTGAGCTAAGACCTAGAATTGGAATTTCTGGATTCTTTCTAGTCACTCTATTTGAACAATTCCAAACTGTTTTCTAGAATGGCTGGACCAATTCAAAGCTCCATCAAAAGTCCATTAATATACCCTATAACTTTTTCCAACACTGACTTTCTCTCTCTCTTTCTCTCTCCCTTTGCTATCTTTACCAATTTACTCTATGGGGATTGCTTTGATTTGCATTTTTATTATTATTAATGATCTGGAGATATTTTCACATAGTTGTTGATAATGGTCTGTCTTTTGAGAATTATTTGATTGTAACCTTTAACATTTATCAGTTGAGAAATGAAACAACTTTTAGTCTTATATTTCTATTCATTGTCTATATATTTTGGATATTAGAACATTATTAAAGATAATTGATGATAAAGATTTCCCCCCTATATAAATAACTTCTCTTCTTATCCTAGCTATATTAATTTTGTCCATGTAAAAGTATTTTAATTTCATGGAATCAAAATGAACTATTTTATCTATTGTAATCACCTTTATCCTTCATTTGATTAAGAAATTTCTCCCATACCCATAGCTGTCTTATCCATAGCTAGGAGAAGTATATGAACTGCTTTTCTGCTTTTTTGTGGTAAGATCTTTAATATTCAGGTCATTTTTACTGTAGTATAGGATATAAAATATTGGTGTAAGCCTAATTTCTTCCAGACTGTTTTCCAGTTTTTCCATTACTTCTTAGTAAATGAAAAGTTCTTTCCTAGATGTTATGTTTTGGGTTTTGTTGAATACGGGACTAGAGCAATTATGTCTGATTTCTGTTCCATTGATCTACTTTTCATTTTTTAACTAGGACTAAATGATTTTGATGGTTACTATTTAATAGTAGTTCAGAGAGCTCCTCTTAGTACCTGCAGTCAAAAGATCTTGGAGATGCCCTTTAACAAACTGAATTTCTTACATAAGATTTATAAAAGGACAGCACAATTAAATTAAACAAGCATTCATATATCAATAAAAAAGTATCTAATATGCTAAAGATATTAAAGATACAAAGACAAAAATGAAAGTTTTACAGGCTGATGAGGCATGAATGAGATGCAATCTTTGCCATTGGCGGGACTCTCAGATAACTAGTAAAAAAAGTTAAGAACACCTGCCATCAAATGAACACAGGCTCACTGGGGTCAGCTAGAGTGTGTTCTCTAACTGTCAGAACAGTTCCAGACTAGAATGGGGTGTTCAGGTCTGCTATTTGTTATACATTCCTATCCTTTTGATGCAGTAAATTTTTTTTTTAAGTTTTGCAACTGAGCGTGGGCTTTTGGGATACTAGAGATTACCTCAAAGTCTAGGAGTCAATGTTAGTTTTAATACAAGGCCAGGTCACAGGGATATAAAACAAATGATACCCTAGTAAGTAATTAGCATGGAGAACCAAACATTGATCAAAATCAAGAACCATAGGACTAGTAAAGCCAGAGCTCAAAACAGAAGGCAAAAGGCAGAAATTGAAGCTGAAATTTTAAAACAAGAAAAGATTTTTGTAGCATTTAACATCTAAACAGAAAATTGTTTTGAACAAACAGTACATTCTTTTTTTTTCCATTTTTCAGCAAAAACAATAGTATTTTCTTATTCCCACTTAAAGACATGGACTTTTAAATAGTCTAAGAAGTATCTTCTATCTATAAAAATACTATAAGAATCACTAAGAAGTAAGGAATTCTATCAAAAGTTTGCATTAATGACCTGTTTTATAAACTAAAATGTGGCATTTAAATCTTCAAATAATTTATTCAGTTTCTTTTTGTTTATACTGATGACTTATTTTAAACACTTATTAAGCCTTTTGTTGCTCCATCACATTTAGTTCTTCCTTTGCCATATCCAACCCACCAAGCAGTTCCTTGAAAACAAACATTTTAAAATAAAAACAGAAAAAAAGCAATTTAGAAAAACTAATCCACAATTAGCCATGTTAACATATGCAAAATTCCATACCTCCAGTCTCCCACCAAAATGAAAGGAAGGAGATGCATTTTTTTCATTTTTTTCCCACCAGGGTCAATCTTGTTAATTATGATTACCCACAGTTCCATTTCACTTATTTCTCCTCTAACTGACATTGTCATACTTACTGTGTATAATGTTTTCCTAGTTTTACTTACTTTGGCACTTGTTCATAGAAATCATTTATGCTTCCATGAATTCTTTATTTTTGTTGCTGTTTCCTGGTGCAGTGGATACAGTGCAGGACCTGAGTCAGGAATACTCATCTTCCTGAGTTCAAATCTGGCTTATGACACTTACTAGCTGTGTGACCTGACCTGTTTGCCTTAGTTTCTTCATTTATAAAATTAGCTAGAGAAGAATGTGGCAAACAGCTCCTGTATCTAGGCCAAGAAAACCCCAATTAGGTTCAAAGAAAGTTAGACATGACGAGTGAACAACAATTTATTTAGCCAACGCCCAATTCATGGGCACTATTTTATTTCCAGTTAATTTCCAGCTTATTTCCAATCAACTTGCAGCTATCTTGCAAATTGCTGTGCTATGCTGATATATATGGAATCTTTCTTTTTGTCCTGATTTGCTTGGAATATATATACATACACTGCTATAGGCAGTAAGATTTCTAAGTGGTCACTTGCTTTGCAGTATATGATCGGTCAATTCATAACTTATCAACACTGTACTACAAACAAAAGCTTTTATTATAAAAATAATGTAACTATTAGAGTTGAATTTGGCAAATCTGAGCAGTGTAACCACATAATCTCAGACTTTTTTCGTGCTTATGCCTTATTCTTCAAACTGCATCGCTATGAGAACCATCTGCCACCTGGTGGCAGCATACTAAATTGCAAAATCAGTTTTTTGATATTGTAGCAAACTCCTTTTATTATTTTAAAATTTTTATTTAGTTTTGTATTTTTCCCCAGTTACAAAAAACATTTTTCAACATTTGTTTTTAAAATGTTAAGTTCCACATTCTCTCTCTTCCTCCCTTCTCATATCCCTCATTGAAAAGGCAAGCAATTTGATAAAGATTTTATATGTATAGTCATGCAAAAAAAAAAAATCCACATTAGTCATGTTGTTAAAGAAAACATAGACCAAAAAAACCACAAGAAAAATAAACTAAAAAGCTATGCTTCAATCTGTGTTCAAACACCACCATTTCTTTCTCTACAAATGGACAATATCTTTCATCATAAGTCCTTCAAAGTACACATTTCATTACTGAGAATACCTAATTCATTCACAGCCAATCATTTTATGATATTGTTGTTACTTTGTACACAGTGACTTTCACTTTGTATCATAGCACAATTGTATTCTATCATAATTATATACCATAATTTGTTCAGCTATTCCCCAGTTGATGGAAATCTTTAATTTCCAATTCTTTGTCACCAGAAAAGAGCTGTCACAAATATTTCTGTGCATAAATGTCCTTTTCCTTTTTGTTTCTTATCTCTTTTTGGATATAGTAGTATTGCTAGGTCAAAGGGACTTAAGGTGTGGTTTTATAGCCTTTTGGGTATAGTTCAAAATTATTCTGTAGAATAAATGGGGGATAGGATAGAGAGAAATGCAATTAGCCATAAGAACTATAAAAAATTTGAAGGAAATTTCTCTGATAAAGACTTCATCTTTTCAAACATAAAGAGAACTGAATCAGATTTATAAAAATAGAGCTATTCCCCAATTAATAAATGATCAAAAAATATTAATAGTTTTCAGATGAAGAAATCAAAGAGATCTATATCCATATGAAAAAAATGCTTTCACTATTGATTGGAAAAATGCATATTAAAACAGTTCTGAGGTACTACCTCATATCTATGAGATTAGCTAATAGGACAGAAAAAAAAAAAGAGAAATGATGGAGAGTAGGGGGAAGGGGAAATTGAGACATTAATTCACTATTAGTGAAACTAATTAATATTTTTTCTTGGAGATTTTGGATGTAGGTGCTTTGACTTTGTTATCTTCTTCTGAGAGTGTTTTAATCTTCACCATTTGTCACCATAGTAACTTTCTACGGTCAGAACTTTTTTTTTTCTTTGCTTTGCTCATTTCTCCAGACTATTTCTCAACTTTCAACTCTTAGTTAAAATAGGGTTCTGCTTCCAAAGTGGAGAGTGAATCAAGCTTCAGGAATTTGGTTCAGCAGTTTTCAGAGATTCTTTTAAGAGACTTGCAAGTTTTCAATTCTTCTGAAGTAAATCTAAGGAGAAGTGTGTTCACTATTCTCCTAGCCTGGATTCTGGTCTGTGAGGGAACACAAGCATTCTTTTCACTGGAGCTGTGAGAAGGGTTCCCATTTTACAAAGATAGCAAACTCTGGTGTACTAATACTGTTCTTCACCCTTGGACTGCCATCCAGATTCTGATCTGGATCCAAATATGGGCAAAGCAAAAATCCTTATAACAGAATTGGCAATGACCCATATCAACATTGAAGATAATAAAATTCTATTAGACAGATCTTTGGAGTTCAGTATATTCATACTGGAAATATGTATACCTACCAATTTTTGTACTTACAAATCCTAGAAAATAACATAAACTTGGGATGGAGGAAGATAAATATGTTTACAGATTTATATGCAAAATTAAATTGATCTATTAAATGTCATTTTCTAAATTCTGAACTTTTCTTATATTTTAGTTTTATTAGGTATTCATCAATTTTATTTTTTGAAATTTTGTCCAAATAAAAGAATTATAGAGGCACCTAAAAGAACTACAGAGAAAGAGAACACTTCAGAAATTCAGAAAAAGTACATCTCCTTGATAGGAACAGATTCTGAGGGTCTGAAAATAGGGTCTGTGTCATCTTCCCAGCGTTATGTGGCACTGGGCATACTGCTCATTCCTTAGAATCATTAGAGCTTAGAGTTTAAAGAAATCAGAGATCAAATAATACAACTCCTTAATTACATATATATGAGGTAACCGGGGCTTAAAAGTGACTGACATGACCAAGATCACATAACTACATGTCAGTAGAATCAAGGTCCTCTGATTTTAAATACAAAACTTTCCCTAATATACCACATTGTACCTCTTTCAGTAGGAAACACATTAAGAGTTTTCTGCATTTCTTTGCCTATAAATCTCTCTAAGAGGTAAAGCTTCTTTACTTGACCCTACCATTGTTGGCTCTCATTAGTATCCACAGAGAAAAGGAAAAAAATAGTAGGTGGAAAAATATCCAATGCCCAATGTCCAAAGCAAAATAAGATTGGACCTTTTGATGAGAGCTTATGATCTACTTAGCAGTTAATCAACTTAATGTATTTATTTTTTCTTTAATTACATAGCCAGTCAACATTTGTTAAGCACCTAATATGTGCCAGGTAACTCGACTAAGTGTTCACCTGTTCTCTTACCTGGCTGGATTGTGAATTAGGCTGGAGAATTTCTCAAGACAATCTCTGAAACTAAAATAAATTCAATAATCTTTTGAAGACTTCTTTTGCTTGTCTCAACATGATCTTGGAGAGAAGTTTCAAATCATATATTTTAAGTAATTTATGAATGCTACCTAAAAACTTTTAAAATTTACATGGGTCTGATTTCCTCCAATAATTGCTCCTTCTTCATATCCCCAATCCTAATTACTTTCTTGGTCTTTAAGGCTGCCCTTTTTTGTTACTTGGACTCACTACATTAAAATGAAGGGTATATAATTAAAATGATTTATAGATAGAAACAGCAAAATGGAAGATATAGAAAAAAAGATGAAATTAATATCAATACAAAAGAAATAATGATTTGAGGCAATTCCCAGATATCTTGGATAGTGTGGGGAATAAAAAAATAGAACTTGACTTACAACTAAGTTTTTATAGTTTTTCAAGTCACAATCAATCATCATCAAATAATACTAATTAATTAATATCATGTATATAGAGAGTTAGGCTATTACCTAATCTTATTTTATCACTAGAATTCTCTACTAACTGACAACCTATATAAGGAACTATGCTAAGCTTAGTTAAATAACAGTTTTGGATGGTAGGTGCTATAAAAATACTGCTGAATGTTAATGATTGCAGCAGCCACAGCAGCCAGGATGAGCTGCCAAAGGGTTCTGCTCTTGCTTTGTAGGGCTGATCAATCATGAAACAACACAGTCAGTATTAGATGAAGCCCATAATGGATGTGATTCTTGCTCTGGTTTGAAGCAGCAAGTTTAAGTCTGACAGGAGGGGCAACTAATTATTGTGTTTGTCAGGAATATGCTTTCCAATGGCAATTCTCTTAAATGATGGTTTGTAAGAACAGGATTTAGAAATATTCAAGCTTTCAATCGATGTTATCTCTTAAGAATCAGCTTTGGTGAATGTCTGTGCCAAAGGGTCTCAGTTAAATGAGGATGGAATTCAGCCACAGCCCTGGAGCAGTAGGAAAGCTGGAGGTTTGCCCAGTCCTTTGGGTGGACCCTGAAAATCTGCCAAAATGGAGAACCCTGAAGTCATATAGGTTTATGGGTTAATTTTGTAATTACTCAACTTTTGTTTCTACTTTTCAAAAGAAGAAAAAAATTAAGAAAAACGAATTCCTGCTTTGACTTGGAAAGAGCATATAAAGACTAGTTGTTTCATGACCATATTAAATGATTTTTAAAAATCACACATGAGAAAAAAATCACAACTCCCAACTTCCATAAGAGTTTGAATCTGGGGATTAATTTTTTCCTTTTATATGGCTTGGGTAAGTTCATTAACCTCCTCATAAAATTTCTTACATATCTACTTTATTATGAATACAATACAAAGTTGAATAATACACTCATTTCTATCATGCTCAAGCTGAGCCTTTAATTTAGAAATAACTGAAGCAGTGTTCTGTAACTGTGGTATGCCATTTGACTTTTAATCTGTATCTTTCTAAGACTCAAAGACAGATAAACATACACATATACTGGCCTATTGTGACCTTTTTCCATCTTTTGAGTCACCTTTTAGAATAAAGTTCATATTGAACAAATTTTGCCTATATTTAAAGACTGTCAAGTTCTTTTTTTTTTTTAAGTCAGTTGCTATTTTATTTCTTGATTCATCCTTTCCACTTTTTCTGGACTATTGCCTCTGCCTCCAGCCAGCACCAAGGTAAAAGTTGTAATGAATCTTTCTTGCCTCCAAGAGAGGGCTTCTGGCTCTCCCAGAGTGCTCTGTGTCTGGCCCAGTACTCCTCTCCAATGTAATTCAGCTGAACTCCCTCTAACCCAAAGTAACTAACTAACCCGAAGCTAAGAGCCTCTTTATATATGATTTCCCAAAGGTTGACTCCTCCTTCTGGAGGCACATCTAAGGGAGGTGTGAATTCACAAAGTTACAAAGTTTACTTTGTGAATCTCCCATACTTGTGAACTCCAATGAGTACTGGTGTGAACACAAGCATTGTATCAATTAGTTCTACTTAGTACCTTGTTTCAGATTTTGGCCCAAAACATCATCTAGTAAGATCAGATCAATAATCTATCAACTTTAATATGTTAGCAGTTTGTAAAGATTCCAACATCTTATTATTATTATTATAGCTTTTTATCGACAAAAACATATGCATGGGTAATTTTTCAACATTGATCCTTGCAAAAACTTCTGTTCCAACTTTTCCCCTCCTTCCCTCCACCCCCTCCCCTAGAGGGCAGACAGTCCCATACATGTTAAGCATGTTAAAGTATATGTTAAATACTATATATATATACAGTTATCTTGATAAGTTCTTTATATAAACAAAGTTAAATAAATGATAATTGTAGCAACTTGGAGAGGTAATTAGTTAAGAAAGGGCATAAGGAAAAGGAGAAAATATATAAATAAACATAGGAAAAATATCTGGAATTAAATGGGTTTGTGGATGGATGTAATATTTAGGTCTGGAAAGAACCTTAAGGGTAACCTGGTTCAGCTTCCTTATTTTGCAGATGAGGATAAGGATGCCAGAGATTTTGCTAAAGATAGTAAAAGTGGCCAAGTCAGATTTGGAACTCAGATCTTGTCATTTCAAATCATAGTGTTGGACAAGATGCCCCAGATTTTGTCAGGTCCTTCAAATAATTTGAGAAACCAGATATGTTCTCCCTAAAGAGTCTATTTTCTAAGCTGCATTTTAGCTCCTTCAACCAATTCTCCTATGACATAATTTCAAAGAAGTTCAATATAAAGGCTGATGAACTGGACAGAGTTGGTCCAGAGAAAGGCAAATCATTATATAATGGGCAACTAGAAGTAAACATGATATTCTTCATAAGATGTGATAGGACAACAGAGTATGGTGGAGCTGCCACTGACCTTATTCTGGACACTATGTTTCTGTTCATATAACTTAAAGTTTTATCGGCCTTCCTGATTGTCAAGATGTTTTGGTATTATTATGATAATAAGTAATTAAAGTCACAGAATATCAAAAGTTGCACAGGTCTTCAGAGATCATCTAGTCCAATCTGTATCTAAGAATCTTCCTTTGAAACCCTTTTGCCAATAAGGAGTCATTTAGACTTTGCTTGCACAAGGAAGCATTTGACAACCATGCTATCTATGCCTGAATCCCTTATTGTCACTATAATCAAGAATAATGAAGTCAGCAGTTTCTTCTCTTGCATCCCTAAATACCTCATTATATCCTATTTCTAAGCTTTCAAAAGAATAATTGATAGAGACTTACTAAATACAATCATATTTGATAATATGAACTGCAAAAAAACTTGCAAGAAGGCAACCATTTAGGAGCAGGAAATGGATGTTTCATATCAGACCTTTCAAAATTAACTTCATTTTCTATTTGAGGCCAAAAGATAACAGATTTAGAGTAGGAAAGGGCTTCAGAGATCCTATAGCCCAACATTCTCCTAAGAGCTAGTAAAGTTTGAACCAAGGTATTTCTGAGGACAAATCCAGTATTCCGCTACACATAATGTCACCACTCTTATATTTGTTACTATGTTATTGTTCTAATATCTCCTGCCTACAGAGAGGGGGAAAACTTTTTTTTTCTGGAATCTTTGTATTTACTAGTTATTCGCACTGTATTCATGGCACAAAGGAGATTAAGAACCCCCTGCTCCAGAACAACATCTCATCTGATATAGTCTAAAGCAAAATTCTGAATTCATTCAAATTCAGAATTTTCCTATGAGCTGCCTTGAATCAAGAGAAAAGAATAAATCTTCTAAGAATGTGCATGTAACTATTACCTAAGATTCTTCACCATTTATTATAAGTATCATGAACAAATCAAGAAGCCCAAATTTATACAACAAATGCTGATATCTCATATTTTGCATCTGCCTAATATGCAACAATTATTCCTTGGAGGAGTCAAGTTATTGAAATAGTATTTTGCTCCCAATTTACCCCTTTTTCTAAGTACTGTACCTCTAATCAATTTGACAAATTCAACAATCTCTTCCAAAACTCGTATCTGGCTTTGAACTAACTTATTTTGATGCCCATCCTCCAGGGCAAACACAGGGTAAGCTCTAAAGATTTAGGCACTCAGAAAGCTAACAATTTCATCCAGAAACCTCCTTGTTAAAATACTGGATACTTAAAAAATGTCTTAATTCCAACTGAACAAGAAAATCTGATGGCAATTTTTGAATGTGATTGTTAGTTGGTACTAGCTAATTTACAAGGGTCAGATGCTAAAGAATATTAGAAATATGGCTACAGAATAACTTTTATGCCATGATCACTGATGCTACTTAAACATCTGCTTTCCCTTCAAGTTAACTCCTTTTTTCTTTTCTTTTCTTTTCTTTTTTTTTTTTAACAATAGCAATAGTAAGAAGTGGTTACTTTCTCTAGCAGCCATTTTGCTATAGTAATAAATATAACATGTTTTATAGTCCTCCATCAGCAATCATATTCAAAAAGCATTTATTAAGCATCTACTTCATGCAAGACGCTGTGCTAAAAGCTGATTATACAAAGACAAAACAACAACAACAACAATTTTTGGAGGACTTAAGAGTCTTGAAGGAAGCTAAATTTTCTTTTATTCCCCCCTGAGGCAATTGGGGTTAAGTGACTCGCCCAGTATCACACAACTAGGAAGTGTTAAGTGTCTGAAACCAGATTTGAACTCAGGTTCTCCTGACTTCAGGGCTGATGCTCTACCGCACTGCCACCTAGCTCCTCTGAAGCTAAGTGTTCTAAGAGGGAGAAGTGAGGATAGAGTGTATTCTAGATATGGAAGACAGACTATGCAAAGGCAGAGAGGCACCTGGATAGGTGGGCTATAGGCAGACTGTGAATAAGAGGCTTTTTAAGAACTAGTTCAGGTATGCAGCAGTATTGGTTCAACCAAAAACTTAATTGACATACATACACAGAAGGATGGTTCTCATGGTAGACTTCTTCCTTGTACAATCTGTGGGCTGACTTTATGATGACATATCTTTGCCTCTTAGTTCTAAAATGGCAAAGTTCCTGTATTGCATTTTTTGTTTGTTCCCATCTGAAACTGCCCTTTAAAGTAAAACACCAAATGTGTGTGTTTCATGCAAAAAATCTGGGCAGTAAGGACAGGAGAATTTCTCTGGCACATCTAGAGAGTGAGGAAAGATTTGGTTATGCTGAACTCTCCAAATCCAAGGCTTGATAACATATGAACATTTTTTCAGTTAAACCTCAAACATAAAAGGGTATCTCTTATTTTGTCAGCTTAGGGTAACATAATTTAGAGGGAGAAGAAATTTTGGAAATCTCCTAACCCAACCCCATCATCACTTTGAAGATGAAGAAACTCAGGAATGGAGAGGCTCAGTTACTTTCTAGAGACCTTCTTGAAGGGGCTGACTGCCCTCCTGTCCAAAGGTGAAAGTTGAACTGGTCACTTGCTAGAAGCCCATGTGCTAGGTTTAATAAGACTAAAAAGAAACCAAATGTATATTCCCAATTGCTATCCAACTCACCAGAAAGGTATTTGCCCCTGACAGTCAGGTATTCATATTCAGATAGAACAAATTTGCAAGACTTAGTGTCTCTAAGTATATCCTGCATAATCTGCTTATGCCTGCTATTATAGATTTTGAACTCATTAATTCTGGAATATTCAATATTGTGTCATACTCTCTCTATATATCAAGACCAATATAATAACATGTAAGGATATTCTAAGTAATTTTAGAAAACTAAGATAGTTAAATGACATAAAATGATTTTCTGAGGGTGCAATTTGGGGAATAGGTTGCAATTTTTTTTCTATTTTTTCCCTGCTCAAATGATAATTTCAAGAAACAATTCTTCAATTACTATATATACATTCTTAGGGAATTTCTGCTATGCTATAGCATAAATAAATCAAATGGAAAGAGAGCCATTCTATATTGCTCTCTCAAGTCCTGAAGGAAGAGCTGAAACTTGAGATAAATGAACAAGAAGCACTGTTCTCAATGCTTTGATAGTTCCTCCTCTCAGAAATGGACTTAGGCACTTGAATAAAGATGTATGTACACTTTAGAATCATAGGTTATTAGAGCTAGAAGAAACATTAGGAATGCTTTTATTGACTCCTCATGACTTACATAGCAGCAAATTGAAGCTGAAATGAGTAAACAAACTTGTCAAAGTTCTAACAACTAGTTAGCAGGAGAATTGAGGAAATTTGAATAATGTTCCATGACAGTATGCTGTCACCTTTCTGCAAGAATGATCAAAAGGAAATTAAGATGATTAACTCAAGAAATATATTTCAGGAATCAAAATAGATCTTCTGGGAGTCAAAGAACTAAATTCTACACTTGCTATACTTCTTAGATGAAACTAAGTGGGTCCTACCAGCTATCACCAAAGCCAAGGTATACATAAACATAAGCTTAGAGATGCAATATCACATATTTGAAACTATCTGCAACATCCACAGTGAAATGGTGAATTAAAACTTCATGAAAATTCTTTTTTTGGGAGGGAAAAGATGCTCCTAATATACTTGATCTGCCTTAGCACAATATGCTAAAAGTTGGCTATGAGACTCAAATGGGATAGTCATTGGAGTATACACAAGTGCTATATACCATATAAAGCTCTTTGCCAACCTTAAAATGTCAAGTTGTATTATTTTTATCTTATCATTAACACTGCCCTCAGGATCAAGGAACCAGGCAACAATACACATACCTTTTGGTGGGAGTAGGAACTCCAGAGGACATATGACTAACCACTGTATCATTCATGTTGGTCAGAGGGCGAGGAGGGCTGAAAGAAAAGATATTTCATCTCTATTAATCATTACATATGACTTAATATATGAAAGAAAGCAACAAAGCCAAAAGAAACAACCCTTTGTCAGATGTGACAAGTTTAGGGGACCCAAGCAGATATGGTACAGCAAAATTTAAGCATAAATTAAATGTAAGCCAGATCCTCTTTCAGGACCTCATAGATTTTGTTTCAATCATTATGCAAATAACTTTAAACATCTTATCAAAAGATGTCACTAAATGTTGTTTCTGCTGTTTTAGAACTGAGATCCATATGGGGGCAGTGTGCCAGACAGTGATTCTTGATTTTAAGTATGAAAATATTTTTAATATAAAATTTTCTTCCTAGACTCCTACTTGACCTTAATTATATTATTAGTATTAATTTACAAAGGGAAAAATGATCAAAAACTACTTTGAATTCAGAGATGCTACTAACAGAATCTGTTTCATTTATTAAATTTAACATTATCAATATATCAATATCAATCAATATGTAGTTATTAATGCTAGTTATGTGCCAGGCACTGTGCTAAGTCCTGGGGACACAGAAGAGGCAAAAGGCATTCCTTGCCATCAAGGAGCTTACAATCTAAAGAAGACAACATGCAAATAAATTTTTCAAAGCAGGCTATATACAAAATGAAAAGGAAATATTTAATAGAAGGCAACAGAATTAAAAGGAAATGGGGAAGGTTTCTAGTAGGATATTTTAGTTGGGAATTAAAGTTAGTAGTTGAAGTAGAGGGTAGAATTACTGGCATGGGATGCAGCTAGGGAAAATGCCTAGAGCCAAGAGATAAAGTGTCTTGTTGATGCAATAGCTAAAAGGCCAGTGAAAATGTCTTGAAAAGTATGTGATGGGGAGAGCAGAAAGGTAGGGAAAGGGCTAGATTATGAAGAGTTTTGAATGTTAAATAGAATATTTTGTTTTTTGATCCTGGAGGCAATAGGGAGTCATTGGAGTTTGTTGAGTGAGGGAGAAGCATGGTCAGATATATGCTTTTAGCACTTTGATAGCTAAATAAAAGATGAAAAGCAATGTGAAAAGACTTTAGACTTTAGAGGAGGAAGGTGCAGCTTTATCCTACCATATAAAATAATACAAGGAAAAAGTGCTAAAATTCATGTCATTCACAAATGGTGTGGAAAAAAATAAGGAAACATGTGAAGAGTTAATTTTTTCCTCTTTCCTTCCCCCTCCCAAGTTAAAAAACAAAGTCCACTGTTAGAAATGATCTATGTCATCCAAACCATATACTACTTTCAAGGCTGATATGATCAGGAGACACTTGCTTCTAAGGTTAACCCTTTCTTTGTTTCCAATGGAGTTCTCCACTCTCAGACCCAAAGCAGAACTTCAGCGTCTTGTCCTGTTGCCATAACTTATACCAACTGGCAAGGGCACAACAATGCTGGATCTTCTGATAGGAAGGCATTGGCAGTAAGCATAGATTATTGCTCGGACCAGAGAGAAAATTGCCTCTCAGATAAATATACTGAGAGGGACTATTTAAAGGCAGAATGCTGATTGGCTAACAATTGGCAACAGCACTGCAGTATCAGCTCAGTATATGTTTTCAGTTTTGAAAGAAATGACAGCTTATAAATCAATTAAGGGAAGATTATACAAGAATTGTTTGGATCACAAATGAGAGACATTTTTTAGTTTCACATGTTAAAGATGGGACACTGCTTTTAAAACATTAGAAGTCATTTAATAGGAAGGTTAGGAGATAAAGGTAGAAGAAAGAAAAAGCTGAGCATAGAAGTAATTAAAGATAAAGGGTACAGAAGGTGAGAAAAAAAAGTCAAGCAGCTACTTAGAAAACAGAAAGCTAGAAGATGTGCTGGGTGAAAGAAAGGCATTGCCTTGCAAAGAACTGACTGCTTCAAAAAAAAAAGGTAAGGATGCTCTCTAATGTTTCCTACGCCCAGAGAAAAGGAGATTCTTAGGGTTTATCTGTATTGCCTTTTCCTGCCATCTTTGGTTTTTGAAAGAAGCACAGGGAGAAAAGAGGTTTTGCATTTACTTTGCTATGAAGAAAGATATGACAAAGATGTTGACTAGATAAAACACAACGACCCATTTGAAGAGAATATAAAGCTCTATTATTATCTATAGTTAGAGAAAGAAAAACTTCTCAGAGCCCCAGAGCAAGTTTGACAAAATTTGACAGTTCTTAAGATTAAGGAATGGATTTCACTGAAAGAGTGCAATACTTTCACAGCATACTACCAAGTACGACTATGCACTAAAAGAGTCTATCACTGATTTAGCAGCCTAAGAATAGCAAAGATATCTATTCAAAAGGAAAGTTGTGAAGACCAGAAGAGGAACAGATAAAAGAGATGTGATTTTGCCCAGTAGGTAGGTTTCTAAAGTTCCCTCCAGAGGTATGAGTTGTCCTGGGCATATGGTTTTCTCTATTTTACCCATGTGTCTCCCTGCTACATTTCTGTATGCGCGCACACACACACAAACACACACTCTTGAGATGATAGCAACTGTTTAAAACTCTAAAATTTACATGTTAAAAAGACTCTAAAATCTACATGTTTGGCTTTTATCTCTCTCCTATGCTCTAATCTTACATCAACAAGTGCTTACTGGACATTTCAAATTGAATATTCCATAAGTATCACAAATTCAAATTATCCAAAGCATAACAATATTTTTTCCTACTAAGCCTCTATACATACATTTTCTAACTTTCCTATTTCCTATAAGACTACTTTTGAGTTCTTGAGATTATCAATTTCAGTCATATGCAATTCCTCCCCATTAAAAAACATGTATTAAACATCTATTATGTCCCAAATAGTGTACCAAGTAAAGCCTCCCCCTTACACCATACAAGGCAGTGTCTACCTTCATAGCATTTCTTATATCTTCCTTTTTCTCTATTCATATTTTTCAATTCAAGATATTAGTCATGGATTTCATCAACATTAATTTATGTAATAGTCTCCTCATTGGTCTCCCTGATTTCAAGTTTCTCTCTTTTCTAAATCATCTTCTATACAACTGCCAAAGGGATATTCCTAAAGCACAGATCACCTTCCTGCTCATAAACTCTAGGGATCACCCAATAGTTCTAGGATCAAATGAGAACTCCTCTGTTTAGCATATAAAGCCTTCGACAACATGGTTCACATCTATTCTTTCAGTCATATCACACAATATTCTCTTTTATGCATTCTATATAGTTCAGCCAAGGCATTTAGATATCTCAGTGCTGGGCCTAGAGTCAGGCACACTCGTCTTCCTGAGTTCAAATCTAGACTCAGACACTTACTAGCTGTATGATTCTGGGCAAGTCACTTAATCCTGTTTGCTTCTTCAGTTTCCTTATCTATAAAATAAGTTGAAAAAAGAAATGGCAAACTGTTCCAGTGTCTCTGCGAAGAAAACCTCATATCAAGTCAAGAAGAGTCAGATACAACTAAAATGATTTAACTACAGTAAGACCAATATAGCCAATTTGTGCTTCTTGACTAACATTCCCTTTCCTTTATTGCTGCTTTGGTCCAGACTACCCAATCACCAATCCACTCCCTCTTCTAGACCAGGGATAAGTTTCCTTTTCATCTCAACTTTTTAGACTCTCTACTTGCCTTTAAAATTCAAATCAAAAATAACTTTCTACATGATCTCTTCCTTTCTCTCTAGCTGCTAGAAAATTCTCCACCATTTATAAATTATTTTGTCTCTTATCTTTATATGTATACATTATCTCTCCCACCAGAAAGAATTCTTTGAGGACTCGACTTTTTTTTGCTTATTTGTTTGTTTGTTTCTAATACAGTGCCCTCTATATTTTAAGTGCCTAAAAAATGTTTGCTGATTGCTCTGACTGATCTGAAATTTAACTTTCTTCCTTTTTAACTTTCACTCATTGCTTTCTGTGGCCAAACAGAACAAATTGAATCCCTCCTCCTTAGGACAGCCATTCAAAAACTTGAAGATACTATCTCCATTTCCTTCAACAAATCTTCATAAGACATGGCCTCAAGGCCTTCCCCATTTTAGTTACCTCCTTTGAATACTCTTTAGCTTATCAATGCCCTTCCTAAACTGGTATCCCAAAATAAACATATCCCTCCACATCTGGTAGGATCAGAGCTAAAAACTAGAGAACTATCATCTTCATTCCAACCCACCTCTATCCCACCCCTGAAATTTATGTTTCTCTTAAGGAAGCCAAGATTCACAATAGTTTCTTTACTTTATCTCACTCATGATTCATATCACATTTATAACTTACTAAAGTTCCCAGATACTTTTCTGACAAACTGCTATCTAAGCATGCTTTGCCCATCTTGTACTTGTAAAGCTAATTTTTTGTACCCATATATAAGACTTTAAACTTAACCTAATGAAATTTCATTCCTGACTTAGCACGGTGTTCTACTCTGTCAAATCTTTTTGGATCCTGACTTTGTTACACAGTATGTTAGTTGTCTCTCCCAGTTTTATATTACTTGTGAATTTGAATATTATAGTCTCCAAGTTTTTATCCAACACACTGATAAAATATTAAATAGCATATAGACAGGCAGAGGTCTTTAGGGCACTCCTCTAGAGAATTTTTTCAAACTGACATGGAATCATTTTTTCCAAATTAATTAGCAAACATTAATTACATAACTACCTTGTGGTAGACATTATACTAAATACTGCAGATACAAAGCCAAAAGTAAAACAGTTCTTACTTTCAAGAACATTATATCCTAATCAAGGAAACAACATATGTACATATGTAGATATATAAAGGAAAATTCAAGATAATCTTGATAGTATATCCAATTACTAATCATGACAGCTAATATTTCCAGTCTATTTTGAAAATAATATTTTTTTTATCCTGATAGTATTCCAATACAAGTGTTTAATTAACATTTGAATGCATGGGATATACTTTCTTGGACAACTTCTTTGTCTATAAGTACAGACACTTTTTAAAAACAAATACCACTACCAAATCTTCTATGCTCATTAAACTGCTACTATGTCAGGTTCTCTGCAAAGAACCTTACAAATATTATCTCATGTGAAATTTATAGCAACCTTGGAAGATGGGTGTTATACTTGAGGAAACTGACACAGAGTTTAAATGATTTGCTCAGGGGCAGCTAAGTGGTGCAGTGGATAGAACACCAGCCCTGAAGTCAAGAGGACCTGAGTTCAAATTTGACCTCCGATACTTAACATTTCCTAGCTGTGTGACCATGGGCAAGTCAGTTAACCTCAATTGCCTCAGGAAAAACCAACAACAACAACCAAAAAACTTGTCATAATTAATTCACATAATAAAATAGTAAATGTTTGAGGTCAGAATTCAATGTGACTTCCTAACTCCACACCTTTGTTCCCTCCACTGTGTCTTCTAACTATCTCCTTAAAAAAGGTTTTATTTTTATTTTGTTTCTTATATTACAATAGTTATTATAAGTATCCTTCCCAACCCTGACTTCAAGAGAGTCATCCTATATAACAAATCATATTGTTACAGAGAAAAAGAAGCCAGAATAATTGATAAATGTATTGAAAAGATTTTAATATGGGAATGAAGGATTTCTACCAAATTCCTTTTAAGACACAGACATGGTACTGATACCTAAACCAGTTAGGATGAAAACAGAGAAAGAAAATGATAGACCAATCTCCCTAATGAATATTGATGCAAAAATCTTAAATAAAATATTAGCAACGAGATTACAGAAAATCATCCCCAGGATAATATACCATGACCAAGTAGGATTTATACCAGGAATGCAGGGCTGGTTCAATATTAGGAAAACTATTTAGCATAATCAATTATATCAATAACAAAGTTAATAAAAACTATATGATTATTTCAATAGATGCAGAAAAACCCAACACCCATTTCTATTAAAAATACTAGAAAGTATCGGAATAAACAGACTTTTCCTTAAAATAGTCAGTAGTATCTATTTAAAATCATCAACAAGCATCATATGTAATGGGGATAAACTGGAACTATTCCAGTAAGATCAGGGGTGAAACAAGGTTGTTCACTATCACCATTACTATTCAATATTGTGTTAGAAATGCTACCTTTGGCAATAAAAGAAGAAAAATAGATGAAAGGAATTAGAGTAGGTAATGAGGAAACCAAATTATCACTCTTTGCAGATGATATGATGGTATACTTAAAGAACCCTACAGAATCATATAAAAAACTATTCAAAATAATCCACAACTTTAGCAAAGTTGCAGGAAATAAACTAAACCCACATAAATCATTAGCATTTTTATACATCACTAACAAAATCCAACAGCAAGAGATACAAAGAGAAATTCAATTTAACATAACTGTTGATAATATAAAATATTTGAGAATCTATCTGCCAAGGGAAAGTCAGGAACTATATGAGCAAAACTACAAAACACTTTCCACACAAATAAAGTCAGATCTAAACAAGTGGAAAAATAGAAACTACTCTTGGATAGGTCGAGGGAATATAATTAAGATGACAATACTATCTAAACTAATCTATTTATTTAGTGCTAGACCAATCAAACTCCCAAGAAACTATTTTACTGGCCTAGAAAAAAAAACAACAAAATTCATCTAGAAGAACAAAAGGTCAAGAATTTTAAGGGAATTAATGGGGGAAAAAAAAGAAATGAAAGTGGCCTAGCTGTACCTGATCTAAAACCATATTATAAAGCAGTGGTCATCAAAACCATTCAGTACTGGCTAAGAAATAAGAGCAGTTGATCAGTGGAATAGGCTAGGTTCATAGAACAAAATAGTTAATAACTATAGCAGTTCTAATGTTTGACAAACCCAAAGACCCCAGATAAGTTCTAAATGGGTTCATGATTTGGACATATTATATATATATATATATAACATATATATTAAGTTAAAAAATTTTGTACAAATAAAATTTGCAGACAAGATTAAAAGGAAAGTAATAAACTGGGAAAACATTTTTACATTAAAAAATTCTGATAAAGGCCTCATTTCTAAACTATATAGAGAATTGACTTAAATTTATAAAAATTCAAGCCATTCTCCAACTGATAAATGGTCAAAAGAAATCAACAGACAATTTTCAGATGAAGAAATTGAAACTATTTGTAGTTATATGAAAAGTTGCTTCAAATCACTATTGATCAGAGAAATGCAAATTAAGACAACTCTGAGATACCACTATATACCTCTCAGATTGGCTTAGATGACAGCAAAAGGTAATGATGATTATTTGAGGGAATGTGGGAAAACTGGGACACTGATACATTGTTGGTGGAACTGTGAATGGATCTAATCATTTTGGAGAGCAATTTGGAACTATGCTCAAAAAGTTATCAAACTGTGCATACCCTATGATCCAGCAGTATTTCTACTGGGCTTATATCCCAAAGAGATCTTAAAGGAGGGAAAGGGACCCACATGTGCACAAATGTTTGTGGCAACCCTTTTTATAGTGGCAAGAAACTGGAAACTGAATAGATGCCCATTAATTGGAGAATGGCTGAATAAATTATGGTATATGAATGTTATGGAATATTATTGTTCTATAAGAAATGACCAGCAGGATGATTTCAGAGAGGCCTGGAGAGACTCACAAGAACTGATGCTGATTTTTGTTTTTCTTCCCGGGTTATTTATACCTTCTGAATCCAATTCTCCCTATGCAACAAGAGAACTGTTCGGTTCTGCAAACATATATTGTATCTAGGATATACTGCAACATATCCAACATATAAAGGACTGCTTGCCATCTAGGAGAGGGGGTGGAGGGAGGAAGGGGAAAAAAATCGGAACAGAAACGAGTGCAAGGGATAATGTTGTAAAAAAAAATTACCCTGGCATGGATTCTGTCAATATAAAGTAATTATTAAATTAAAAAAAAAAAAAAAAAAAGAACTGATGCTGAGTGAAATGAGCAGAACCAGGAAATCATTTTACATGGCAACAAGATTATATGATTATCAATTCTGATGGGCGTGGCTCTTCAACAATGAGATGATTCAAACCAGTTCCAATTGTTCAGTGATGAAGAGAGCCGTCTACACCCAGAGAGAGGACTTTGGGAACTGAGTGTGGACCACAACATAGCATTCTCACTCTTTCTGTTGTTTTTTGCTTGCATTTTGTTTTCTTTCTCAGTTTTTTTTTTTCCTCTTGATCTGATTTTTCTTGTGCAGCAAGATAAACTGTATACCTATATTTGATTTAACATTTTAACATATTTGACTGTATTGGACTACCTACCATCTAGGAGAGAGGGTGGAGGGAAGGAGGGAACAAGTTGGAACAGAAGGTTTTGCAAGGGTCAATGTTGAAAAATTGGAAAGAGATGCACATATGCAAAAAATGCTTGTAGCAGCCCTTTTTGTAGTGGCTAGAAAAGGATACAAAATAAACCCACATAAGTCATCAGCATTCTTATATATCATTAACAAAACCCAATAGTTAGAGTTACAAAAAGAAATTCCATGTAGTGGCTAGAAACTGGAAACTGAATGGATGCCCATCAATTGGAGAATGGCTGAATAAATTATGGTATATGAACATTATGGAATATTATTATTCTATAAGAAATAACCTACAGGATGATTTCAGAAAGGCCTGGAGAGACTTATATGAACTGATGGTAAGTGAAATGAGAAGAACCAGAAGATCATCATACACGGCAACAAGAAGACTATGCAATGATCATGGCTCTCTTCAACAATGAGATGATTCAAACCAGTTCCAGTTGTTCAGTGATGAAGAGAGCCATCTACACCCAGAGAGAGAAGACTATGGGAACTGAATGTTGACCATACATAGCATTTTCACTGTTTCTATTGTTTGCTTGCATTTTGTTTTCTTTCTCAGGTTTATTTTTTTCTTCTTGATCCAACTGTTCTTGTGCAGCAAGATAACTGTATAAATATGTATACATATATTAGATTTAACATATATTTAAACATATTTAACATGTATTGGACTACCTGCCATCTAGGGGAGGAGGTGGGGGAAAGGAGGGAAAAATTTGGAACAGAAAGTTTTGTAAGCATTAATGTTGAAAAATTACCCATACATATGTTTTGTAAATAAAAAGTTTTAATAAAATTTTAAAAATTAATAAAAGTTACCCATGCATATGTTTTATAAATAAAAAGCTTTAATTAAAAAATATATATGTTAACATCAATGAACTTCCTATATCCACAAAGGAGTAAATTAAAGATGCCAATGTCATATCTCTTCATTTGAGTTTTGCTGGATTTTTGTAATTTTGTTACATCCACTTTCAATTTTTTGGTGTGGATTCTTTCCATTTACATTGTTGTAGTTACTGTGTATTGTTTTCAATTACTTACTCCATTCTTAGTTCATATAGATCTTTCTATGATTCTCTATATTCATCACATACATCATTTCTTACAACATAGTAATATTCCATTATATTCATATACCATAATTTGTTTCACCATCCCCAAAGTGATTTCTCATTTTTAGTTATCACAAAAAGTACTGCTATTAATGTTTTGGTATGTATGAGGACTTTCTTGCTATCAGTAGCTTCTTTACAGTCTAAGCCCAGCAATGATTATACCATCTCACAGTCCCATCAACAATGTATTAGTTGTTCTCTCATTCTATTACTACTTTCCAAACAATGACCATTGTCATTTTTCATCATTTTTACCAATTTTCTCAGTGTGAGGTACAATTTCAGAATTATTTTGATTTGCATTTCTGTTATTATTGTGATTGGGACCATTCTTTCATGTGATTGTGAATACTTTGTAATTCATTTGAGAAATGTCTGTTCACATCTTTTGAATCCTCTTCTATTGGGGAATAGATAGTAGTTTTAAAAATATTTATTAATTGCTTACATATCTTTGATACCAAATCCTCATTAGAGAAATTTGATAATTTTTTTTGTCATTCAAACATCTTCCTTTTTATTCTTTATTACTATTTAGTTGTTTAGTGATTAAAACTCTTTCTGAGCCCATAGGCCATCAAGAGGTTTTCCTGGCAAAGATATTGGAGTGGTTTGCCATTTCTTGCTCCAGTGGATCACCTTTTATTTGAACTCTCCACTAAATCCTGTTCTTCTTGGGTAACCCTGCATGGCACACTCAATAATTTCACAGAACCACACATGTTTGCTTCAACAAGGCAGTAATCTAGAAGGGGCTTCTTAACTTAGGTACATTAATTTTGTCTGTGCAGAGGATAGAGCTAAGACAGGGAAAAAAGGCAAAGATTCACCTGAATGTTCCTAAATTCCTCTCCAAACAATTTTAAAATTCTGTTGTGGCAGAGCCATCAACAGGATGGGGTGAAACAATTTTCCTGCTCAAGGCAACTTAGAAGGTAAGAAGGAAAGGAATTTCTCTTTGGGGTGAGAGTGATACACAGCCCAGCACAGGTCATGCTCCAACAAGCCAGCAGCAGGCCTTGGAGGCACCTGAATCTGCAGCAAAAATTTCCAGAGTTCTCAACCAATAGGCAGCAAGGGAATTGAACAACTGGTCAGAGGAAATTATAGGGCACTCTTTGCTGGCACTGGGTGTAGGACTTTGTTGTGTTGCTGATAGTTCCAGGGCACGGAAGAGTACTAGCACACTAGAACTTTTGGTCTCAGTGATCCTGGCTACAGTTCTAGGACAGAGAAGGATATTTATGAAAGCTAGTAGAGCAATGACTATATGTCTCCTTAGATCATATCACCTGGGAAGATTTACTGGGATAGGGTCACTCCACCCTAGGAAAAGAACCTGACTTTAACATAAAGTTAAAAGTCAAAAAATAGGGTAGAGAAATGAACAAACATAAAAAAAGAATCTACCCAAAGAAAGTTAGTTTGGTGACAGATAAAATCAAAAGATAAACTCAGGAGAAGATAACAAAGTCAAAACAACTTCATATAAAGCTTCAAAGAAAAAATGTGAATTCATCTCAAAAAACACTTATCAGAGTTCAAAAAGGATCTTAAAAATCAAATAAGAAAGGTAGAAGGAAAAATGGGAGAAAAATGAGAGTGATGAAAAAAAATGAACAGAGAGTCAACAGCTTGGCAAAAGGAGCACACAAAAAAATAATCAAGAAAATAACACCTTAAAAAACAGAATCGGCTAAATGGTAAGGGGGATAAGGCACAAAAATCCACTGAAGAGAAGAACTTTAAAAATGGAATTGGCCAAATGGAAAAAGATGTGCAAAAATTTGCTGAAGAGAATTCCTTAAAAAGTAGAATTGCCCAAATCAAAAAAGGAGATACAAAAGTTCACTGAAGAAAATAATTCCTTAGAAATTTGAATTGGACAAGTGAAAGATAATGAGTCCATGAGAAATCAAGAAGCAAACAAAATAAAAAGAATGAAAAAATGAAAGAAAACATTAAATATCTCATTGGAAAAATAACTGGTCTTGAAAATAGATCAAGGAGACAGAATTTAAGAAGTGTTGGACTACCTGAAAGCCATAAAAAAAAAAAGAGCCTAGAAATCATCACGAAATCATCAAGAAAAACTACCCTGATACCCACTGATCATCTCCTAAAAGAGATCTCAAAATATAAGCGCCTAGGAATATTAGAGCCAAACCCCACAGTTCCCAAGTCAAGGAAAAAATATTGCAAACAGCCAGAAAGAAATATTTCAAATATCATGGAGTCACAGTCAGGATAACACAAGATTCTGTAGTTTCTGCATTAAAGGATCAGAAGACTTGGGACATAATTAAGAATATAAACTAGAATCACCTATCCAGCAAAATAATATAATTCTTCCAGAGGAAAATGAGTATTTGATGATATAAAAGACTTTCAATCATTCTTGATGACAAGGCCCACACTAAATATACAGTCTGACTTTCAAACATAAGTCTCAAAAAAAGTCTGAAAAGATAAACAGTCAAGAGAAATTATAAGGAATTCAGTAAAATTAAACTGTTTACATTCCCACATGAGAAGATGGGGGTAGGGAGAGATAGAATGGGGTAAATTGTCTCACTTTAAAAGAGATACAAAAGAGCTTTTGCAAGGGAAAGAAGATAGGGGAGATAGCAGACAACAGTTGAACCATACTCTCATTGAAACTGGCTCAAAGTGGAAAGAGAGGGAATAAACATATATAATCAGTTAGACTTAGAACTCTATTTTATCCTAGAGGGAAGTAGGAGAGGAAAGTTATAAGAGAAGGGGGAGATGACAGAAGGAAGGGCAGATTTTTTTATATCTGATACTGCTCTTTCTATCTCTTTTTTGGCCATAAATTCTTCCTTTTTCCATAGATTTGACAGATTAACTATTCCTTGCTTTCCTAATCTATTTATATTATCACTCTTTTTTTTTTTAACTTTATTAACACTTTTTATTTACAAAACATATGCATGGGTAATTTTTTAACATCGACCCTTACAAAAACTTTCTGCTCCAAAATTTCCTTTCCTTCCTCCCATCCTCTCCCCTAGATGGCAGGTAGTCTAAAACATGTTAATTATATGTTAAATCCAATATATGTATACATATTTATGTAGTTATCTTGCTGTATAAAAAAAATCAGATCAAGAAGGAAAAAAAAAAAACCCGAGTAAGAAAACAAAATGCAAGCAAACAACAACAGAAAGATTGACAATGCTATGTTGTGGTCCACACTCATTTCCCATAGTTCTCTGTCTGGGTGTATATGGCTCGCTTCATCACTGAACAATTAGAACTGGTTTAAATCATCTAATCATTGAAGAGAGCCACACCCATTAAAACTGATCATCATATAGTCTGATATGTTGCTGTTACAATAATCTCCTGGTTCTGCTCATTTCACTTAGCATCAATTCATATAAGTATCTCCAAGCCTTTCTGAAATCATCCTGCTGGTCATTTCTTACAGAACAACAGTATTCCATAACATTCATATACCATAATTTATTCAGCCATTCTCCAATTGATAGGCATCCACTCAATTTCCAGTTCCTTGCCACTACACAAAAGGCTGCCACAAACAATTGTGCATATGTGGGTCCCTTTCCCTCCTTTAAGATCTCTTAGGGATATAAGCCCAGTGGAAACATTGCTGGATCAAAGGGTATGCAAGTTTGATAACTCCAGAATGGTTGGATCCATTCACAGTTCCATCAACAATGTATCAGTATCCCAGTTTTCCCACATCCCCTCCAACATTTGTCATTATCTTTTCCTGTCATCTTAACCAATCTGACAGGTGTGTAGTGGTATCTCAGAATAGTCTTAATTTGCATTTCTCTGATCAATATATACTATCACTTTTTATGTCTAAATCCTATACCCGTTTTCACTTTATCTTGATATATAGTATAAGATGTTGGTCTATGCCAAAATTACAACAAGTTTCTCTGATGAAGGTCTCATTTCCCAGATATACAAAGAACTAAGCCAAATTTATAATAATGCAAACCATTCCCCAAAGGATAAATGGTCAAAGGAGATGAACAGGCAATTTCTTCTTATGAAAAGCTTTCTATAGTCATATGAAAAAATGCTTTAAATCACTATTGATAAAGAAAATGTACTTTGGAACAACTCTAAGATACCAACTCATACCTAAAAGATTGGCTAAAATGGCAGAAAAAGAAAAGGATAAACATTGAAGAAAATGTGGGAAAGTTAGGATACACTAACTGTCAGTGGAGTCATGAACTGATCCAATCATTCTGGAGAACAATTTGCAACCATGCCTAAAGAGTATAAAATTGTGCATACCCTTTGACTAGCAATACCACTACTCGGGCTATACTCTAAAGAGATTTCTTTATAAAAAAGGAAAAATTTTTTATACAAATTATTTATACTAGCTTTTCTTGGGATGGCAAAGAATTGAAAACTGAGGGGATAAACATCAAATGGGGAAGTAGCTGAACAAGCTATGGTATATAATTGTGATGGAATATTATGAGAAGTGATGAGCGGGATACTTTCAAAAACCTATAAAGATTTATATGAATTGATGCAGAGTAAATTAAAGAGAACCAGGAGAAGTATACATAATAACAATAATTTTATATCATGATCAACTGTGAATAACTTAACTATTCTCAGCAATACAATGATCTAAGATAATTCTGATGGTTGTATGATGAAAAATGCTATCTACCTCCAGAAAAAGAACTGATGGAATCTGAATGCAGATTGAAGCTTCTTTTTTTTTTTTTTTTTTTTTTTGCTTATTTAGTTTTCTTGTTTTGGCTATGCTTTCTTTCATAATATGACTAATATGTAAATATATTTTGCCTAACTAAACATATAATTCATATCAAATTGCTTAGAGGAGAAGGTAGGATAGGGATGAGGGAGAGAATTTGGCCTGTAAAACTTAAAAAAACAAGCTAAAAACTATCTTTACATATAATTGGAAAAAATAAATTTAAAAATTTTTGTCAGGACAAAAGCTTATCAGTTTCACATTAATCAAGGTTATCTATTTTAACTTTTGTAATTACCTTCTTGTAATAAACCTGCTACCAATAATTGTGAAAGGTATATGGTCTAATTCTCTTTGATTTCTTTTTATAGTCTTACCTTTAATATTAAGTTTACATATCTATTTAGAATGCATTGGTGAATATGGTGTAAGGTTAATTCTCCTATTCCAAATTTAATTCTAGGTGAACTGCTTTTCTAGTCTTGCTAACAGTTTTTAATCACATAAGAAATTTTTTGCTAGGTAATTTACATATTCCACTTTATCCAACATTGGTATATTGAGTTCCACTGTGTAGTATTCTTCCCTATCTAGTCTCTTTGATTGATCTCTTCCTCTTTTAACTAGTACTAGACAGCTTTGATAGTTTGAGATCTGGAAGTGCTAATTTCCTTTTGTCTCTACTTCTATTCACTAATTCCCTTGATATCCTAGATCTTTTGTTTTTCTCCAAATTAATTTTGTTACTATTTTATATCAAGTTCTATAAAGTATCCCCTTAGCAATTTAAATAGTATAGCATTAAAAGAATAAATTAACTTTGGAAGTTCATCATTTTAATTATATTGTCAAAGCTTCACCCTGAGTACTGGATATTCCTCTAGCTATTAAAGTTGTTCTTTATTTCTTTATGGAGCAATTTGTAATTGAATCTATATGAGTCTTTTGTGTGTTTTGGCAGGACAATCCCCAGATAGTTTATGTACTTTACAGTTTTTTGAAATAGGATTTCTCTTTCCTATTATGACTTCTTAGGTTTTATCGGTATTATTACACAGAAATACTGCAATTTTTGCCAATTTACAGCATGAGATAAATCCCCATAATTGTTTTAATTTGCATTTCTCTTATTATTAGTAATTTGGAACCTTTTTTAATAGTTATTTTAAAATTCTTCTTTTGAGAACTATTTGTTTATCTAAAAATTTTGCTAAAGCCATTGTCTCAATTTAGTATTCTTGCTGATTCCCTAAAATTTGCCAAGTAAATCATCATATCATCAATACTTTTTTTATCTTTGATTTCTTTCATCTCATTGCTGTTGTTAGCATTTTTAGAACCATATCAAATAATAATGATGACAGTGAGTATTCTTATTTTTTATTATTTACTGGGGAAGATTCTCCTATATCTTCTTTGCATATGATGCTTGTTTTTGGTTTTAGATTGGTACTTTTTATACTATTAAAAAAAAGTCCTCTAACTACATGTTGTAGGGGTTTTTCATAGTAAAGTGTTGTATTTTGTCAAAGGTCTTTTCTGCATCTACTGAAATGATCATGTAGTCTGTTTTTAATATAATTAGTTATATTGACTGTTTTCTTATTGCTGAATTGTCCTTGCAATCCTGGTAGACGTCTCTCTTAGTCATAATGTATTATTTCTTTGATAAATTGCTCTAGTCTGTTTGATAAGATTTAATTTAAAAGTTTTAAATCAATGTTCATTAATGATACTGGCCTATACTTTCTATCTGGTCTTCTACTTTGAGGATTTTGTATATTTGAAGATATTTCTCTTATTTTTTTTGTGTTCTCAGTTTTGTTAACATGTAACTACATATGTTCTGATAATTCTTTTTATTTCTTCTGGTTTTGTTACAATTTCATTTTGTTGAGACTTGCTATTGCTAATGCAAATTTTCTTTCCTGCCCCTTATTTTTACTAAATAGGCCATAAATGTTACATTCATAATTACTGCTTCTGTTTTGAATTACATAGGAATGGTATGTTGTAGTTCCATAGTCTCCTCATTCACACAGTGAACTGTCCTACTCCTTCTGTTCCCCAGATTTCTGGCCCAGCATTGGCAGTTCAGAGACCTGCTACACTACTGTTATAGGATTCTCCATCCCAGCATATAGTTCAGAAATCTGTACTGTGGGGGTTACAGGATTATATGCCCCAGTATTAGTAGTTCAGAGCTTTGCCACACTAGTACTATGGGATCATCTTCCCCATAGTGGCTGAGTAAATGAATAAATGAGTAAGTAATGTTGAGTGAGCTCAGTGTCAGTGAGCATTAGTTCATATCTTTTTTGTTTTGCTTTATCTTTTTTTGAACTCCAGATGTCCTAGACTATGGGATCGGCTGGAGTTGCTTCATCTTTACCTTATAATTTCTCCTTTGGAGAGGTTTGAGAGTTCTTAGGGATCAAAGAAAACTGTCTAGTTCTCCAACTTATTGCTGCCACTAGCTACCTCTTTGTAGTTTATATAGGTCCTTTTCATTGCTCTACAAATCAGGACAAAGATAAACAACCTTTGCTTCAATGCCTTTGCTAAAATATCTCCCAATAACTTGTCTCCTACTTTAGCCTATTCCATCTACTATTCTCTAAGAAATCTGCTGTTTCATTAATTTATTCTAGTCTTACTTAATGTTTTCTACTATATTCAATACCCTTAGTTTCCCCCCAAAATTGGTTCTCCTTTCTTACCTTAAATCCTATATTGTTCATTATGTTTTTGACAAACCCACCTAACTGAACATGTTTTAATCAACTATATCATATGCCTAATACTATCTCCATAGACCCTTACATAACTTTAAATTTATATAGCATTTGAATATTTTCAAAGCACTTTCAAATAACCTATTTCTTCTGATTTTCATATCATCCCCATAAGTTAACCAGAAAAGATATCATTCTTCATTTTTTAGATGAGAAAAAGAATTAAGCTAAATTACTTGCCCAATGTTATAACACATGTAAGTGGCAAATACAATAAGGTACAAGTAAGTCCTCTGCTTCTTCCATTACTATATTTTAATTTAATTTATAATCCCATCAATTTACATGCCCACTCATCTCTCTGCTTATGTGAGTACATTATTTGTAGGTCAAAAATCTATAATTTAACTCAATACTCTGCATGATATTATATTAATAAAAGTCTCAAAACCCTTGACCAAGACCAAATTTCTTGACCAAGAAATATTAAATAACCAAGATTCTAGTATAAGATAATTTTTATAATTCAGTTCATTATAATTTTTAACATATATTTTATGAACACAATAATTCTTGTCCATTGCTCAATTATTCTAAATTTTTTGCTAAGACTATTACCTCATAAGGGAGACCTTAAGGGCTTAAATTTATTTTCATTAATTTCATTTTTTCCTACATAATAAATTCTCATTACACACTCATTCAAAGAATCATGAGCACATAATATTCCTTACCTGAAATCAAATTAAATGGTACAGGAATCATCCAACAGGCATTTATGAAATATCTTCCTGGGCTGTGCCCAGGGGTCTAGGTTCTAGTTATACAAATGTAAGAATGAAACAAAATTTTATTATAACAAAGCTTTATTCCTAACTTACTTTTTTATATTTACTAAAAGAGTTAGCTTTCTTAACTTCCATAACTTTACAAATTTTTATCAAGGGAATATTATTGTTCTCTACACAAACCTTACACTGATTTAGGGATGGTTGACAACTTCATTACCTAAAGTTTCTCAGTTCTAAAAACAGGCACTGAATTGCTTACTTTAACAAAGAAACAATATGCCAATGTGTACCCCTTCCTTTCACCCTGAATTAGAGGTGATTTTTTTTCCTCAAAAGGATATAAATGTCAATCTTTAGAATACTGTCCTGTTTAAATCTCTCTAAAAGTGATTATTCTAGATTTGAGATATTTGTAGATTAAATTTGTATTCTTTCTTTTCATAATCATTTACTTTATTTTTCATTTACCCACCTATAGATCTTTACATAGCACTAAAAAAATCAAGCAGTCATAAAGTAAAGAAAACTGGATTATCTATTCAAGTAAGCTGCAGAGAAAATGTGGGGTTTGATTTGCCCATTAATGCTGCTATGCTGGAGCTCTGTTGGAGCTTTTCTGTTGGAGTTCAGAGAATTCCGGAATCTGGATTCTATGTAGCAATGCCTTGCCTCTAGAGAGCACATCTGACAAATGTAGGTCCTTTTAATCCTCCTTGACAGTATCATATTTTGCTCTTTGTTTATCCCTATAAAACAACCATCTATCATTCAGTCAGATTGTACAGTACCTTCTGTCACATAAAAGAAGAAACAGTCTTTTAAAAAATAACAAGCTTTAAATATATATATATATATATATATATCCAAATGATTTTACAGATTAAATATTATATGTTTAAAACAGAACTCAGATTTCTAGGAAAATATTATTTTGCTTCTTATCACAAGAAGCAAAAAGGAAAAAAAATTGGAAAACCAATTCCAAAATATAAATGAACTACTGTGCTATAATTTTTTTTCTTTTTAAATTTAAACAGGGCTAATATAGTACTGTTTTAGATTTCACCTCTGTCAGCTCCAAATATAGCAACATTATAAAATATGTAATACATATAAATATATGTATATGTATATATCCTTCCTGAATTAGGATTTAACACATATGCATTCCTACATACTTATTCCAATATAGTATTTTTACAATGAAGCAGTATTTCTGAGTCAGAAATAAGGATGAATCCCAGCTCTCTCCTGTTTGGTTCCCGGAAGGGGCAAGCTGTATAATGAAGTAGAAATTAGCACAAGAATTCCAATGAACTATTTGATGCCATGTGTCAATTCAGAATTACTGCAATGAAAAACCATTGGAAGGTCCTCTAAATTGGTAATCAGACCAAAGGAAATTGGACACTGTTCCCCATAAATCTCCCCTCTTCTCCCTTGTTTTCACCCTGCATTAAGAAGTTAGAGAACAAGTTGCCACCACTCCACACAGACTTGACTCATAGCATTTCTAAGAAAGATGATGAGAAAATATTGTGACTCAAATGCTTCAACAAGTTATTCTAAAAGGTCAAGAAAATAGCCCAAACAATACCGCTTCATGAGCTATTATTATAATCTACCTACAATAGTAGAAACAAATATAACTTCATAGAGACCAGACATACTCTCAGGAAACTGTTAACCATATAGGAACACAGAAAATAGATTTTCTCTTTTACATAAACTCCCAGAGAAGTTACAGGGGGCTGTGGCATCCTGCCAAGAATACATAATCTCCATAAGCCCTGCAGCAAAACATAAATGCAAGCAAAAGACATCAAACCTTGGTGCTCTGTAGCAAATGTCTCTTCTTTCTCTACGGAACTGGCATCTTAATGCACTACACTGCTGGTGTCTCTAAGGAAACAGAACAATCACATGACGAAGGATCTCCTCCACAAGGTACTTTACCCCACAGAGCATATTGAGGGAAGAGTAGGTACAACAGAACAATTCATTAGGTAAGCACACGTCTGTACTTCGTCAGCAAGTCCAGAAGGCAGTCAAATTCAGCCAATGGCAGAAAACGACATGCAGCACAGAGAGTAAGTACCACTACAGAGAAACATCCTCCCCCCCCAAACCCCACCCATACTCTGGAATACAAGTCTTGCTGCAAGTCCCTTACCAATGCAGTTCTGAAGGAGATTTTCAGAATTTCTCCTCATCACTTTAAAGACTACCTGACACTGTGTATACAATGTTTCTAATTGTTAAACTGCTGGTAGAAGAAGTTAGCAGAAAGGATTCATCTATCTGCTAAGCAGAAGAAGAGAATTTAAGGATAGGGAAGGATACTATATTAAGGGTAAATTCCTGCACATCATTGCAGCAAAGTACACTAGCAAACAGAATGGAAATGGTAGCAAAAGAAAATCAAAACACATTTCCATCTACTTGTGCCTGAAGCAAGAGGCTCCGATAGAAAACAAATTTATATTCTACAGAAGATGGCAGCTGAGAGTGCCATCTGTTGAGAAGGCTTTAAGGGTCATTATGAGAGAAGAATCCAAAAACCAGAAGGGGAAGCCTCAGACTGCTGAGAAGAAAGAGAATCTCAGAGAAATTGGGAACACCCGTGGCGAGGAGAAAAGGACGTTAGATGGGAAGCAACTTCTAGTCAATGCCATAATTACTGCTTGTCATGCAGATATTTCTCAGAGATGAGGCAATTCTAGGTCAGACTACAGCAGATGATGGTAACGGAAGATGGTTATTTCAAGTACAGAGAGCTAAACCTGTATAACTATGAGGCTCACACGACAAAGAGAGATATGTCACGAAGTATGTAGAAGGCATTTTTAAGAAGCAGAGAAAAACTATTGGTAATTGGAAGCTGGAACATACAGAAGAATAAACAAGTTATGTTCGTTTTGTTGACTGATAACTCGTGTAGAAATTTTGTTAAAGTCAGACTGTATTAATTACTCAATTAGTTTGAAGTTTGTCTTAACCTCAGAATGAGTCTGGTGCTTTTTCCTTGGATAGTGTTCTTGCTTCACTGTTAATTTATTCTCATATTGAGATATGAAACCTGCCTTGGGCCCTTATTCATTTGGCTTATTCACTACCTATACAAATGGAGAAGCAGTGCGGTGTAATATCTAAAAAAACCAGTGTTGAGTCCAGGACATACTAGGCTGAAGTCTTGCCTAAGACACTTACTGGCTCTGTGATCCTGGGCAAATGATATGACTTCTCATTCATTGTTCCAGGCAACCCTGTGCAGACTGAAGATTAACAAGTTTCTAATCTGTTTTAATGGAAGGAATTTCCCTATAATTGAGTATACCAGACCTCTGGACTCAATTTTTGCTTCTATGCCTTCATAAATAGAGACTTTATCACTGCAGATGTTTTTCTGCATTGACTAGGCTCTCAGTCTCAAAGAACTCTTAGCTCTGGCCTCTGACCTCACACCAATGGGTACATAGACCATTTGGAGTCAAGGAACTTTAATATCCAAGTAGCTATGAGTGATATTAAAAGATTTACCCTTGTGGAAACAGTTTCATTACTTTCTCATTCTCTTTTATCACTGAAATTTGATGTACTACTAATAATAAACATAGCTAACACTGCAATCCATTCAACTTTGTCTTCTTTTCACCTCTGTTTTGACCTCACTAATGTGTTGATTCCTATTCTGATATCAGTAAATGTTTCTAAGCGGTCCTGATTTTACCATACCGGTTTTGTATCTTCTAGTCTTCCCATATTGTTTCTAAAGATTGAATAAACATTCTAGTTTCTATGCCTTAATTTTGGAGATTTTTTCAATTCATCATGTTTTATTTTTGAAATTCAAAAATCTTGTTTTTAATTTTAATTTTTTCTTTTAGATGTTTTTATGTTTTTTTCCATGACTAAAACTGTGCTTTTAAAAATCCATAACAAAACACATTGTACATCCTAGCTAGTGTCATATCTGTTTCTTCTGTATTTGAGATTTGATACTTGAATTAGTAGTTTTATTGGTTGTCCATCATATGGGAATGTTTTCCTTCCTCATCTCTGTTTCCTGGTTTCCTCTAAGTTTTACCTAAAGTTCTACCTTCCACAAGAAGCCTTTCTTGATTCCTCCTCAATGCTAGTGCCTTCTCTTTATTATATCTGCTTTATCTTGTCCATATTGTGTTTGTATATAGTTATTTCCATATCCTCTAGCAGGTTGTGAGCTCAATAACAGCAGGGACTTTATATCTCTGCACTAAGCACTATTCTGGCACATAACACTTAATGAATACTAGTGAACTGACTAGTAGAAGTATAGTAGGAAGGATTTAAAGGATAGATTTAAAGAAAACAAAATCCACCAGAATCTCCATGGTTTTGAAATATTTGGAACATATATTTAAAGGATAGACTTCAACTGGACCACTGCGTGTATCACACACAAAATTAAAAGGTGTCTGGACAACTGTTTAAACTAGAAACTGGAACAAACATGATGTGCAGAACAGTAAGAAAAGACAGGCTAAAAAAAGTCCATCTGGATTAGCGAGGAGAAAATTCTGCCACATGCTTCAGGCAATGGAGATAACATAGTAACTGATCAAACAAATAAAGAGCTTACAACAATGAGAAGTGGCAGAAAACCCGAGTCAGAATGATTCAACACCAGTGATAGAAGCCTGTACATCAAAATGGGGAAATTAGAATGCCATGTAGAAGGAAGGTCTTGATATTGTTGAACTATCACAGATAGAAGAGCATAGGTATTTTCAGACTATTTAAGACAAAGATACAGGACAGAGTGCCTCTGACAGATATGATCAGATATAGATAAATGGATTATATATATATATATGAATAGGTATGTAAGTGTGTGTATTTAAATGCTTCAACATGGTTCTAATCTCTAATTCTACTTCTTAAAATTTACCTATTTTTAATTCTCCATTTATATACTGGGTCCCTGAACTCAGAAGTAGGGATTTAAAAGAAAGGCTTATTTGAATTCATTTTCAGATGGGAACACTATTAAGACAGAAAATTAAAGGGAGACAGACAAAAGTAGGCCACTTAGGTGGCAAAAAATCTTGAGCAGCAGGAATGAAATGAAATGAACACTCAGCCCTAGGGTATGCCAAAGAGGTTATGCCCAGATACATGAAAGAAAAAGTGCTGGTCCTAAGAAACAAATTTACCAGATTTTTTTTTTTTGCTGAGATTCTAAAAAACAACACAATCCTTCCAAAGCTGCCAATTGCACTTCTGGAAACAAGGAGTAAAAAACATGTTTTACATATTCTGACACATTAGAGGTTTTGTTAAAAGAAACAGACAATTTTATTAAAGTAGAAAACAAAGTCTCCATGCTGAAAAAGCAGCACAGAGTTTGTTTTTTTAAAAGCAAATATATGGAAGACAACAATGTTCCAATATTTAGAATGTGCCTAGTTTATACAACTTTAGTTTTCTAAACGGCTCTATTTACTATTAAGTAGTATACACCTTGTTTTTCATTGTCTAACTTACTAGAATTGAAATCTTTTAATTAGGGTCAAGATTCCTTAATGATGTCATAATGAACTGAAGTTATTTTACCCTTAAGGATTTGCATCTGACCTTCCCAATTTGACAAGTGTTAAATTAAGTGTCTACTATGTGCCAGGCACTGTGTTAAGTATTCACAATCTTGAGAGATGGGTACCTATTTTATTATCCCCATTTTGCAGTTGAAGAAACTGAAGAAGCCAAAGACAATGAGACTGGTTTTGAACCTGAATCTTCCTGATTCCAGACTCAGTGCTCTACTCATTGTGCAATGTCGTTGCCAAAAACAAAAATAAAACAAAAACAAACATGGGAGATCTCATAAAAACAACTACCTAACAATCTCAAATTGGCTATCTTGTATCCAAACATCTTAAACTCAGCATATTCAAAGCTAATCTAATCATCTTTTCTCCCAAATTGTACTTCCCCAACATCTCTATTATAGTCAAAGGGACCACCATTCTCCCAATCATCCAGGCTCACAACCTAAAGATTATCCTCCAAACCTCATTCTCTTTTACCCTTGATATTTATTCTATTACCAAGATCTGTCAAGTTTATTTTCAGAACTTCTCTTCCAAATACCTCTCCTCTCTACACTACTGCCTCTACACTAGTACAGACCCTTATCACTTTATGCCTGGGCTACTGCTGATAGTTGATCTGCTTGTCATAAGCCTCTTCTCACTCAGCTGACAAAGCAATTTTCCAAAAGTACAAGTCTAATCATGTCACCCCTTGTCATAAACTCCAATGGTTCCCTATTATTTCTAGGATCAAACATAAAATTTCTATTTGAAATTTCTATTTGACATTCAAAGCAAAACTGCCCCCCTCCTACACTTCCAGTCTTTTCATTTTTCACCCTACTAAATATTCTACAATCCAATGACACTGGCCTCCTTGCTATTCCACAAACAAGATATTTTCTCTCTTAACTCTGGGCAGTTTCATTGGCTATCTTGCATTCTTGAGATGCTCTCCTTCTTCATATCCACTTCCTGGATTCCCTGATTTTCTTCAAGTTCCAGCTAAAATTCCAGCTATCATACAGGAAGTCCCTCCTTTCCCAGTCTCACTCTATTGCTTTCTCTCTGTCATTTATCACCAATATATTCTAAATATGACTTATTTACACACAGCTATTTGCATGTTGCCTTCCATATTAATTTGTGACTCCCTTGAGGGCAGGCTCTGTTTCCTACCTTTCTTGGCATCCCCAGTAGTTAGCAAATTTTTGGCATATAGTAGTTAATTAATAAATGTTTACTGACCGACTGACAATTATCACAGGACTGCATAATATTTTAAATAATTGATCCCATGGCTACAAATCATTCAATTTATTTCTACTATGCTTAACTTTAGATGGGGAAAATATTAATAACAGTGTCATTTTATCTACCTGTGGAATGTACACAAAGCATAAATATAAAAGAATAATGGTAGGAAAATGACATCCTTTCAATATGCTTCTTTTGGTTACTGTTGTGTACCTTTACCATGCCAAACTCAATTAAATAAATGCCTTTCATCGTTTCCAGTGTTTTAGAATTCCATTCCAATCTTACACTCTACATCTTCCTTAACCACCTCCCCTCCATCTCTCAATTATCTCATCCTTCTCTGAACTCTGATAGTATTTACTACCTGTTTGAAATGTGTTTTATATTGTCAATTTTCATATACATGTAAGATAACAGACAAAACACTGAACTTCAAAGTCAGGAAGATCTGAATTTGAAATCTGTCTTAGAAAAGAAATAACTATGCGGCTCTCAGTAAGTGATTCAATATCTCTGACCTTCAATTTTTTCATCTATAATAAGAGCTTCAACATTACAGAATTGTTAAGAAACTCATATGTAATAAAGTATTGTAAAACACTTTGTAAACCTTGAAGTGTATGCAAATGTAAGATATCATTGTTAAAATGTCTTATTCTCAGTTTTTTGGATGGAGTTCAGATAAAAATGATCCTAGGACAAATTGTTATCCCACTATTATTATTTTATATTAATGTTCTGAGAATTATTGCACAGGTGGATAAAATGCCTTCTTTTGATTATTAGATTTTTTTTCATCCAGAAGCTGAGCTCAAGAGAATAGACTGAACTATGTGTATCCAAGATCCCTAAAGTTCAAGCTCTGACATGTACTAGCTATGTGTTTCTAAGCAAGTTCCTTCACCTTTCTAAATCATAAGATCATATATTTATTTTTAAATCTTTATTTATTTAATATTTCCTCACAGTTACATTTAAAACAACTTTTTTACATGTTTCTAAAACTTTTGAGATCTAGATTCTCTTCCTTATCCCCACCCACAATTAAGAAACTATTTGTGAAGTTATGTAAAACATTTCCTTAAAAGTCAAATTGTAAAAAAAAAAAAAAAATTAGATATCCCACCCTAATAAAAATAAAAACTCTCAAGAAAAATTAAGTTAGAGAGAGACATAGAGACACACACACACACACAAAGAGAGAGAGAGAGAGAGAGAGAGAGAGAGAGAGAGAGAGAGAGAGAGAGCGCGCGCTGGGGGTAAGGAAAGGGAGAGAAAGAAGAAGAGAGAGAAGGAGAAAGAAAGAGGGAAGGAGAGAGGGACAGAGGGATGAAGAGAGAAAGAAAGAGAGAGAGAAAACAAGAATGCTTCAGTATGTATTCAGATACAATCAGTTCCTCTGGGTATGGATAGGCTTCCTCATCATTCACATTTGGTCATCTTAGAACATTGCTATTACTTTGTATATAGTACATTTCACTTTGCGTGACTTCATGAAGGATTTTACAGGGGTTTTTTTTTTCTCCCTGAGAGCATCTTATTTATCATTTCCCATAGAACAATAATATTCTACCTTAAATACACACCAGAATTCCAGGAATGGGAAGGCAACTTAGAGAAATGTGGTCCAACACCTTCATTCTACAGATGAAGCTATAGAAGCTAGGAGGCAAAAATGACTTATCCAAGGTAATACAAATAATAAGTGGCAAAGTGACTCAGGTCATGTAATTCCTGATTCAATCACTTTTTCTACTACTTGAGAGCATTCAGTAGTATGGGATGGGAAAATTACATGAGTGAGGAGATCCATTAAGTGTAAAGGAAGAAAATATTAAGGTAAATGGAGTTGCATGCTTGTATGATAGTCACCCCTTAAATGACATATGATGATCTACCCATGCCAACCTCTACATCAGATGAATTTTGGCAATATCAAATAACTTCAGTATTTCCTTCAAATAATTTAACTACTGAGTCAAAAAAATTAAATAGTGCATTACTGTTTCTTTCATTAAGTTTGATTTGGGGTTTTATTGGGGGAGAGTTGCCCCTTTCAATTCTTTAGGATTAGATTATTTAGGTTCCAATTAATTATTTTTTCATGGCCCTTTATTACACACAATTTTTATTGCATCATGATTTAAAAAGGATTCATTTACTGTTTTCTGCCTTTCTCCATTTGATTGTGAGGTTTTTAAATGTACTAATACATAGTCAATTTTTGTGAGAGTGTCATAAACCACTGAGCAAAAGGTATATTCCTATCTATCCCTATTCAATTTTCTCCAAAGATCTACAATAATTAACTTTTTAAAAATTCCATTTAACTTCTTAGCTTCTTTCTTGTTTATTCTGTGGTTAGATTTATTTAGTTCTGAAAGAGGGAGGTTGAGATCCCAAAGTAGTAGTATAGTTTTGCCGTCTATTTCTTGCAACTTACTTAACTTCTCTAAGAATCTGGATGCTCTACCACTTGGTGCATATATGTTTAGTATTGATATTTCTTCATTATTTTCATTATTTATGGATTCCTTTAGCAAGATGCAGTTTCCTTCCTTATCTCTTTTAATTAGATCTACTTTTACCTTTACTTGATCTGAGATCAAAATGGTTATCCCTGCTTTTTTTTTTAACTTCAGCTGAAGCAAAATAGATTTTATTCTAGCTTTTTATCTTTTTTTCTGTATCTCTCTGCTTCAAATGTGTTTCTTGTAAACATATTTGTAGGATTCTGGCTTTTAATTCAGTCTGCTATCCACTTCCATTTGAGTTAAGATTAATAATTTATCCTATTTTATCCATACTATTTTTTCCCAAGTTATACTTTTTTCTCCCTTTCATCTTTTCCCTTCTCACTAGTGTATCACTTGTGAGTGCTACCTCATTCAATCTGCCTTGCCTTTTTTCAGCTCAGGTAGGCGGGATATGCTAACAATGAAGTACTCTACTGGGTAAATGACACCAACAAGAAGCACTTTCATTTAAAAAAAAGTGGGTGGGGGATGGAGCAGGGAGGAAAAATGCCATTTTAACACTTCAGATCCATCTATTACTTTAAAGTAAGTATCACAAAAGTGTACTTTAATAACTAAGTAATGAAGAAAAAATTTAGACGTTATTCATTCTTTGGGACAAAAATGCTCTTCTATTACTCCTGGTCTAGTGAATTTCTATTGCATTTCTTTGAAGACATCATGAATAAGAAGAAAGCTAGCCAAATTATTTTGCCATACAAAAGAGTTTACATCTAAAAATGAACATACTCTAAGTATACTAGAACTGCTTTATTGGCTGAAGTTCAGACTGTGTAAGAAGTAGATTGAAAATAAGAATTAAGATTTTGTTCTGTTGAACAGAAATGAATGTTGATTCTGTGTCAGAATGGCAATAACAAAAAAGGATAATCAACAGCATGAAACACAAAGAAGAGTTATTAAAAAGTATTATTTTAGTTAACGAAATGATTTGATTCCTAGGTAATTACAATCTTTAAATAAAGCATGGAGAAAATGTTCAAAGTGTACTGCTTATTTAAATGTAGTTTAGTTATGAGAAAGATAAATGAGTTTCATTGAGTAAGAAATCAGTTTTGTTTTACAGGCACAAATTTTGCTCTAAGCTTTAACAGAAGGAACAGTTACCAATTAATTTCTCTGCATAGAGAAGGCAATCCTTAATCTAGATTTGGATGAGGTAACAAAGAAAAGAGAAAGAAGATCACCAGGGGAATACAAGACAACTCAGATTTCTGGCTCAAGTCCCACTCTCCTTGTCAGACTAGACTGGGGAATGGGCATGGGGGAAAGACAATGGACATTTTCTTATCTTACATTTAGTCAGACTCACAGAGAATCAAGGTCAGAAAGTTTTGTTTTCTCATTGAAAAAGTATAAGACTAGTTTGCTTGTTTTTAATGAATAACAATTATTCATAAGTGAGATGAGATTTAAATATTAGAAACTTAAAGTCTTTAAATAACACTAAATTTTCAAACTTGTAACCTTTAGCAACAAGTCTATATCAAACACTTAAAAAGCTGTGCTGACAGAGCAAATTGAAAGTTTCAAGAAAACTTCTGGGAAAAAGAAGCAGTTTTATTTTATTTCTCTGCAAAAAACAGTGGAATACATATGAACACTTGAAAGTTTTTTGTTTGTGATACTGTCTGAAAAATCTTCATACTTCATTCTTTATATTTCTTAATGAACTTTATAAATTATAAAGATATATTTTGTCGATAAGGAAGTTAATTTGGATAAGAAAAATGAATTATCAGTTCTTTAATTAGAAGAGAAGTAGACTGTCAATTTAACCTATCAAAGTGGCAAGTTGGAGAATTCAAGGAGAATTCATATATTATAAGACATGCCACAAAAAAAGAGAAGAAAATATTGTTGTACTGGATTCTGGAAACAAAAGAATATAATAGTAATTCATAAGGGTCACTAACAGTTACATAAGGACTTTTGCTGGTCACATATTGATTTCAAAAGCCATATATTAACAAAAATCCATGATCTATTGTATTTGTTTATTTTGTTAAACATTTCCCAATTACATTTTAATCTAATTAAGGGGGAGAGGGAATTGGAAGTGCTGCTGCCCCTACTGATGTAGATCATGGCTATGTTTGACACCTCTGCATTAGAACACTTAATATTACACCATAGCAGTAGAGTATGACAGCTTTTCATGAATATACTTCTCATTTATGACTGACCCATATTATTTTCTAGGCATCTATCCCTTACAACATCCTTTGCTAGCACTTTTCAGACACAGCTATTTGTTAATGATCTGTTTCAGTCTACTCACATGCAACATGCACTTATCTATTCCCCTTTCCTTGACATGCAACCTTAATCCAGTCTAATGCTTTCTCTTTTTTACTGGCAAATTAAAACAACCATCACCTAAGAAGAGCTATCATCCATGACACAACACTATTCTAAACAGAATTCCAAAGGCAATGAGTGCCTGAGATTTGGGTGAATCTGTTTTCAGACTAAAAGAAACAGATATTGTTTTCCCCTTCTTTGTATCCCTAATATTTAGCATAGTTCCTGGAACATAGTAAACACTTAATAAATGGTTGTTAATTTGACTTGAATATATATGGATGACTATATATATATTTTTACTGTTATAATGGGAAGGAATACAATTTTTATTTATTTATTCTTTTAACTGAGAAGCAATTATCCCCACCTAGTCCTTCTCCCTCATTTACATAATTGAGAAGTATTTTTATTTTTAACTTCACCTCATCTTTCCCATTTGATAGCTTCCCACCATTCACCTGGTTAACACTTTATATTCATGCTCTCATCACCCCGCAATCTGAATTATTCTTACAGCCTCCTAACTTTTCTCCCTGCCTTAAATATCTCCCATCCCAGTCTATCCAACATATTACTACTGAAATAATGTTCCCCAAGTGCAAATCTGACTATATCACTCTATGAATCTGTTATATCATTCTCTCTCTCTCCCCATTTCCTTCTTCCTCCTTTCTCTTTCCCTTCTCCCTTCTTCCCCCCTCTCCTTCCTTTTCTTCTTCCCTCCCTCCTCTCCCTCCTTCCCTTTCCCTTTCCCCTTCTCTCCTCTCCTCTTCCTCCCTCTTTCTCTCTCTCTCTCTCTCTCTTTCTCTCTCTCTCTCTTTCTCTCTCCTCTCTTTTTTTCTCTCTCTCTCTTTCCTCTCCCCTTCTCTCTCTTTCTCTCTCTCCTCATATAAATATGATTATAAAATTAATCTTTATGTTCTTAATTTATATATCAGGTGAGTTAATCCTTTATCTTTTGTTTCTGTCATAGAAAAGATGGCAAATTTAAGAACTCAAAGAAACATGGAAAGACTTTTATGAAGACCAAAAAAAAATTGACATAATTACACCCCAAAATAAATGAAGACATTAAAAAAACACCACACAATGTCAGTTCCAAATTATGTTAAAAAACATTCTCCCTTTCTGTTAACAAATGATAAATTACAAAACGTGAAGATTTACTTATAGTATAAGAGAATGTAAGAGTGGTGATTTTTTTTTGGGGGGGACAGTAACTGACATGTCAAAACTACATCAATTTTAAAACAAATTTTCCACAGTGTAGTTCAAGGTTCTTCTATAAAGAAAGGTTGGTCTCTTCTAAGGCAAGGACAAATTAACCTAAAATAATACTATACCTAGTGCAATAATGACTTAAAAAAAAATGCTAGTGTCTTTCTTAGGTCCTAAACTTATATGTAGATGTTAGTGCAAGATTCAACAAATCCCAGGCAAGCTTATTTCATTCTTCACCATTAAGTAATTTGAATTATATTACCACAAGTGGAAAGAAGCCCACAATATTTAAGAGCATTACCAAAGTATCCCTGACCTTCCAAACCACTACAATAGCTTAAATGAAGTTTGGGGGTCTGTTTCCTATCAGTACTCTAGAAAAGAAGAAAGGTGAATATTTAAGAGTAAAGAAAGGGACTTTTGGCTATTATAGGTTCTATCTGATATGTACAAATGTTAGGGTGGTCAGATGTGCCTACCCCTTTCTTCAACTTTTTCCAGAGGTTCCCTAGTGATCATAATTTGGATCTTAAGCAAGGAACAGAATGTTCTACAATAGCACCTTTTTTTTTTCTTTCCTTAAATACTAAAAAATTCATTTGGATTCTAAATTTAGAGGCTAATTCCTAGATGGAAATAAAATCTATTAAGTCTTCTGTTATTATAGCTGCTAAATTTAGTTATTATTGAGAGCCAAACTTCTGTGTACATCCCTAAATCTAGGGAACCAAACAGCAATCACACCATGGCTGTGAGCTAGCACTTGATCTTTGACTATAATATATACATAAAGTCAGATATCAGTAGGAAAATAACTCACACATAGGATTTTACTTACACTATATGTGCAAGGTCAAGTGGCTTCTCTGGTTGCTCAGGAAAAACAGGATGTGGAGGTTCCCTGGTGGGTACACAACCCAGAGATTTACTAATTGCATGGCTCAGCTTCTTTGCAGGTGATTTCTGTATCAAAGGAAAAATATAATCAATTAAACCTTCAAATGAACTATCCATTGGCTTTCTAGAGACTACAGTAAACATCTTTTCAAATACAGAGCAAACTATCAGAAAGATTACTAGGTTAGAAATTAAAGCTCATGGGTTCTTGGACTGTCTGCCATTAATGACTTTTTAAAAATAATTTTACCATTCTTGATCTCAATTAAATGTGATGATATTGATGATGTCTTTTAGCTGGAACACTGCATGGCTATGACTGATTTCCTTTAAGTTCCTGCCACTATTTAATTATTCAAAGTTGCTCCAACGTTATTTCATTTTATATATTCTCACAACATCACATTTCAAATATTTCCACCAAGAAGTACTTCTTACAAATCAAATTTCTTTTCCTCTCTGTTTATTTTGAATTTTTTACATCAGTTCTCTCTGTTTCTATGATTATAGCACTGTCCCAGTATCACCCCTGTTAAAACACTGTAATTTATTTCCTCAATTATATATAAGAAACCTCTGCCTCAGTTAAGGATAATATGAAGAGATAAGTACTAAAGAAAAGAAATAGATTTTTAAAGCATTTTAAAAAATGCTTTAGGGTATAATTTAGGACAATGAGTTCTTGAAAAAAAATTGTTAACACAGGGACATGTACAATTTTTAGACATACTACCAAGTTCTTTGTTTTGTCTTTTAAAACATAGTACAGACACTATTATGATGAATATAGCATTGCTCTCAAAGTAAAAAAAAAATTTATCTGCTATATACATTAGAAATGAAAAATATGGGACTATTCTTTTAGTCTAGATCTAAAGGAATAAGGATTGTTGCAAAACTATCTAGTGTTTATTTTTTAAAATTGTTACAGAGTTAAAATATCTTGTGATAAAACTAATCTAAAACTCTTGTTCACATTCATTTAAAATGTTCAAGAAAAAAAGTCTTTTAGGGAAAAAAGTGAACAATTGTTACTTTAATGTTATGGCTAGACTGAAAAATAATGTTCAGAATCAACTTTTTCCTGAAATTTATCCTATAATGACAGTTCATATTATAAATAACCATATTGTCAGAAATCTGGTCACCAGAAGATTAAATATTTTAGCCACAGTAAAACATTGTAAAGCAAGAGATGATTTGCAATCTGTAGAGGATTTGTCAGTTCTCAGTGAAATTATAACTCTTGAAGTATGGTGAATAACAAGTACATATATTTGCATAATTAACAAGGGGAAACTAATAAAAAAATACTAGCAGCTCTTGAATCCTTAAACTCATTAATTAAATAGTAGTAAAAGAGTTTTGTTATTAAAACGATAATTCTGGCAAGATTTATTTCAATTTGTAAAAAAAAAAAAAAAATCAATGAATACATTCAAGTCCTTCCAAGAACACTGTTATGCATATTCAATTAGATGTAACCAACAACTAACTATAACTGAAAATGTCTGATAGGGTGGCAAAGATCTTTTACTTCTTCAGAACTCCAACATGAAATGACATCCTTTTGATTGTTATTAAGATGATAATGGGAAATTTTTATACTTAAAGTGGAGATATCTAGTTTGTTTTTTTCTCGATTTCTGTTTCTGCCATATACAGGGGAATGAGAAGAATCAGAAATCTAATCTAGATGACTGGAAAAAGAAATTAATACTATCTATTTAATTAGCTTCAACTGGTTTATTAGCAGGTTAAATGGACTATCCCTGTTTGAAAATAGAAAAAAGTCACTGAACTAAAAAAGGGGTTTCAGATGCCAAACTTTACTGGGGAATCTAATTTTGAAATGAGATTGAGAATATAAAGTGAATTTATTCTAAATAAAACCTAGTAGCCAAATAATCTTTTAAAACAAAGAAACCTATATATGCTAATCCTTGATTATTAGCAGTCATAACCTAATAAAAAGAATGAGATTAGATTGAGTATATACTAATATGCTCTCAATAACTCTAACTTTTCAGTTCCTTGGTTCACTCATTTCTCTTGATCTACTCTTCCACTCTACCTTCATTACAAACAGATGGTCATAACCCACAAATGTTCTACTTCAATGTTCATGAACTTCTGAAATTCCATTATATGATAATAGTCTCTTGCTTTCCTAGCTTTTCTATGCTTTATGACTTGTGAAATTGTCATTCATCCTCACTGTAATCTTTCCCCTCTCCTTACTGCTTTTTCACTAGCTACCAACTGAATGCTACACTATCTTTTAGGCTTGAGCTCCTTGCTTATTTATCCTATCACTAACCTGTCTTGCTGATCCCCAACTTGTATTTCTTCCACCCTCTGCTACCTTAATTACTATTTATGTGCTACTGAATGGAGCAAGAGAAAAATCACAAAACTATATTGACTAGGTCCACCACAAACTTTTGCTAAAGAATATCAACTGGGCTCTCACTGCAGCAAAGCATAAAAAACTTTTAATATACCCCTTACTGATTTTCTATCTTGCTTATGACAATAACTATTCCAAAAATTTTTTAGCTTTCCCCAAATTTCCCATGGCACTTATTTCCCATCACATAAGCTGAGAACCTTGGTCTTACATGTCACTGAAAAAAACTTAGTCCATTTATCAAAAACATGTTTCTCTCTTCTCCAGCCTACATCACTCAAATGTGGTCCTCTACTATAAGGAAAAACAATACCACCCAAGCTTCACATGATCTGATTATTTCACTATTGCTTCAGTTCTTCATCCCTTTGTGGCTAAACTCACTGAGAAAGCCATCCACATATTATTGCTCTGTAAGGAATGACCAGCAGGATGAATACAGAGAGGCTTGGAGAGACCTACATGGACTGATGCTAAGTGAGATGAGCAGAACCAGGAGATCATTATACACTTCGATAACGATATTGTATGAGGATGTATTCTGATGGAAGTGGATTTCTCTGACAAAGAGACTTAACTGAGTTTCATTGGATAAATGATGGACAGAAACAGCTACACCCAAAGAAGGAATACTGGGAAATGAATGTGAACTATTTGATTTTTGATTTTCTTCCCGAGTTATTTTTACCTTCTGAATCCAACTCTCCCTGTGCAGTGGGAGAACTGTTCGGTTCTGCAAATATGTATTGTATCTAGGATATACTGCTACATATTTAACATATATAGGACTGCTTGCCATCTTGGGGTGGGGAGGAGGGAGGGAGGGGAAAAAACGAAACATAAGTGATTGCAAGGGATAATGCTGTGTAAAAATTATCCTGGCATGGATTCTGTCAATACAAAGTTATTATTAAATAAAATTAAATTAAAAAAAAAAAAAGAGAAAGCCATCCACAATTAGTGACTCAACTCCTTTTTTTCCCATATCCTCTGCAATCTAGTTTTTCAACTCATCACTCAACTAAAACTACTTTCTCAGAAGTTCCAATTATCTTTTTATAATTATATTATTATATCATATTATCTTAATTATTAAAGCTATCCATTTCTCAATCTTCATGCTGCCTAGCTTTTCTCCAGTCTATATATATAATCACATTTAGCTCTTAGAGCCTTCGCAACTTGGCTAATTTTTTTGGTCTTACAACTTTACTACTGCTCCATAGAAACTGGCATTATTGTTCCTCAAATATGACACTCTTTCTATAACTCCATGCCTTTTTACTGTTTGTTCTTTACATTTGGAATGCTTTCTCCTCTGCCTCCTTGTTTCCTTCAGGACTCAACTCAAATTTGACCTTCTTCTTCCCCCTCCCCCAGTATATTTTATTTTATTTTTTTTATTTAATAATAACTTTATATTGACAGAGTCCATGCCAGGGTAATTTTTTTTTTACAACATTATCCCTTGCACTCTCTTCTGTTCCGATTTCTCCCGTCCCTCCCTCCACCCCCTCCCCTAGATGGCAAGCAGTCCCATATATGTTAGATATGTTGCAGTATATCTTAGATACAATATATGTTTGCAGAATCGAACAGTTCTCTTGTTGCACAGGAAGAATTGGATTCAGAAGGTAAAAATAACCGGGGAAGAAAAACAAAAATGCAAATAGTTCACATTCCCAGTGTTCTTTCTTTGGGTGTAGCTGCTTCTGTCCATCATTTATCAATTGAAACTCAGTTAGGTCTCTTTAAATTTGACCTTCTTCAAGAGGCCTTTTCCAAATCCTTTTCCACTCTCCCACTGCTACTACCTTCCCAGAGCTACAGCTAGTGGAATCTTATAGATTACTTCTAATATTCCCTATATATATATGTCTTATCCTCATAGTTGTTTGCATGTTGTTTCCTCTATCAGAATATGAGCTCTCTGATGGCAAGGATTTTTTTACTTTGTTATCTATATCTCTACTATGTTGTACATTGTAAGCATTTAATAACTTCAACATCTGATACTGTTGATCACCTTTTTCTTCTGAAGACATTCTCCTCTCTGGGTTTTTGTGACTCTACTTTTTTCTTGATTTTCTTGATTTGTCTCCTACCTATGCTACCATTTCGTATCATTATCCTCTGCTGGTTTATCATTTATATTATTTCCCTTAATTATAGGTGTTCATGTAGGTTCAATCCTAGGCCGCCTTCTTTTCTTCATCTATATTCTCTTTCTTGATTCTTTGTACTCCAGCTCCATATCAACATACGCTACTGGACATTTAAACTATATGTGTGCAAGCATCTTAAACCTGAACTCATTATCTTTCTTCACATATCTTTCCCTCTTCCATATTACAATCAATCAAAGAGTTTGACCTGACTATCCACAGAGAAAAGACAAATAGATCAAGAATGTCTATTGTCCAAATTACAACAGATATTTGGATAAAAGACCTATAGTGCTTGTCCATCAGTATATAATCTGAATCAAACAGTACAAATGGACAATAAGCTAGATCCAGAGTTAAATAGGAAAAAAGTAAGCTGGGTTGCTTTTGGGAAATCACAAAGCTCTTTTACTGTACACAGCTTCCCATGAAAGTAAAAGACTATCTTCTTAGTAGCAACAATTGGTAAAAAGACAAAGAATAAAATTCTTCAAAGAGTTAAATGGACAGGTACATGATTAGCATGACAAAACTATAACATAAAACCAATGAGGAACTATGAAGAAGTTTAGGATTAAAAGATATCAAAGAGAAATTGCATAATAGGAAATGAAAATGGGCTAGTTACATGAGAATAGTGATGGTGAAAAAATATAGCAATAATTTTTAAAGGTACTAACATGACAGACCAAGTAAAGAATACTGGACTAGAGTAAGATGAAGGTAATGTGACTAAAAAAGAGAAAATGTTCAAAAGATGCTATTGAGTTTTAATTGATAAGATTTAATAACATTATATATGAAGCAAAAAAAGAAGTCTTGAGGAAAATTCTGGAGTCATATTGTTGTGTAACTGATTATGTAATACACTGAAATCCCCAGATTCTTTTAAAGATGAACTGTTTTCTAGTCATGCTTCTCCATTTTGAATTTCTGGAACTGATTTTTTGAAATGACATAAGGTTATCAAATTTGGCTTAACGTTCAAGACTGTCAGAATATTGTAGATCCTGATTTTGTCATCCAGTAAGTTAAGTATCCTTTTCTGCTATATATCAATTACAAATTTGATAAGTACAGTATCTGTACCTTTATCCAAGTCGCTCATAAAAGCAGTTAAAACAGCACAAGGCCAAGCAATATATCTCCAGGGCACTTCACCAAAGAATTTCCAAAATAACATTAAATGACAGATGGTTACTTTTTGGATCCAGCCAGCCAATTAGTTTTCTATCTAGGTCACATCTATCTTTTCTCTCAACAACATGAGACACTCATATGCTTCATTAAAATCTAGGTAAACAATATCTGCAGTCTCCTCCTAATCTACCAGTTAATTGTGTCAAAAAAAGTAAATTAGTCTGACATAACCTGTTCTTGATAAAAATGTATTCTGTTCTTTTAATATTATATAGGTCCCTGTAAAAGTCAACAGAAGAGCAATGAACATTGAGTATAATGTAAGCTACTTTCTCAGTCAGCCACACAGAAAGATACAAAAAAAAAAAAAATGTGTTAAAAACTCACATCAAAAAGTGTTCCAGAACACTCATATGCATCTCAAATACCAGGAATCTAAGAAAAGGTTAAAGTCAACATAATTAAGACTTTAAGGATTTGGACTCTACCCTTTCACAGGTGAAATGCTAGATTTTAAAAAATGAACTTATATATTCTTTGAATGATGTAAATGTGGTCTTGATACCTAAACTAGAGGGATACAAAGAAAACTATAAAATAATATCACTAATGAATATCAATGCCTACATAGTAAATAAAATATCAGCAAAGAGATTGCAACAACATATTTTAAAATTATTTTTTATGATCAGATTGAATTTATACCAGGAATGAAAAGTTGGATCAATATATAAGGAAAACTATAAATATAAAAGATCATATTAATAACATAATAAAAAGGCATCATATTACATCAACAGATGCTGAAAAAGGTCTTGACAAAAATCCCACATCAATTTCTCCTAAAAATACTAGAAAGATTAAGATTAAAGGAACTTTAACTTTATATGGTTAAGTAGCTATCTAAAAATAAGAACCAATATTATAAGTAATGGAGAAAGACTAGAAGCCTTTACCACAAGAGAAGATTGCTAAAGCAAGAATATTTTCTGACCACCACAATTATTTAACAGTGCCAGAAATACTGGGTATAACAATAAGACAAGAAAAAAAATGGATGAATGAGCCTAGAAATAAAACTATCAGTTTTTGTAGATAAGCATACAGAATCTCAAAAAGTCAGCTAAAAGTTAAATAAAGTGGAGACAGAGAAAGAGACACTTCTCCCTCTCCCTCCCATATAAGTGAGTTGGCACAGTGGATAGAGTGTCAGGCAAGGAGTCAGGAAAATCTGAATTCAAATCCAGCCTCATATGCTTATTAACTGTGCAACGCCGAGCAAATCATTTAACCTGTGTTTGTCTCAGGTTACTCACCTATAAAGTGAGAATAATAACAGCAACCACCCCTTTAGAGTTGTTGTAAAGATCAAATAAGATAATGATTGTAAAGGGATCAGCATAGTGTCTGATATCCAATAGATATTATATAAACATTAGCTACTACAAATATTTTTGTTATTACCATATTGTCCCTGAGAGATACCCTTACAGGAGGGTAGAGAAAGGACACCTCTCTAGCTTTGTGTCTTGGATTCTATGTCTCTTTGTATTTATCCATTTTTCCTATATCATTCTCCCAGGCTTTGATATCCTTACGGTACTCAAGCAGCATCTTCTGTTTTTACCAACATCTCTCTGCCTCTGTTATATTCCTTGTCTCTGTCTCACTCTACCAATTTTCACATCTATGTTTCTTTTTTTGGTGAGCATCTGTTGCCCTTGGGTATCTTTATCTGTTTTCTCAAAGCATTATTCCCTTCCCCCAACACACAGAGTGAAGTGAGCAGACAAATTTATAAAATAATGACATCATTATAAAATTTTTTGAAGGCTTTAAGAAATCTTATCAATGAAATGACCAATCATGATTCCAGAACAACAACGATGGAGCATGCAATCTATGTCCTGACAGAGATATGATGGATTAAAATTGTAAAATACGCTAAATATTTTCAGATTCTGCTATTAGAAGTATTTCTTTTGCTTGTCTATGCATATTTATTACAGGGTCTCATTTTTCTTTTTTCCCCAGGGAAGTAACAGTGAGGGGAGAGAGGAGAAGGCATAGATAAGGTTTTCCAAATTAAAGAAGAAAGAAAAAACTGTCACTGAAAGAAAAAAAAAAGTGAAAAAGAAAACAGAAGGGAAGCCAGGAAAAAATCACAACAAACAGGATAGCTTTGAAAGTTAGACATGATGAATTTATTAGATACTTGAAAAGCAAACTGTACCTAAAACAGAAATTCAGTTTAATGTATAGTCTTCATTTCTTCTACTCCACATGTTTCCCAAAATGTTAATTTCATTTGATGTTTAAGTTCAGAGTAAAAATAAATAAAAGGTCTCCCTACATTATGCATGCCTAGTACTTTAGCCTAAAGCCAAGCTTAAAAATCAAATGATCAGTGACAAAGGATAAAGATTGCAATAAAAAGCTATTCTAAGGGACAGCTAGGTGACCCAGTGGATAGAACACCAGCCCTGAAGTCAGGAGGACCTGAGTTTAAATCTGGCCTCAGGTACTTAATACTTCCTGGCAATGTGACACTGGGCAAGTCACTTAACCCCAATTCCCTCAAGGGGAAAAAGCTATTCTACTAAATTGAAAATTAAAGAGTCATTGTATGGGGTATAAGATATATTGTTATTATTATTTCTCAGACACCCATTTAATTGGTTTTTATATAGACAGTAGTATGGGGATTCTTGTAGGAATAGTAGTATCTTCCATGTTACTGTTCAAAACACAGGCTAAACAGCACCTGTGGCTCCAGTATTCTCCAGTCTTGATCCTAGTTCCATCTCTTTCTGTACTATTCCACCTGACAGCAAAACTTGTGCAATCCTCTATCCCACCCCAGCAGCCTGCCCATCATAAGGAATATGATGTTTAAAACAATACTTTCCTTCTTCTGTAGAATCAACACTACCAGCAAGGGATTCCCAAGAGACTAGCTAAGAGGCAAGTTAAATTTCTAAATTCAACTCCCTTTGGGCTGATTATATGAAACAAGGAAGCAAAATGGCTTTACTAGTCTTTTAAAGGAGACCCACAAGCCTGCCCAAAATGGGAGTAATCTTTCCAACAGCAGATATTGAACAAAATTTTCTATGCCAAATTTACATGAAGTTTTAAAACATAAATGGCTACATGGTATAATCACCCTCATCAGGAGGCTGCATGGTATATCTGTAAGAAGAGGGTTTGTATGCTCAAAAAGTTATCAAACTGTGCATATCCTTTGATCCAGCAGTGTTTCTACTGGGCTTATACCCCAAAGAGATACTAAAGAAAGGAAAGGGACCTGTATGTGCCAAAATGTTTGTGGCAGCCCTGTTTATAGTGGCTAGAAGCTGGAAAATGAAAGGATGTCCATCACTTGGAGAATGGTTGAGTAAATTGTGGTATATGAACATTATGGAATATTATTGTTCTGTAAGGAATGACCAGCAGGATGAATACAGGGAGGACTGGCGAGACTTACATGAACTGATGCTAAGTGAAATGAGCAGAACCAGGAGATCATTATATACCTCAACAATGATACTGTTTGAGGATGTATTCTGATGGAAGTGGACCTCTTTGATAAAGAGAGCCTTAATTGATCAAAGATGGACAGAAGCAGCTACACCCAGAGAAAGAACACTGGAAATGAATATAAACTGCTTGCATTTATGTTTTTTCTCCCAGGTTATTTATACCTTCTGAATCCAATTCTCCCTGTGCAACAAGAAAACTGTTTGGTTCTGCACACATATATTGTATTTAGGATATACTGCAACCCATTCAACATGTAAAGGACTCTTGCCATCTCAGGGAAGGGGTGGAGGGAGGGAGGGGTAAAATCGGAACAGAAATGAATGCAAGGGATAATGCTGTAAAAATTACCCTGGCATGCGTTCTATCAATAAAAAATTATTAAAAAAAAAAAAAAGAAGAGGGTTTGAACCTCTGGTAGTAAAGGCTTAAACTTTATGCAATTACCAACTCTGCCATCTTAATAGCCCTGTTCTTGGGGAAATTAGAGAATAAGTTAGGATAGTGAGATGGATTCTATGGGTTCTCCACCACCCCCAGCACCACCACTTCCCTACCTCCTCTCTTAGCTGTTTAAGCGGATGTCTTTCCCAATCTCCCGGCTGATTTCATTCACAGCATCCTGACTGCTAGCTTACCTTAGATTTCTATGTATGTTCCTTTTTAACTCAGAAAACTATTTTTCTTATGCCCAATCCTCAATGGACTTGCAGACAAGAAGTTCAAGAGTTTTAATCCTAGTTCTGATCCTTACCTGCTATGTGATTCCTGATTAAGTAATTTCATCTCTGTATTACCATTTTCTCTTTGGTAAAATGGAGAAAATATCTGTACCTTCTATCTTATAAAGTTTTTGTGGAGAAAGTACTTTGTAAACTCCATGTACAAATATCACATGGAAATATATATCATACATAAATATAGTACTATTATTATATGGACAAATTTTAATTAGACAAAAAGAAATACTCCCTAACAATTAGAGCTATGCCAAAGTCACAAGAGCTGTGTTTGCAGTTAAAATTCCCTATTACTGCAAATCTTGAAATAAAGTCTGGATGACCATTTATTGAGGATGCTCAAGATGGAATTCAAACCACGCTGATGACAAATAATTTAATTTGAAAAGGCTACAAGCCAAGACAAAAGTGGGAAAAAAGGTACACTCAGAGCAGTCTCTAAGGCTGAGAGACTACAAGAGAGTGGGACTCAATTCTCTACTTCTTGTCCTAATTTTGGCCTGACAGTTAACACCAAGAAAATAGAGGTTCTCCACCAGCCAGCAACACACTATTCACATTCCATTTGGAATCAATGATTATAGCAATTTGAAAAATTCTGAATGCTAAGAATAAGCTCACTTACATTGGTAATATACTTTCCAGATATGGACACATAAATGATGAGGTTGACATATGTACCTAGCTCAATATTTAGGGAATTTTGAAGAAAATGTGGGAGATAAGAGGTATTAGACTGCTCACCAAACTGAAGATCTACAGAGCCATCATGTTAACCTCATTATTGTATACCTGTGAAACATGGACAATTTTCCAGAACCATGCCAGTAAACTGAATTGCTTCTATTTGATTTGTTTTAGGAAGATTCTAAAGATCACCTGGAAAAATAAGGTACTAAAAGACACTGAGGTTCTCTCTTGAACTGAAATGCCAAGCATTCAAACTCTTCTGCAGAAAACAGAACTCCAATGGGCTAGCCACATTGTTCAAAGGCCTTTGACTTACAAAGAGTAGTTATATTACAAAAGTCTCTCAATAAATCATTTGCATCCTAAAAGAAATTGTTATAAATAATGATTAGGGTTGTGGGTCAACTCATAAGAATCTTTTTAATCTAATATTGCCTAACTATAGTACAATGGTATTATTAAAACTAATCGCTACTTATAACACTTTCTATTGGAAAAAAAATCTTTTCAGTTCAAATGCAAGTATCTAGAAGCATATCTTCAGTACCTAATTAAATCTTTTTTACCTTCAACCTCAATAGGACAGAAGGCATTTCCTTATCTGGCACTGCTAAAGTTACCCTTTCACTGCTAGAACCTCAAAACTATAAATAAAAACATCACCATATCTTAACCCCAGCCCAAGTGGCAAGTAGCATTAGGTGTGAGAATTCCCTTTACTCTTTCTTTCCTGGGGTAGGGGTTGACCAACACTTGTTCCAGAGCAATACTATAGCTCTAGCAGTGGAGCTAAGAGTTCCTGGGATGGCAGCAGTAATAGTGGTACTCATAGTGGAAGCAAAGTGATAATGGAACCATTATTAGTGGGAGCAAACTGCTCAACTGAAGGCTTATATTTATAAGAAGTGTTTTTACTATGGAGACTAGTACAACTACCAATTACTTTGAGCTAGAATTTGAACTCCCATCAGATGATAGAAAGAGAGATGCTATATAACTGAATGCTTATTACTTTTTCTAAATTAGTGTATATCCAATTATCTTCATTTAATAAAGCCATGTCTCAGGAGGTTACTGTAAATACCATAAAAAAGGAGAAGAAATATATTCCCTTAAATTCCACTCTTTCCTACATATGGAAGTTAGATGTACATTCCCCATATTAGTTCTGGTGGACACCTGTCAGGCCCAGAAAAGAAGTGGGAAGGTTTTTGGAAAAGTGATGAATTACTTAAAGGAAATTGTGCTTTTGAATAATTGCTTGGAGTAAGTCATCCATGTCATTTCCTTGTTGAAACTTCACTGTTTATCGTCTACATATTAATTCTTGCTTTGTTAAATTTCCATCTCTTGAATATTTAGATATATTTCAAATATTCTGATTTTGGAATCAAAGTTTATGCCTTTAGACATGACAACAGGAAGAAAATAATTCAAAAAAATTAAACAAATGTCACATGATATGGGCTATGTTAATAACCAGCTGCTGCAAAGGGCAAGACTTAAATGTTTCCAACAATCTGCTAAGAAGTGTCCTCAGGATCACTAGCAATGTACCCTTCCAATCCCTGGAGGAGCTCAGAAATCTTAAAGATCTTAAGGCTGGAAAGTTTTTGGTGAGTTTAGGACTCTTAAAGATGTAACTCTAGAGAGTAGTTTCCAGGCCTGCGGATTTCTGACAGGCTTGAGAAGGTCAAGGTCTCCTCAGGGATTTTCTATCACTTATGAGAAGAATCCTGACAATTTTAGTTTGGTCTAAAGCACTCAAGACTGGTGGGGAAGAATTCAACCAAACTTGGAGGCAAGGCCAGGGTCAAATTTTCTTCTTGGAATTTGTGACCAAAGTAGAACTAGAGATCATTATTAATCACAAAATAGAAAATTTTGATTATATCAAATTGAAAAGGTTTTGTACAAACAAAACTAATACAGACAAGATTAGAAGGGAAGCAATAAGCTGGGAAAACATTTTTATAGTCAAAGGTTCTGATAAAAGCCTCATTTCCAAAATATATAGAGAATTGACTCTAATTTATAAGAAATCAAGCCATTTTCCAATTGATAAATGGTCAAAGGATATGAATAGACAATTCTCAAACCAAGAAATTGAAACTATTTCTAGCCATATGAAATGATGCTCCAAGTCATTATTAATCAGAGAAATGCAAATTAAGACAACTCTGAGATACCACTACACACCTGTCAGATTGGCTAGAATGACAGGGAAAGATAATGCAGAATGTTGGAGGGGATGTGAGAAAACAGGGACACTAATACATTGCTGGTGGTGTTGTGAATACATCCAGCCATTCTGGAGAGCAATTTGAAGCTATGCTCAAAAAGTTATCAAACTGTGCATACCCTTTGATCCAGCAGTGTTACCATTGCTCAAAGAGATCTTAAAGAAGACAAAATCTGTATGTGCAAGAATGTTTGTGGCAGGTCTCTTTGTAGTGGCCAGAAACTGGAAACTGAGTGGATGCCCATCAATTGGAGAATGGCTGAATAAATTGTGGTATATGAATATTATAGAATATTATTGTTCTGTAAGAAATGACCAGCAGGATGACTTCAGAGAGGCCTGGAGAGACTTACATGAAATGATGCTGAGTGAAATGAGCAGGGCCAGGAGATCATTATATACTTCAACAACAATACTATATAATGATCAATTCTGATGGACCTGGCCACCTTCAGCAATGAGATGAACCAAATCAGTTCCAACAGAGCAGTAATGAATTGAACCAGCTACACCCAGTGAAAGAACTCTGGGAGATGACTATGAACTATTACATAGAATTCCCAATCTCTATATTTTTGCCCGCCTGCATTTTTGATTTCCTTCACAGGCTAATTATATACTATTTCAAAGTCTGATTCTTTTTATACAGCAAAATAACTGTTAGGACATGTTTATATTGTATTTAATTTATACTTTAACATTTAACATATATTGGTCAATCTGCCATCTGGGGGAGGGGATGGGGGAAGGAGGGGAAAAATTGGAACAAAAGGTTTGGCAATTGTCAATGCTGTAAAATTACTCATGATATAACTTGTAAATAAAAAGCTATAATAAAAAAATAAATAATAAAAAATAAAACTTATAAAAAAAAGTTTATTCTTCCTCTCTTCTGGGGGAAGGCGGGGAAAAATTGGAACAAAAGGTTGGGCAATTGTCAATGCTGTAAAATTACTCATGCATATAACTTGTAAATAAAAAGCTATAATAAAAAATAAAAAATTTAAAAAAGTTTCTTCTTCCTCTCTTCTGATTTTCTCTTAAGTTCCCTGGGAAAGAAATAGGAAGCCTTAGCATTCCCCAAGAAGCATGTATTTGTAAAATTTTTGAGTTAAAATGTATGTCAGTTATGGGTACTAAGTTCTCTTTGGGAAGCTATTTCTTTCTATAATAACAAATGATCAAAAAGACTCCCTATTCAAGTAAATAAGTCACTAACCTTTCTATCCAAAGAAGCTATATTTCCACAAAACTTTAAGCACATTTGAAACTCGCTTCTGAAAGCAGATATAAAATGGATGGTTCAAAAGTAGGTAGCCAGGCCAGGATTTGAATTCAATCTTCTGAATTCAAATACATTACTCTTTCCACAGTTCTACTAGACATTGGCTTAAATAGTGTGCTAAGATCCAAAAACTCCACTGAACTGGTGTAAATTGTTTCTTAGAGTTTGTAAGAAATGTGTCAAAATACTGAAAGCTGTTAAACCAATATAAATTACTGCTACCAAAAAGAATGAAGCCAGGTAAATTTGCTGACTGGAAGAGCCTGCCATCTGCTGGGAAGAAATATGAAATGGTGTAAGAATTTCTGCCAGGCATAAAATACAAACAGGTCTTTAGACAAAAGCAAACACAGACTAGGAATCAGAACAAGTGGAAGGCAATCTGTAAAAGCCAACTTGAAAAATAAATCTACAAGCTTTTTCCCTTCATTAAGCATACATATAACCTAAGTCATTTTAACTGTGACCAGACAAGGAAAAAGACATGAATATGTGTATATATACATATATGTTTGTGTATATGTGCATAAATATACATATGTAATGTTTAATATATGTCAGATACATATCAGAATGCAATAAATGTATCCTTCTTGATTAACCTTATTGGTATAAGCCAAAATCCATTAAAAAGTAAAACTTCTATTAAATATAATAGTTACCATTCTAAAAATATGTACATTCAAAGTTTCAAGGAGCAAATATCAAAATAACAAACTTGATTCTTCCAAGAGTTAAGTCATTCTAAGAGTTTAATCATGAAAGGAGAATTAACTGGTTTAAAGATATGAAAAAAGAGATAAGAATGTATAACAGTAAATTTCCCCAAGTATCAGCAATCATTTATCATTTTTAATAAAAGTTCTTCAACTTTTCTGAAGATGCAAAAACACTTTCATGTTATAAAAACCCAGTAGTGTTAACTAGTTAGGATATCTCATAAAACTATGTGAGTGATTTTGCAAAAGAGTGACAGATAAATTATAATGTAGGCAAGTCTAATATAAAGCAAAGTTATACTTGTATAATCCCAGTTTTATATGTTGGTTGATGGGCTTCTGGCCATTGGCTATTACCCAGAGGTCTGGAAACCAACTTAAGATTCTTTGAACAACTCAAATATATTGTGTAGCCAAAAGGCCCAACAGAATGTTTAGCACTATAAGCAATGAAATAAAACAAATGGTCTTCCATTTTATAAAATCTATGCTATAATCTTACATGAAATATGATGTATAGATTTAATTCTTCCATCTCAAAAAAAGAGATAATAGAGCCAGAAAAGATCCACAGAAAATAAATCAGAATGATATAGTCAAAAAAGCAATGAAGTTGTAATCAAGAAATCTGGGTTCAGATTCTGACACTATTTGATTCACTATTCAATATAAAATTATTAATTGACCATTGTGAAAGGCATTGTATTATATATGAATTGCAAAGATAATTAAATACATAATTTGAATAAGGAAAAAGTGCTAACAATTAAGTATATCAGTAAAGGCTTTCTGTGAGAAGTGGAACCAAGGCTAACCCTTGATGGAAGATAAAGATCCTAAGTAGAGAAGGGAGGAAGAACATTCCCAAGTACAAGGGACAGATAGGTTTGGCAAAAACTTGGGAAAAGGAGATTACAATGTCAAGTTCAGGGAAAAAACACATAGGTGAAGAGCATAAAGGGAAGAAATGTGAAATATTTCTGGAAAGGTAGAATAGAGCAAGAGTGTAAAAGGCTTTAAATACTAAGCTGAAGGATTTCCATATTATCCCACAGGCCATTGAAAATTTATGTGTAGGTGAGAAACACAGACTTGTACTTTAGAAAGATTGCTTTGACAGCTATCTTCAGAATGGACTGAAAAGTAAACAGACCAACAGCAAAAAGGCTAATTGGAATGGGGCAGATTTGAAAGATGTTTGAAAAATGAATTGGCAAGAACTAACAATGAACTCTAGGAAGAGTTCCTTGCTCACAAGGACAGAGGAGACAACACATACTCACAAAAACACATATAAAATATATATATATATACACAAATTTTTTGTAAAACAGAGTATTACCAGCAGGGATCAATTCACAATTAACAGATGCGTGGTAACCTTGAAAAGAACAGATTCAGTCAAATTATGAGATTTGAAACTAAATTGGAAAGGATTAAAAATGAATTACAGATAAGACAATGGAGGTAAAAACTGTATATTTCTTTCTGGGTCTTAGTGTGCCCATCTCTAAAAGGAAAGAGTTGAATTAAATAATTTCTAAAATCTATTTTTCTGGTGCAAAGAGGTTAAAGAGAAGAACTATATAAATGTCATTAAATTTGCCACATAAGAAGTCATTCAGAACTTTGTAAGGAGTAATTATATTTCTAATCCTTATGAAACTGATATTTTGAATTCTCACTAAAAATATATTCAGGAAAAAATTAAAGTAAACCTATATAGAAACTTCTCATTAAGGTGGCTGTCTGAATAGAAACAAAATTCCCTACTTTTAAATATCTACTCCAACAAAAATCCAAAATTTTCAATAGATAACGCAATATGAAGCATTTGTTACAAATAGTGTGAGAAATAATGATCAAGAATTCAATGAGAATTTCTACTGTTTCTATCTCATAAATTTCCTGAGTCTCCTATCTTTCTAACAGTTCTAATAACTTCCTCATACTTTGGTTAAAGGTCAAAGCCACTCATTCTTTCTCAAGAGGTAGTGGAAATGTCTGTGTCAATGTATCTTAAAACTTATAATGATTAGAAGAATTTATTAATATTTACTAAGATACCATAGAGAAAATAAGAAGAGTGCTGACTAGATTGTACCTAGACAGAATTACTATAATGTGTAATATAAAACATCATTCCAGGACAACATGCTCTTAATTTTTTGAACAGTTGCCTAACAGTGAATTACTGTTCAACAAGTTACATTACCTATCTGTTCATGAGGTGTCACTTGGAGACAAAAAGAGACCTATGGAACTATGAAGTTTGATGGAAACAGATAATACTATTTCTACCAGAACTTTCTTTATGTCACACCTAATAGGACTGTGTGAGAGACTGCTTCTATTTCCAAAATTGTTCAAATATTCTTGGCAAAAAATGCACTTTGTTCTTTTGCTCAAATGCTCTACCATTCCTTGTTTAAAACATGAAATTAATTTATTTTCTCTCAGTGTCCACTTTACTACAGAAATGCTATAAACCAAAGGTGCACCAAGACTGATGAACCATTAAAAATGTGGTAGATCTGTTAGAATCCTTATAAGCTGTTAAGTCATTAGAGTTGATAGAGACAATAATTATCTAATTTAGCATGGTTCACTATGATTGATCTGATCTTACAAGGAGATGTTATGGGCCAGAACTTGAAACAAGGTACTAAGTGGAACTGATAGAAACAATGCTTGTGTTCACACCTTTAGAGAGAGCATATAAGCAAGAAGCTCTCAGGGCCAAGAGGCACTCTGGGACAGACACAGAAGCACTCTGGGAGGAAGCCCACAAGCCCACTCTCAGAGGTGGAGTCAGATTCATTCCAACTTTCACCTTGGCGCTGGCTGAAGATATTTGGAAGAGAAGCCGAAGCTGGCAGAGGCAAAATATTAGCAACAAGAGCTCTTGGAACCAAGGAAATAGATAAGAAATAAACATTTGGATTTTATCAGCTGGATGTATTTGAAGTGATTATTACTTTTAACTGAAACTAAGGCTGCCTCCAGAAAACCTCCCCTAGAAACCTGCTCTCAGAGAACCATTATATTATTTTAAAAAAGAAGAACACCGCATAGATTCATAGTAGTAATTTTCTTGGTCACCCTTAAGAGAAATGGGATATTATTTATTATATAGTTATAACTAATATGATACTAGGGCAGCTAGATAGTGCAGTGATTAGAGCATTAGCCCTGAAGTCAGAAGGACCTAAATTCAAATCTGGCCTCAGACATTTAACACTTATTAGCTATGTGACCCCGGGCAAGTTACGTAATCCCAATCATCTCACAAAAATAAATAAATGTTATGATACTAAAATTCTGATCTTAACAGACCACTAACCTGTGAGTGAATGGGATCAGACATCATCTTTTGTCTTTGTATTCCCAGCACTTAGTAAAGTAACTGGCACATGATAGGCATTTAATATCTACTGACATGCTTTAAAACTGACAAAAGAAACAGAATCCTTTTCCTGTACAGTAGCTCATGACCATTCTTATTAGCTCAGGCTAACACCATGGGAGAAGTTCTCTATTATTTTTGGTTAATAACATAAAAACCCTCGTCTCCTTTCAATAAGTATTAAAAAGAATCTCAACTTGGGGGCTCTTCAAATGAGAATAATAAAAGTGCTGCTTATTTCTACCTGTTTCTATAACTATAAAAATGTGACTTCTCTTCTTTCTCCATACTACTTTCCTTGGCCACCATCTCATCTACTGTCCTAGAATGTTTGGCACTATATGAAATAAAACAAATGGCCTTCCAATTTTATAAAATCTATGCTACCACTCTATGCTGATGATTCTCTATTCTACCTATCTTGCCCCAACCTCTCTCCAGACCTCCAATATATCTTCAACTGCCTTCTAGATATCTCAAACTATCAGATGTCCAGTAGACACTTTGAACTAAACATGCTCAAAATAGAATTCATTATCTTTCCCCCCTAAAACTACCCCACCTTCTACTTTCTCCATTACTGCATAAGGTAACATTATTCTCCCAGTCCTTCAGGCTCATAATATAGGAATTATTCTATAAACCAACCCCCCTAAAAAAAAAACCCTTACCAAAATAGGTTGATTTCACCTCTGCAGCATCTCTCAAATATACCCTTTTCCTTCTCTGACACAGCCACCACTTTAGTACAGGCCCTCAATTCCGCATACACCCAATCATTCATTTCATAGACAAAGAAGCTGAAGCCCAGAAATGTGAAATGTTTTGTCATGGTCCCAGTTTTCCACATATCTTTCATTTCTGGGTTTCTGTCTATATTTCCTTGGAAATATTTGAAATCTAAGGTACATGGCAGATCATGTCTAGCTTTTCTCTCCCTTATTTCCAGTTCTAGGAATTGTATCCTTTTCTTTGTGTGTGAACACTACAAAAAATAGCATTTTGTCTCTGATTTCTATCTGCTAGGGAAATCTGGAAGAAATTAAGAGGTAGGATATAGGAGAACACAAGGAAAGAGTTATGGTGTATAAGATAAGGTAGTGGTAGCTTTATTCCAATTAGTTTTGGTATTGAAAAGGTTTCTCTCCTCATTGAGGAGGTATATATGGATGAGATTCTCTGTCACTATAAAAGGATCACAGTCAATCCTTCAGCAGAAGTCTTTAAAATAGTCATTCTTTTTCTGAACAATCATCCTAGGAATGTGGATACTGACTTTATGGTTGGACACGCCAACAGAGAACTAAATGATTGGATATCTTGTGGAAAACTGTTGGGTGATGTCCACTGTAGGCCTGCTATTATTATCTGGGGTCCCCAAATTTGTTTTTAAAATATTTTATTGTTTTAATATAATTAGTTTCCTCTGTGATCTTATGCATTTAAAATATTTTTCTAAGGAATCCTTAGATTTGGCCAGATTGCAAGACAAAAGCTGGATAATCTGATTTCACACTTTTTTTGGAAAAATTAAATTCAAAGAAAAGATTCATATGATATCATAGCTTAAAATACTGTATATTAACTTAAAATACTATATGTAAGAGAAGTCAACAAGAGAGAGAGAGAATGTTCCCAATAAAGAAATTTTGACTACATAGACCAAGTTATTCTAAGAAATAAGAAAAGAGCTCTCTCTATAAACATACCCAAGGAACTCAACACCCAAGCTGCCTAAGAATAGTGCGTGAAGGAACTGAGAACAGTTGGCCTGAAGAAAACAGTATTTTAGTTCTGTTCAATATCAGAAGGGCTCTGTGGAAGATTTGCTTTATTTGATTTCAGAAGACCAAAATAGAAAATGCAGAGAGGTAAATTTTAGTTCTATACATGGCAATTAGATCTAATCCAAAGTGGAACGAATTGTTTTGGAACATATTGGAGTCTCAATCACCAGATGTTTTCAAGCAGAGGTTGCCTATGGGTTTCAACAAAGGATATATCTTTCAGGTATCTATAGAATTACAAGGCTTCTGGGGTACCTACTGATTCATATACTAAAATTTTATGTTAAAAAACAGATAATTCTATTAAGCATGTCTCAGAGTTGCCTGGCTGTTTAGGTCACAGATCAGGAACTTTTTTTTTTAACCTTTTATAAGTCTATGTATATATGGGCTAAATACAAAGAAAATAGTTTCATGAAAGTTAATTACAAACCCATACTATTACCAAATTACTGTGTTGGTGAGTCTCTGGGTTTAATTCAATAGGGCAAATCTTAGACCTTCAAGACAAAATGAAATAAAAACAAATCACAGGATTTCTGAATGTCATAGAAAATTGGGAAAGGGAATAAATTTATTTTATATTTTAAATATTTTATTATGCTGCTATTTATTATTATATCTAATTTTCCAATGTAATATGCAACTGGTTATTACATATCAAATATTTATTAAAAATTAAGTATTTTAGTATAAAAAATTTTTAGGATCATGATATTATAATTTTGGAACAAGGGTCATAGTTTGTCTAGTCTAAGCTTCTCATTTTCTAGACAAAGAAACTGAAGACCATGGAGCTAAGTGACTCATTCAAGGTCACCCAAAGTAGAGAAGAGCTCCAGCTTGAATGTAGATCCTCTGATACCAGAGTCACTGTTACTCCTACTATAACACTTGACTTCCAGCCAACAATTAGTTACAGCTAACTTTGCAACTCTAGACACAAAAAAATGCAGTCATAAACTAATAACAAACTACATAGTATAGGAATAAACAGAATGAACTCACACGGTCATGTATCATATAAGTATATAGAATTGACACCTGTATAAAACACACACAGTGATTTCTTTCTGAACTGGAATTGTGAGCATCCTGATTCTTGATCCTAGACTAATCAGGCAAATTTTCACTCAGAACTGCAGAGACTACAAAGTCCTCATTTTTCCATTGGATAAGGACTTATTTTTTTTTTAACTCTGAAGTAAAAAAAAACACTAAACCTAGTCTAAACTTGAGCATACCTCAAAAAAGAAGTTTCAAAAAGGAAATAAACATTAAATTTCAACACTATGCTCAAATGCAATTGCAATCAATGTTTATGTATCAATTTTAACATTAAGAATGCCTCTAACATCTGATTTTTAAACTTGTAATTTTTGGTGGCTATTAAGGTTACAAGTAGAACTAAAATCATTAATGAAATCGGTTAAACTTAATTTGCAACTAAAACACCAAGAAACAAATGTCCATAAAGAAAAGAATAAAGAAAACTTTAGTTATCATTCAACTAACACTTTATAAGGAAAAGTGAATTTTAGAAATTTATAGTAGTCTATATCCTTAAAGTTAGTAAAAGCACATAGTCTGAGCCAAGGCACATAAGAAATTCTTCTGCTTCATTTCTAGCTAGAATTTGAGAACTCTTAGAGGAAACACACCAATTGAACCAAGTGCTCTAAAAAGGCAATAAGGAAGGATGACATCTCTAAGAAAGGCCAGGCCCTAAAATAAGATGAATCTGAAAAGAAAAAAAAAAAAAAACACCTCAATGTTAAGATTACACTGTGTGGAATATTAGCAGAGTATATTTTAAAAGCAGAAGAAAATGGTATACTTAAATACATTTCTTACTCATGATGGAAGATGCTATCCACCTTCAGAGAAAGAAGTGATAAAGAGTTTAAATGCATAAAAGCATACTATTATTATCTCTTAAAATTATTTAATTACTATTGTTTAATGGTTTTTTCTTTTGAAAACTGTAAATTTTTTGCATACTGTTTCTTTTTTCACAACATGACTAATAGGGAAATATGTTTTATATGATTGTACATATATGGCTATACCAAATTGCTTATAATGTTAGGAACAGGGGAGACAGAGAGAAAGGGTGAAAACCTGGAATTCAAAATTCTATTAAAAGTGAATGTTAAAAATATCAATTTTACATGTAATTGGAAAAAATAAAATACAATAAAAACATATATATATATTACATGTAAGAAAAAAGAGAGAGAGAGAGAGAGAAATTAAGAATGAGAACCAAGGTGGCTAAATAGAAGGTCACATCCTTCATCCCCCAAATCCTACAGACAGATCTAGAAATTATGTCAGATTAAATCCTGATAGAGAAATCCAAGAAAAAAGATCAGTGAGTCACTTTTCCAGCTCAGAAAACTAATGAAAGAGACAGAGGTCTATAACCACTAGCCGCATGATCTAACTAGGAATATGCAGTACTCCAGAGCAAGGGAGAGGCTGACCTCTAAGGAAAGAGGAGATCTCAGATATATGTCAGGATTCTTCATGCAGAAGAGGTGTAGGTGCCATCTGGAAGCTCTATTGCTTAATATTAAGTTCCAGGTCAGAGATCCATGGATGACAGAGAGACCTTCACCCAGGAGTAGTATTCTAGGGTGGAGAATGGCGTCAGGCTTTAGGCAGTATAGCAAAAGAGGAGAAACTTCCAAATTAAGTAGCTGAGTCACAGGTCCAGCTTCTAGCCCACACTAAAGCCCACATAAGAATAAACAGATCAGTAATCACAAATTAAAGGGAATCCTGAAATATATCACTCTGAACCAACAAGAGTTTCCCAGCTGCCAAAAAGAATTGAGTCCAGTACAAAATAGTCAATAACTATAGCAATCTAGTATTTGAAAAACCCAAAATTGGGAAAATAATTCATTATTTGACAAAACTACTATGAAAACTGGAAATTAGTATGGCAGAAATTAGGCATGGACCCACACTTAACATCATACATCAAGATAAGATCAAAATGGGTCCATGATTTAGGCATAAAGAACGAGATTATAAATAAATTAGAGGAACATAGGATAGTTTATCTCTCAGACTTGTGGAGGAGAAAGAAATTTGTGACCAAAGATGAACTAGAGACCATCACTGATCACAAAATAGAAAATTTTGATTATATCAAATTAAAAAGCCTTTGTACAAACAAAACTAATGCAAAGAAGATTAGAAGGGAAGCAACAAACTGGGAAAACATTTTTACAGTTAAAAGTTCTGATAAAGGCCTCATTTCCAAAATATATAGAGAACTGACTCAAATTTATAAGAAATCAAGCCATTCTCCAATTGATAAACGGTCAAAGGATATGAACAGATAATTTTCAGATGATGAAATTGAAACTATTTCCACTCATATAAAAGAGTGTTCCAAATCACTATTGATCAGAGAAATGCAAATTAAGACAACTCTGAGATATCACTACACACCTCTCAGATTGGCTAAAATGACAGGAAAAAATAATGATGAATGTTGGAGGGAATGCAGGAAACCTGGGACACTGATGCATTGTTGGTGGAGTTGTGAACATATCCAGCCATTCTGGAAAGCAATCTGGAATTATGCCCCAAAAGTTATCAAACTGTGCATACCCTTTGATCCAGCAGTGCTACTACTGGGCTTATATCCCAAAGAGATACTAAAGAAGGGAAAGGGACCTGTATGTGCCAAAATGTTTGTGGCAGCTCTTTTTGTGGTGGCCAGAAACTGGAAAATGAAGGGATGCCCATCAATTGGAGAATGGCTGGGTAAATTGTGGTATATGAATGTGATGGAATATTATTGTTCTATAAGAAATGACCAGCAGGATGAATACAGAGAGGACTGGCGAGACTTACATGAACTAATGCTGAGTAAAATGAGCAGAACCAGGAGATCATTATACACTTCAACAACAATACTGTATGAGGATGTATTCTGATGGAAGTGGATTTCTTCAACAAAGAGAAGAGCTAACTCAGTTCCAATTGATTAATGATGGACAGAATCAGCTACACCCGGAGAAGGAACACTGGGAAATGAGTGTAAATGGTTTACATTTTTGTTTTTCTTCTCAGGTTATTTTTACCTTCTGAATCCAATTCAGAACTGTTCAATTCTGCACACATATATTGTATCTAGGATATAGTATAACATATTTAACAAGTATAAGACCACTTGCCATCTGGGGGAGGGGGTGGAAGGAGGTAAGGGAAACGTTGGAACAGAAGTGAGTGCAAGGAATAATGTTGTAAAAAACTACCCAAGCATATGTATTGTCAATAAAAAAGTTAAAATAATAATAATAAAAAAAAGAATTGAGTCCAGCAGTATCTATTAGTACTTAGACCCAAACCCAAATCAGAAACTTGTAGAATTCAAACCAGAGAGGCAACAGTAAGATTCTGAACTGACTGAGGTTACATTGGGAGTACTGAAAGCATACAGGTCCCAGCCTGAGCTGTCTCTGAGATCCTAGAATAACACAACACATCACACCCTCCAAAATGTAACAAAAGGACCAGTCCAGAATATTTCTCTAGATAAATGTAGGATCATACACAAGCTAACAGCCACAACTATAAAGGAGGCAGAAAGCTTACACAGGCTTATAGCCAAGAATAACCTATTCTGCAAAACTGAGTATAATCATATGGAAGAAAAATTGGCCCTTTAATAAGAAGACTTCTGGGTCAGCTAGATGGTGTGAACAAAGCACCAATCTTGCAATCAGGGAGACCTGATTTCAAATCCAGTTTCAGACACTTAACAAAGACCCTAGATAAGTCACTTAACCCCAATTGCCTCTCAATAAACAAACAAACGAATGAATGAATAAATAAATAATTATAGGAATTCTAATCCAACCTAATGGAAAAAGCCCAGAGCTGTATAGACACAGGAGTAAAAAAAAAAAAAAAAAAGTTAACATGAACACTCAACCATAAGGGACTAAACAAAGCTAAACTGCTTATGTTAAAATATGGGGACATGATTCATGTACTCTTTCAGAAGCCTAATCATCATCAGTGGTCACAGAGGGTATTTAAGAAAAAAAAAGCCTAAGAATGGTTATATCTTTTTGTTATTAGAAGAATGAAAAAAGAGGAGAAAAGTAATTTACTTAGGGAAAAAGACAGAAGAGGCTTAAGGAAAATCATCTTATGTAATCTGAGTAAACAAATAGATATATTATAAAAAAATACAAAAGTAAATATACAAAAGAGAAAGAGGAGATAGTAAGAGAAGCAGCCAACAACTGACCACACTTTCATTTGACCTGAGCAAAGAAAGGAAGAACAAACACACACACACACACACACACACACACACACACACACACACACACACACACACGATTTCAGGAATGATGGGCATAATTTCAGAGAAACCAGGGAAGATTTATGTGAACTGATGCAGAAAACAGTAAACAGAACCAGGATAACTTACATACTGAAAACAATATGGTAAAAACAAACAACTTTAAAATAATTAGGTACTAAGATCAATGTAATGACAAACCATACATAATCTGGGTTTATGATGCATCAAGTTACTCACCTCCTAATAGAATGGTAAATGACTCAAAGGGCAGAATGAGACTAAGTTTTAGAACATGAGTAATGCAAAAATCTATTTTGCTTGAATATACATGTTTATAACAAGAGTTTTGCTTTTCTTTCATTCTCAACTGGTGAGGAAGAGTTGGGGAATTTGGAGGAAGGAAAGAAATGAAGTGGATTTTTACTAATTATAATTTACATTGTAAATTTATACACAATTTACATAAATTCCTACAAAGCTCAGAAAAGTAGCAATGAAGTATTATCTTTTTTAAAAACCTAAAATCGTTCATGATACGCAAAATAAATTACTTTTAAAAATGAAGTGAACCAAACTCTGAAAGTTCCTCTAGTATAAATTAACTAGAAAACCTCTTTTCCTCAAATCTTTGGGGCTTGAAAACTTATTTGTATTTTTCATTAGTATCACTACCATCCAATTTAAAGGATACAACCCATTTTCCAATTCACAATGGATAAATCAACTGCAATTATTTACCAGGGAATGCAGAATACATTTCATAACAGTTTCATTATTTGTTGGAGATTTTGTGCTGTATTAAACTAAAACATCACAAAGATTTTAAAAAATAAAATTTATTTTTCTATTGAATATAAAACTTTATTTCTGTGGTAATTTAGGATCTTGTAGAACCTCAGTTAAAATTCTGAACATAATTTCTCACTAAGTGACTTCTAAAAACTATCATCACAACGTTTAAGTGCCCCTACATCTGGGGGGAAGAATCTTTTCTCTGCCAAGGTCCATTTGGATATTTATAACATCATTCCTTGTCTATACAAAATTATTAACTTTATAACAAAATTAAGAACTCAAGCAGTAGTGGGAGACTGTTGTCACTAGTGTTTGCCTTGGGAGGGCTAAAAGATTTTGAGGGTCTTATACAGCCTGCATGGCCAAAATTCCCCATCCCTGGCTTATGCAATTCTTTAAGAGGAAGGTGCAGAGCATTTGTTCAATTGTACTGATGAAGGGAAATTCTTCATTGGTGTTTCTAACCACAGAAGCCACAGATTCCCTCTTTAAAAAAAATAAACAGCTTCTCACCCCCCACAAAAAAACAAAAACTGAAAAAGAGAGAATAAAAAAACCTTTCTACTTCAAAGAATCTAAAATTATGACTGGTCTTACCATTGCTGCAAGGAGATACAAAAATTTTATAATGATTTTTAGACCATATTCTGGAAATTTAGTACATTTTGCCCTTGTTTTTAACTGAAATTATACTTTTTGAAAAGTATCTTATTGATGTTCTTTTTCTTTCCATCACATTTTCCATCTGTCCTCCAGAACAAGCCCTCTTTTGTGACAAAAACCAATTTTTTTTTTGCTTTTTGCTGAGGCAATTAGTGTGTTAAGTGACTTGCCTAGGGTCACACAGCTAGGAAGTATTATGTGTCTGAGCCCAGAATTGAAATCAGGTCATCCTGACTTCAGGGCTGTGCTCTATCTACTACGCAATCTAGCTGCCCCACAAAAATAATTTTTAAAAAGAATTTTTTTCAATGACCTTATCTGAAAATCTATACAATATTCTATCCTTAGTAGCCCTGGGGCCTCATGAACTTTTCTTCTTTAATTAATTTAATTGTCATTCAAGTGAAGAAAAGAAAATAAATTCTAATTAACAGAGGATTCTTATTAGTTGAGTTCTGGTTTGTCATATGGATTCAAGAACTTTGCTCTTCTACAAATTGTACATACCTGTGTACAGTATCTTTATCTTTGCCTGAAGGCAAGAATCTATCTAATGGATTAAATTCTTTTAAAATTTCAGAGTAAATCCAGAGCAAAGGTGAATAGAATTTGCACTATAAAATATTTTAATGCTTATTCAAGCCAATATCCTTGTTGAAGTTAGAAGTCCAAATATTGAGAGCCATCTTTTTTACTCAATTTTCAAAAAAAAATTTTTTTAAGCCTCATATTTCTTGCTCCAGAAAGAAATTAAGTTTATATCTTATTTCACCAGCTAAACGTTAACTAGGGAATGTATAAGGAATTTTTTTTCAGGTCTAGGTCAGCTTAGATGACTACTGAGACACTTTCTAACTAAAATTCTGTGACTTCTGTTCAGATAAAAATGAACCTTTTTTTTTCCCCTGGGGTTTTCACATATTATTAGAGACAATAGTAAAGCAGTCTATTTTCTAAACTAGTAGCATACTAGTTTAATTATTATATTAGATAATGTGATTCCAACGAAACCTAAAGGGTGGCCAATTATTCCAACTTACTCATTTTACAGAAAAAAAGATTTAATGTGCCAAGCACTTATTAGCTTATTAGTAATATCTGGCTATTTAGAAGATACTTCTGAACTTTTGTTCAGGAAAGACTAAAGGCAAAAACAGAAGGCAAAGTTACCCAAGAAGAATGTTCCTTCATCTGATGTTGGTTGCTGTGAGGGCCATTAGCATGGCCCCGCCAAAAGCAGTTTTGGCAGAGCTGGTAGTTGTGGCACTGCTGGCACCTATATCGGAAACCCATCATACTCTCACACCGGCAATATGAACACTCCACAGGATGGAAGACTTGAAGAAAGGAAGTAAAAAAGGGTGGGGAGAAAAGGAGAGTGGGGAACAGAGAAAGAGAAAAACATTGTTTATTTAAGTGACTGAAATCAGAATGGAAGAGCTGAAATTAATAAAAGAAATCACTGATTGAACCTAAAATAGAATTGAAAGTCAGCTATATAGTTTCCTATCCTCTTTACTTTCTTATATTTTCCTTTATCTGAAACATCCTTCTTTAATATTAAATGATTTAGGCAAAAGAATAATTAATACATTTATACATAAAAACAAATTAAATTTTAAAAATACACTTCAAATTTTATTTTACATGAAACCAAAATTGGGCAACATTTTTATAATAATTATAATTGTTATTATTATTATACTTGGGGATCTATAAAAATAGATATGACCCAGGCTTCTTTAGATCTCTGAAAGGCCCTGAGTAAACAATAAAAAAAATTCAAAACATAAATCTCTAGTGGATAAATGAAGAATGGAATCTCATACTCAGGGCCCCTTCAGCATTAATTCATGCTCTACTAGTTTGTACCTGTTCAACTTTAGGCAAGTGAATTAATCTTTTTTATCTCATTAATTTTCTCAAAACTATAAAAGCCTCTCTTTTCTTGTTAACACTTGAATGTTGGGAGCTGTCTATAATGTAAAATATAAAGTATTATTTTTCAAAAGAAATCAGATTCACATGGGCAAGGGGAAAAAAGACCAAAATTACTGCCATTATTCAGAGTTCAAGAAATAGGATACTTAAACTTCTTGAAAGCATGAAATTATATTTTTCTAGCTTGTTTACTTTCTCTGTGAAATAATCTTTACCCATATTTCCATCAAGAGCCTCAATTGTGTGCTTAGCTTTTGACAAAGAACACTGCAGATTTATTGTTAGCATTTAAAATTGGGAACAGAATTAAAGTTAACATATAAAAATTAGAATGTTCTTTACTTTTCAATATTCCTTAAAACTACATTCATAAATTCATAATTCATAAATTCAAGTTCAGATCCAAGGCATATTTCTGTAGCCAGGAAAATATGAGAAGCCAATTTAATTTTATAATACGTGATTATATCTAACTTTGGGTGAGTGATTTATTCCTATAATACATACCTGATTCTACTACTCCATTTGATGAAACTATAGACTTACAGAAATTCTTACTTTCTTTAGGTTAAAATCTAAGTCTCAGAAAGCTAGAATAATGTAGAACAGAATAATGGAAAAGATGAAAGGAATAAATAAAATTCCACTTTCAAATTTACTATTGGCCTCTAGGAATGTCACAACTATGACTGAGTATAAATGAGCTGCTCTATTCAAAGGAAGACTGGCAACACTTAATACTACAAGTGGTTTACAAATGAAAAGTATATGCATGACCAAAACCAAGAAAAATATTCTGCATCAACAAACAGGCAATTAGGTTTGGAGGGTGGAATTATGCTGCTACTTACTATTTTTTCCCCATATCATGGGGCACAGAGACATAGAAGCAGAGCATCTTCTATAATGTAGTACCTATTCAATAAGATTGCTCCAGTCCAGAACTTCAAGGGTTTTAATAGTTTCATGTGCTTTATTGATGTCCCCTTTCAGGTCTCTCTTAAATTGGGATATGTTTCGGGTAACATTAACTCATTGGATGCCAAGGGCATAGCATAATATACAATAATACTTGCATACTAAGTTACATTTCACTATAATAGAAGGTTCTAATTAAACATTCAACTGTTAGCATAATTTCTTTTTTTTCTGTTAGATCATGTCTCTAAGTACATTCAGTGGAAGACAATTGGAAAGTACAATTTGTTTTACAAACATGAGCTTTGCTCACTTTTTCAATAATATATCTAATATTCAAAGCAAAGGTGAACAAAATTATAATTCAATCTAATCTCCAAATAAATAGAATTTATAATCTCTCCAAAGAAAACTAGTTTCTTGAAGAATAGAATAATTGAAGAAAATTACAAAGAGGTAAGAGTCCAATAATACACTGTTAGTGGAGCTGTGAATTGGTTCTACAAAAAGCAATTTTGAACTATACATAGTGATTAAAATATATGTGTAGTAATAATAACAACAATAATATTTATAGAATGCCTACTATATGCTAGGGACAGTGATAAGTATCAACAAGTATTATCTCATTTGATCATATCCTTTAACTCAGAGTCAGAATGTTAACAAAAAATTAAGTTCTCCCTTATACACTAAAATATTTATAGTAACACTATGTGTGGAAGCAAAGAACTGGAAACAAAGTAAAAGCTCATTGATGGGTAATGGTTAAACAAATTATGGGATACAAAAGTAATAAAATATTATCATTAAACTGTAAGAAATTATTAATATAAAGAATACAAAGAAGTTTGGAAAGTCTTAAATGAACTGACTCAAAGTGAAGTTATCAAAACCAGGAAAACAATACACAATGATTACAACAACTTAAATGTAAAGAACAACAACAAAATTGAAATGTAATACTATGAAATTTTAGAGATCAAATTTGGCCCCCAAATAAGAGACATGAAAATAAATTTCCCCTCACTTCTTTGTAGAGGTGAAAAATCATTGACAGGGGACATTGAGGAATATGACATATTATATCAAACTTTTTCAATATGTTAGTTAGTTTTACTGAACTTTTTTCTTTTTCTTTTAAAATTCTTTATAATGATGCATGACATGCTGAAAAGGATTTGGAAAAAGGGATAAAATGAGAATGAGTTAGAGCTGGAAGAGACCTTTGAAACTATAAAGTCCAATACTCTCATTTTACAAATGAAAAGAATAAGGAACCCAGAGATTAAGTGATTTACCCAGGAATACAGAGCTGATAAATTTCTTAGGTGGGAATCGAACTCTGGAGTTTCTGACTTTCTATCCAGCATTCTACGAACTACTCAAAAGTCTTAAAACACTGAGAAACATCCTGTTTTGTAATTATTTCATATAATGGAAAATTTTTAAAGTACTTAGGTAAATGTTAATGCATTTAGTGGATAATACATGGAACCCCATCTCTGGTTTCATAATATTCTTTATTCCTAAGATTAGAACTATAAAAATAATTCAAGGGAATTTTGTTTTTTTGTGTAAGGAAATTAGCATTGTGACTTGCCTAGGGTCACACAGCTAGTAAGAGTCAAATGACTAAGTCTGGATTTGAACTCGGGTCCTCTTGATTCCAGGGTCAATCAGTATTCATTGTGCCACTTAGCTGTCTCCAACTCAAGGGAATTTTAAAAAGTTATTAAGAGATAGTCTAAGGCATCATAAAACAAAGGCAAAGTTTAATTAAAATGCTGAGATTTGTGTGTTTACCTAGAAGCACTGAATGAAGAATGACTTGATTATGTTTCTTCCTTGTAATTGAATTGGATATGAGACAAATGACAAATTCTGAAGACTTTAAAAGAGGTATTGGTAATAGTAGAAATTAATAAGCTAGTTTGTTCTCATAAAACCCAGTTTAAATCTGTTTAAAATAAAAATAAATGAATAAATAAATCTGTCTAAAATAGTCAAAGCATTTAAATGTTTAAAAGATTCAAGTTTCATCAGTTATAGCTTCAACAGTTGGGAAAACAAAGTAGGTCTGTGTGCAAAACAAGCTAAAACGAGTCCTAAAATTAAGGAAGCTAAAATGTTAGTTTACTCAATACTGACTTACTTAAAATGAGAACAAAGGACTTTCATCTCTCTAAGAAAAAAAAAAAACTAAATAAGGAGACTTCCATGTTTTTCAGTGGCAAGAGCCGTGCAAGGAATAGTGCAATGCACAGAAGACAAAGGCCATCCTTATATTTAGGTCAAATATTCTAGCTAAGGAACTAACTACCACTGACTAGATCAGACAAAAAAAATGAACCTCTAAAAAATAGGCCCAAAAGTTGAAAATAAATTGTTAGAAAGGATTTTTGATTCCACTCTAAAATTAAAAGTGGATTGACAAAAGAAAAGTCAGTGATTGGCTTAAAAAAATAAATCCACTATCAACAGTATTAAACTGTCCCTGAGGCACTTATATCTTTAAAAATAATCTCAAAACAATTAAATGTTCATATATTTAACTTTAAGTTCAACTGCTTTAAGAAAGAAAGGTATTCCTGGCATTAAAAAAAAAATTAGTGGAAAATCCATGGATAAATCAAGTAGGCTCATTAAAAAAGCCACTGCATGTAAACCCAGAAAAACCATATCTATGTAGCCTTAGCACCTGACTACCACCTGGTGGCAATGTACCTAAAAGTTATAGATTTAGCTTGAGAAGAAAACTCTTGTCAAAATAAAAACCATGAAGTTACAATCATGAAATGATAGCAAATGACAGTTATGATCATCAGTCATAATACTTAAGCCTTTATTTAGCCTTAACACACACAATTTTCTACCAAGTTAGGAAATATTATTAAATACTTTACTTACCATTTTCAACATGGGCAAGTCTGTGCATGAGAGGTAGCCAGACAAGGCACTGGGGAGGAGGATCAGCCATCAATGTGTCTAAAAACATATTCAGCATTATCTTTTTCTGTAAATAGAACAGAAAACAAATTCTTTAACAGAAAGGATTGTTTTTTTTTCCCAATATCTCTCCAAATAAATTTTTAATCCAATTTAATAAACTTACTAAAAACCTATCATTTATAAGGCACTAGGTTTTTAAGATATAAGTTATTTACATATAATATATATTTATGTGGATGTATGTGTATATATATATATATATATGTATACACATACAATTCACTTGTTTGTACAAATTATTGAAATGTATTTCCATTTGCACACTGTAAGAATGAACTTAAAGTAGTGTTAGACATGTGTGCTTAAAGTACATTGATTGCTCAAATAAAAGGAAATCACCCAATGAAGAGAAAGAAAGAAGAGAAAGAGGGGGGGGAAAAGCTAATCAGCTGTAAATTGTATCTGTTGTAATAAAAATATTAAAATAAAACAAAACAAAAATGTATGTAGTATGTATATATTTCAGTTGATCCTAACAATTCTATAATAAAAAGATCATATATTTCCACCTTCATTTTACAGAGATGAAGTTATACAGAGGAAATTTATGCAAATTAGTGACAAAACAAGTCAGAAAATATTATCTCATTATGAGTAAAAATTATTTTGTTCTTTGTACTTATATCGTAGTATCTAGTAGAATGCTTCACACATAATAGGTGCTTAATATACTGTAACTTCTCCCATTGATCAATTGTTGGTTGCCTGAAGTACAGCACAAGCCTCCTTCCTCTAGTTCATTGCTTTATATCAGCTGGCTTTATATCCTACCAGCACAAGGATTGCCTTTATTATCTCAGATAAGGAGTTTGTTTCATTCTCCTTGATCCCACACATCACTGGGATTGGAAACACAGCCTGAACTCTGAAAGAAGCCTATGAACATCAGGAAAGAAGGGAAGGACGAAACAAGGGGAAGCACACTAGGAATAATAGATACAAAATTAAACTGGGCACTCCAGGGATTCTATAAATTTCTGGCAGTGCCTAAATTGATTTATGATATTTCAGAAGTGTGGGGAAAGGTAAAAAATGTAGTGAGTTGATACCCATTGATGATTTAGTTACATGTAACATGTATGTTGCATATAATTTATGCTTGGTTTATAGAATGTTCCTATGCTATATTATACAACTTTGCTCTATATGCATTAATTATATTTCTGCATGTGACCTAACATTTAATTACTGTATGCAACTCTGATGTGATATTGTATGTTAATATATTATATAATGGTCAATAAGCTTAGTCAACACTAAATCTAATATGAATGTTATATGTTAGTTTGTAAATACTTAATTGTGTATCGTTATAGACAGCCCAAGATACCTTATGTAATTTATAGGGATTGTAAATGTTTTACCTAAAGGAGAAGATTAAGATAGTCTTTTGCCAAATCCTAGAGATTAGAAAGGCAATCTGTCCAAAACTACTATTCACAAGAATGCTCCCTGATGGATATATTTTTTAAATTAAAACTTATTGCTGTATTTTTTAACAACAATTTCATTTCCAAATATGTGCATGTCTAGTTGTTCAACCATTTCAGTTGTGTCTGCCTCTTTATGACTTCATCTGGGGTTTTCTTGGCAAAGATGCTGGAGTGTTTGTCATTTCCTTCTCCAGCTCATTTTACAGATGAGGAATTAAGGCAAATATGTCAAGTGACTTACACAGGGTCATACAGCTAGTACATGAGGCCAGATTTAAATCAAGAACATGAATTTTTCTGACTCTAGGTACTGTGGTTTATCCACTGTGTCACCTAACTGGTGGTGGTGGGATGTATGTCTGTAGTATCTGTTGACTTTTGCTTCCTCTCCCCAAAGAGCCTTGCCTTGTAATAAAAATATATAAAAAATTTAGAGAAAAAAAAGTTCATGGAAACTGAATGGAAGCCCATCAATTGGGGAATGGCTGAATAAATTTTATGAATATTATGGAATATTATTGGTCTATAAGAAACCATCAACCAAGAAAACATTATACACAGCAACAAAATTCTACGAAGATCAACTGTGATGGATTTGGCTCTTATCAACAATGAAGTGATTCAAGGCAATTCCAATAGATTTGTGATGGAGAGAGCCATCCACATTCATAAAGAGGTTTATGGGGATTGAATGTGGATCACAACACACTATTTTCACCTTTTTTGTTGTTGTTTGGTTTGATGGCTTATTTATTTTTTCTCTCATTTTCCCCATTTTGATCTGATTTCTATTGTGCAGCATGATAAATGAGGAAATATATTTAGAAGAATTGTATATGGTTAACCTAGATTGAATTACTTGCTATCTGGGGAGAGAAGGAGGGAGGGATAAAAATATGAAACACAAGGTTTTGCAAGAGTGAATCTTGGTGGATCTCTTCGATAAAGAGAGCCTTAATTGATCAAAGATGGACAGAAACAGCTACACCCAGAGAAAGAACACTGGGAGATGAATATAAACTGCTTGCATTTTTGTTTTTCTTCCCGGGTTATTTATATCTTCTGAATTCAATTCTCCCTGTGCAACAAGAAAACTGTTCGGTTCTGCACACATATATTGTATCTAGTATATACTGTAACCCATTCAACATGTAAAGGACTGCTTGCCATCTGGGGGGAGGGGTGGAGGGAGGGAGGGGAAAAATTGGAACAGAAATGAATGCAAGGGATAATGCTGTAAAAAATTACCCTGGCATGCGTTCTATCAATAAAAAGTCATTAAAAAAAAAAGAGTGAATCTTGAAAACTATCTTTGCATGTATTTTTGAAATATAAAAAGCTATTATAAAAAGGGGAGAGAAAAAAGTTCAATAAAACTAACACATCAGTTGAATCTGACTATATACAATGCTTCAGACCCATGATTTCTCACTTGAGCAAAGGAGGAATAGAAAGATATTTTCTCTTCTCTTCTTCTGGGGCGAGCCAGAATATTATGAATGCAAAGCATTGAAGTTACTTTTGTCTTTATTAATGTTGCTCTTTCCAATTACACTAAAGTGGAACTTTTTTCATGATTCCACCTCAGTTGACCTTGGTTGTTACAAGTCTCCTTATGTTTCTCTGGAGTCTTTATGCACACAATTTCTTAATATGCTGTAATATACCATTAAATTCAAGTACCAAATTATATTGATATATTTTCCAATAATGGACATCTAATTGTGTCAGATTTTTTACTATTACAAAAAGTGGTTCAGCAAATATTCTGGTGGATAGAGGAACTTCTTATCTCTAATCTTGGAGTGTATGCCTAATAGAGGAATTTCTAAATCAAAGGGAATATATATTAAAGTCACTTTTATTAGCATGATTTCAAGTTGCCTAGTAGAATGGCTAGTTTAACCAAAAGCTCCAACATTAGAGTACTTGGTTTTTTCCAAACTAAACAGATAATTTCCCCCTTCAATAGTATTTTATTTTTCCAAATTATATATATAGTTTTCAACATTTATTTTTATAAGACTTTGTGTTCCAAATTTTTCTTTCTCCTTCAAGACAGCAAGTAATCTGATATAGGTTAAATATGTGCAGTAATATGATATAGGTTAAATATGTGCAATTCTTTTAAACATATTTCTATATTTGTCATGTTGTATAAGAAAAGCCAGACCAAAAGGGAAAAAATTATGAAAAAGAAAAAAAAAGGTGAAAATACTATGCTTCAATCCATACTCAGTCTCCACAGTTTTCTCCCTCAATATAGACAGCATTTTCCATCCCAAGTCTATTGGAATTGCCTTTAATCACTGTATTTAAACAGATAATTTTAAAAGAAGTCTGGGGACACTATGAAAGTGAAAGAAATAGTTGTGGACAGAGGACTCTAAGTCAACGAAATGTGGTTTGCAGACACTGAGACTTTATGCATCTCCTCTAGCAAGTCAGTCACACATGCTTTGGTGTACCAGAGGAATTAAAGGACACCCAAAGTCCTAGAAACAAAAAAGAAAGATCAAACTGGGAAAAAGAAATGCCGGAAAGAAAGTTAGGGAAGAGATAAAATGGACAGCAAGTCCAGATGTCCTATTCACCTAGTCACTGTGTAAAAGGAATTATGACTTCTAAGGATGGCTCGATTGAGTGAGGGCTGGTTTTTTAATTTGTTTTGTTTGGGGTTTTATTTTATTTTATTTTATGATAGGGGAGACATGGGTACATTCTTAGGCTGCAGGAAAGGAGTCATTGTATAGGGAGAGACATTAAGTTTAAAAAGAACAGAAATGAAAGAAGGGGTCATCTGTTGGAAAAGACAAGAAATGGGATCAAGGTAGCAAATAAAGCAGTAGGCTTTGGCAGCTCTTCATCTAAGATAGGAGAGAAGAAATAATATCTGAGTAACATGGGAGAGAAATAACAGAAAATAGCTTCAATTTCTTTAGTGGTAAAGAGGCAAGATCCTTACCAGAAAAAGTAGGAAAAGTAGTGAGCCTGGACACTTGAATAGAAATAAAAATATCCAAAACAGCCTACAGGCTGCAGAGAGTAGGATATAAAACTGATTAAGGAGGAGTGGAGCAATTGCATTACTTCAGTTAAGAATCCATTGATATTAGATAATATAAACTGATAGTGAATCCAACTGACATAGCTTCTTGATTTTCTGCAGTTTCTGACAATCACATGTGAAAAAGAATGAAGGAGATGAAGGGAGTAATTCAGAGTCAGGGTTTCATAAACTGTGATAAGTGATAATACAAAGGACAAAGAGGATTTAAGAGTAGAAGATAGATGAGTTGGTTCGATAAGAGGTCAAGACAAGAGGAAGGAGGATATAACTGGTAGAACAATAAATGTTAGAACTGAGTTGATTCAACAAGGGATCAAGATGGAAAAGGGAATAGAGTTATAATGGGTGCAAGGGTAATAATCTGGGGAAAAGTTAAGGATAGAATGAATGAGGCTCATGATGAGGATGAAGAACATGATTAGTGGTCATCCGTCGTAAGTAAAGATAGAATGACAAGGGAAAATATCACATTAAAGAATTTTTTATTTCACAAAAAGGAAGTGGAAAAACTCTGGAAATGACAGCAAAATGAAACAATAAGGTCATCTCTGTATGTACTTCAGATGACTAAGAAGAGGAGTTCATGGAAATTGGTAGATTTAAGAACCTGGAATTCAAGATGTTTGATGGCATTATCAGTACATATATTAAAGTTTCCTCACTGAGGAAGGACAAAGGATATTGATTAATAAGAACCACCAGAATCAAGACTAAATGATAAATTTGGACATAATAAACCTTCAAAGAGACATAGCTGAGTGATGAGAGTCAGAACAATGGGAAGGACAATGAGAAGCAAGAACTATTCCAACTCCTATTCTTCAACCAGTTTGTCAGAGGTTATGAGAGAAAATATAATCAGTACTGGAAAGGCTAGAGAGGGAAGCAGTGTTAACAAAAGAGTACTAAGAATGTAAATCAGTCAATAACAGTGAGAAAGATAAAGATTTAAAATGAAAAAGTTTATTAAACTTAAAGCAGGCATCCAAAACAGAAAAGTGAAAAGAGTAAGTAGATCTGGAACAAAACATTGTAGTATTGAAGTGAATGGGAACAAAAGAGCAGACAGGTGGGGACTGAATAAGACTTAAAAACTTTGTGTATCAGTAATTGGAATATTTAAAGGGGTAGAAGTACTATTCAAGGAAGAATAAGTCCAAGCAAAATATCAGTGGTTAGAAAGCAGTCTCTTGAAAGAAATATGTCTGAAATCCTCCACTGAAATCCAACCTTGTGATAGATAGTGATACTGTGATATGAAGCCTCAGGAAGCTAGACTCAGCAGTCAAAAGTAGAAAGTTTGGAAGCTTAATTGGGAGGCAATGGAAACTTGCCTGTCTTGAAGAAGCCTGGAGTGGGAGGGGGAAGCATGGGAGGGCTGGAGGCAGGCAAGCATGGGAGGGCTGGAGGCAGGGAGAAGAAAAGGAAGTAGAAACTATTTTGCCTTGAGACAGACCTACACTGGAAAAAGTCCAGGAGATCATGGAAACCAAAAACATGAAGCAGAGATCTTGTCCCCAGCAGACAGCCAGGTACTTGAAATCAAATGCAAACTCCTGTATTTGAGATTTAAATAACTTTACAACCCAGAGATCAAATATATACTTATGTTTGTGACACAAATCTTTTCACAATCTTACCTATCCTTTCAGATTTGGTTTTTTTTTTTTTTTTTTTACATGTTAATTCCCTTCACATAAACAATGATCTAGCCATTCTGGCACAGTTGTGATTTCTGCACATGTGACATCAGTTCCTGTCTGAACAGATGCTTTTCTATTGGATGTCCACTAATCTTTGGAATGCTTGAAATCCCTAATTTCCTTCAAGTTTCAGTACAAGCACCAACTTCTGCAGGAAGCCTTATCTGATTCAAGTATGCCCATAATTACTTTGTGTTCATTTGTATATATTATATAAAAACTCATAGACATACATGTCTCCCTGTCAAAATGTAAACCCTGAGGACAGAGACTGTTCCACTGTATCACTGAATTCTCAACACAGTATACTTAAAAATTGGTTTTAAATTACAAATACACACTTAGTGCTTATTTAGCCCCTTCCCATTGCTTAAATGCATTTATTTTTCTTGACTGCTGTGTTTACACTTGAAATTTTCAACCCAAGTCTGATCTTTTCATTTGCAATGTTTCAAAATGCTCTATTTTACTAAAGGCCCACACCCACCTTCACGTACATTATACTCAGTCTTAAAGACCAAGTTTTTCCTAGTTGTAAAGCTTTATTGTTTGTCTTTTGGAACATCATATTTCAAGATTTTCCTTTCTTTAACCCAGTTGTTTTGCAGTCTTAAATGATTCCAAATGAGGTTTTGCGATACTTAAAACTTATATACTTATATATTATATATTTTATATACTTATATATTTTTTCCCCATTTACTCATATTTCAGTCTAAATGTCTGGTTTGTAGCTTTGTTTTTGTTGTTGTTGTTGTTGTTGTTGTTGTTTTCAGTTTTAGGTTTATGGAAAATTAGTTTATTTTTAATAGTATTTTGTTTTTCCAAATACATACAAAAATAGTTTTCAACATTTACCTTTGCAAAATCTTGTGTTCCAAAATTTTCTCCCTTTCTCTCTCCCCTCTCCCCTCCCAAGACAACAAGCAATTTGATATAGGTTAAACATGTGGAGATCTTCTAAACATATGTCCATATTCATCATGTTGTGCAAAAAAGAAAAAAAAATCAGATCAAAAGAGAAAATACGTAAGAAAAAGAAAAAAACAAGCAAAAAAACAAAAATAAAAAGGTAAAAATACTGTGCTTTGATCTACATTCAAATTCCATAGCTCTCTCTTTGGATATGGATGACACTTTTTATCACAAATTAATTAAAACTGTCTTGAATCACTTCATTGTTGAAAAAATCCAAGTCCATCATAGTTGAGGATGATTAATTTATTGAAAATGTTCTTACCTAGTTAGATATTAAGGCTAATTGTCTAAAGCTATTTTGTAGCGGTTCTACCTATATCAGTAGGGAATATTTTGTTTTAGGTCCATTAAATGGAATTTTGTAACTCTCATTTTGCAAAACTAAGTGCTATTAATATTTCAGAAGGATGAATTAAGGTTCATACATCCCATTCTGAATTAAGTAGAATAGCTACTACCCCTAGTCAAACTGCAAGCAAACACTAGCAGATTTTAATAATGCTGAGCACTTCTAGAAAATAGGGAATTTTTTTTTGTTTTGTTTTTAATATTTTATTTTATTTTATAATAACTTTATATTGACAGAGTCCATGCCAGGGTAATTTTTTTTACAACATTATCCCTTGCACTCGCTTCTGTTCCGATTTTTCCCCTCCCTCCCTCTCCCCTCTCCCCTAGATGGCAAGCAGTCCTTTACATGTTAGATATGTTGCGATATATCCTAGATACAATATATGTTGCAGAACCGAACAGTTCTCTTGTTGCACAGGGAGAATTGGATTCAGAAGGTGGTGTGTAGCTTTGAATAGCCATAGCAGAATATGGCCCCACTATCCCAATCATGCCTTCTGTAATATAACACTGTACTCATTTCTAGTTAGAATCAGATGCTGAAAATCTCCAGCAAGTTTGTTAATGCAACACAGTTCTAAATCTCTGTCTCTCACCCTAAGTAGAATTCCAACCTAAATTTGAATAATGGAATTCACAAAAAGGCAAAAGCCACTTCTTACTAGAGTCTAGGATGAGTTGACAGGCCTAGTTTGATTCTATCCTCTCTCTAATCAAGATGCTCTCCTACTTCACATCTGGAAATGATGGTTAGGATTGTGCTCTACCCTTTGCCACCAACCCTGTCCTCTAAGTCCATTTTCTGGTGTCCCAAAATAGATTTTTGGCTCTGGCCTCTCTATGAATAATCTCTAAGTGGCAGGTTATAATCTCCCATGTAGTACTCCCATCAGCCTTGCTACAGGCTTTCTACACTGGGGCTATTTCTTCTGGTGTTTCCAATAGGAACACTAGTAGTATGCCTCTTAGAGCATCCATGTTGCCCAGCCTGCTCCTGAGCTGTGCTGGCCATATTTTCTGATGTAGCTGCAGCATACATTGGCTTTTTCCCCAGATATGACTATGACAAATGCCAAAAGGGCTCTAATTTCAAGTAAATTTGAAGGGTATATATACATACATACATACACACACACATTGCCCAGTTCTGTCTCTGAGTGATCTGCAGAAGTTACCTCTGACCACTGTTCCTCTGACAGACCATGGCCTACATCCCACTGGCTTTAAGTCTCAAGTCTTCCTCTTCTCTACGTTGCTTCACAACTCCAAGTTGCCATACTTGACTCCATCTTCTTGTAGGGTCTTGGGCTAGATGAATAAGCTTGCTGCTATCTCTCCCCACACCTCACTGTAACTTCTGTCACATCTTAGATCAATTGTGGAAAAACTGGTCACCTCTAAGATTTCTCATGTTACTATGTTATATCTAGAAGTCTAGCAAATGTTTTAAATTTCTTTTTCCCTGAACTTAAACACCAAAAAAAGGGACATTTCATATAACAAAACAATAGGATTATATGTAAAACTATGAATCTCTATTTTATACTGCTTGTGGTTTTTTAAAAAGATGTAATAATTCCATATATTAATTTCAAAACTATCCTGTTTATTTGTGCTTACTTCTGAACTTCATTTCATTCCCTCCTGTGCATTTTTAAAAACTGTTTCAATGATTTTCTTTCTTTGGGTACAATTATTGCTAACTCTCTCTTCTCCTTTCAATGTCTCCTTAACTAAAAATCTAAGAGAATAAAAAAACTTGTAACAATCACAGTTTAGTAACAGTTTTGTTTTTTTTTTTCAAAAAGGTATGCCTCTTTTTACATCTTGTATTTATTACCTATCTTTTAGGAAATGAAAAATATGCTTCATATCCCAAGGTCCTTTGGTTATGTGGTTGGTCATTTCACTGGTTAAAGTTAAATCTTTCAAAGTCAGTTTTCTTTATGATGTTGTTGTCCTTGTATAAATTATTTTCCTGGTTCTTCTCACTTCGTTTGATATTACTTCATATATGTATCTTACTAGGATTCTCTGAAACTGTCTTAGTCATCATTTCTTGCATCATAATAGTATTCCATTGTATTCATATTCTACAAGTCGCTTAGCTATTTCTCAATTAGTAGATACTCCCTTACATTCTAGGACTTGTTATTTTGTTTTGTGTTGTTTTTACAATTCCCTCTTCTAAATCAAGAATCTTATTTTGCTTGTTACCATTCCTAATCCAGCATTTCTTCTATGATTACCGTTGTTTCTTTGTTGAATCTGATATAGTCCTTTTTTTCCTCAATAGTATTTTATTTTTCCAAATACATATAAACATAGTTTTCAACTTTTTTTGGCAAAACTTTGTGTTCCAAACTTTTCTTCTTTTCTTCCTTATCCGCCCCAAGAAAGCAAGAAATTGATATGTGTGCAATCCTTTTAAACGTATTTCCATGTTTGTCATGCTATGCAAGAAAAAAAATCATACCAAAAAGGAAAAAAAAAAAACACGAAAAAGAAAAAAACAAACAAAAAAAGATGAAAATTCTATGTTTCAATCCACATTCAGTTTTCATAGTTCTATCTCTGGATATAGATGGCATTTTCCATTCCTAGTTATTGGAATTGCCTTCCATCACCACATTGTTGAGAAGAGTCAAATCCATCACAGGTGATCATCACATAATCTTGTTATTGTGTATAGTGTTCTCTTGGTTCTGCTCACTTCACATAGAGTCTGATACAGTTCTTTACCAAAATGCTGTGCATGTTCAAATCTCCTATATCAATTTTAGATAAAAATATGATTCCTCTGATGCCTGTTTCCCCCACCCCTTCCTCCATGATTGTACACTTCTTGAGCACCCCAATTATGACAATTGATCATTTTACCTTTTTCTTCCTTTCTACACATGTATATTACTTTTATACTCCTTTTCTCTTCATGATCAGTCTAACATGTGGCCTATGAATAGATTTTTCTTTAATGTAAAACTATGTTCTATTTAATATTTTATTATAGATTTACTTTAATGGTATAGTTCTATAACTTCCTCTTACATTATCTTTGTCTGATTTTTGTATCAATATTATACTTGACTTATAAAAGGAACTGAATAACCTATCATTTTACTCTATATTCTAAGAGTAAAGCATTTATTCACAAATCCATATAAATGTAATAACTTTTCACAAGTCTTAAAAGATTTCTCTAAGAATAATTTATTTAAGCTATGAATTTCCTCTATGATTTTAGTATTTGATATTTTTGTAAATAATTTTCCATTCAATTTTAGAGTCCCAAATTGATTAGCATATCTTTTTTTTTTTCTTCCTTTCTCTCTATTCACATAGGATATCATACCCTTACCTGCAGGTGTTCTGCCTAAACAAATAGAAATTTTGATCACTGAAACCTCCCAAGAAATTTTTTCTCAATAATAGGAATTTAACACTAAAGTCTTACCTTTGAGTATTTCAATATTGATATTTTGATATTTAGTATCTTTACTATCTCTTATCATATATATTGTTTTTGCAATCCCACAAGTCCATACTTTTAATTTATGTAATTTATAATTTCATCATGTTTGTGTAAATACTTTTCCATTTAATTTTACAATCCCAAATTGATTAGCATATCTTTTTTTTCTTCTTTCCCTTCTCTCTATTCACATAGGATATCATATCCTTACTTACAGGTGTTCTCTCTAAAGGAACATAAATTTTGATAGCTGAAATTTCCCAAATTTCAGCTAGGGCCACAACTTAAAACCCAAATGACACTGGCTCTCATAGATTGACAAACGAAATAGGTCTATTTCATCATGATCTATAAATGCAATATATAAAATCTTATGCAGCTATTGCCAACATGAAGGAAATCACAAATCCACTCCTCTAAAAAAATGAAGGACTGGAAGAGAATATGTGAGGATGAAATAGGAATTGAATGAAAAAAGAAATATGGAAAATCATCTGCAAAAATCTGTACAATTTTTCATCAAAAAAAGAGTAGAGTAACCACATTTGGTCTTAACTGTTACAGTCTCATGAATTTTAAGAGGAGATAGAAATGGAACTAGAGAGAACAAAGACAAGGAAAAAACCAGGTGAATTGGATCAAATCTACACAAAGAGAGAGGAGTTGTGGTTTCTTAATGGTAGCTTGGGGGGGGGGGGAATAAGGGAAAGAATCTAAAACTCAAAAATTTTAAAAACATGTTTTAAAAATGTTTCAAATGTAATTGGGAGATGTGAAAACTGGGACACTAATAAATTGTTAATGGAGTTGTGAACTAATCTAACCATTCTGGAGAGCATTTTGAAACTATGCCTAAAAGGCTATCAAACTATGCATAGCTTTAGATCCAACAGTATCTTTACTGGACCTGTATCCCAAAGAGAGGACAAAAAAGGGAAAAGGACCCACATGTGCCAAAATGTTTGATCAGCCCTTTTTGTAGTGACAAGGAACCATAAATTGAGTGGATGCCCAGGAGCTAGGGAATGGATGAATAAGTTATGATATGAATGGAATGAAATATTATTGTTCTATAAGAAATGATGAGCAGGCTGATTTCAGAAAGACCTAGAGAGAGTTACATGATCTGGTGCTAAGTGAAGTGAATAGAATCAAGAGAATATTTTATCCAGTCATAACAAGATTATGTGATGATCAACTGTGATGGACTTAATTTTTTTCAACAATGAGGCAAGTCAGGCCAATTCCAATAGATAGAGAGAAATATCTACATCCAGAAAGACTGGGGACTGAAGATGATGAGGACTGAATATGGATCACCACACAGTAGTTTCACCTTTTTGTTGTTGTTTTTTCTTTCGCACTTTTTCTTTTTTTATCTGATTTTTTTATATCACGATAAATGAGGAAATACATTTAGAAGAATTGCATATGTTTAACTTATATTGGATTGCTTGCTGTCTAGGGAGATGTAGGGGAGAAAGGGAGAAAAAGGTTTTGAACGGGTGAATTTTGAAAACTATCTTTACATGTATTTTGAAAAATAAAAAGCTATTTTTTACATAATAATAAATAAATGTAACTTGGAGAAAATAATTAATTAAAAAAAAAAAAAGCTGTGTACTAGAAGTGACATAATTGTGGAGGTACTAGGGGATAGATTTAAAAGATAGAGAAAATAAAAGAAAATCAAGGGAAAAAAATCAAGCTATATTACTGCCAATCTATTATATCTACTTTCCAGTCTCTCTAACTTTCCAGTGAAATATATTCCTACTCACCATTTTTTAAAATGAACTTTGCTTAATACAACATAAAAAATCTGAGGCCTTTCAAATGGAAGGGCCCTTTTCCTCTCTTCCTTCTCTCATATCATTAAGATATCTTCCCATACTATCTGTTTAATCCCACTATCTTGGATGAAGAAATGTCCTTGCTCCTTGCTCCTTGTTAAAGCCAATCCATTTACATATTCCCTTGGTATTATTCCTTATCATTTCCTCCAACAGATTGTCCCCAATATCATACCCACTTTTTCTTTGCTTTCTTCTTTTTTCCTGGATTCATCTATGCTGCCTAAAAATATGCCCATATTCTCACTATCCTTAAAAAAAAATCTTCAATTGATACAACCATGCTTAATAACTATCTTTTTCTATTTCTCCTTCTTTTCTAAACTAAACTGCTTAAGAAATCCATCTATACTAGGTACCTTCACTTCCTGTCCTACTAAATTCTTTACAATCAAGCTTCCTATCTAATCATTTAATAAAAACTACCCTAAGATTACCAATGATCTCTTAATTGACAAATTTAATGAGCCTTTCTCAATCTTCATCCTTTTGACTTCACTAAGTCCTTAATATTGATCATTTTTTTCCTTCTGGATGTAATGTCCTTTCTTTTTTTCATGATACTTGTTTCTCTTTATTCTCTTACTTATATGATTTCTCCTCAGTGTCCACTGGATATTCATTTATACTATGTCTACAAAGCATGGGTATCCTCCAAAGCTCTGTTCTCGGCATTTTTTCTTTTTATTCCATAAAGTCTTTATTTGGAGATAAGATCCTCCTAAGGCCCCACAGATTCAATTACCATCTTGGTGCAGATATTTGCTGTGTCAATAAATTTAAATTTAATTTCTTCCTTGAGCCATAATCTCACAGTATCAATAGCCTTGTGACATCTCAAACTAGATATCACCTAAGAGTCTCAAATTAAGACTATCCAAAACAGATCTCATTATCTTCTCCCCTGAATCCTCTTCTCTTCCTAACATTCCTATCACTATCAAGGTGATTATTTATTTTCTTCCCAGACAGCCATGTTGTCAACATTGACTCATCACTCTCTTCATAGATATAATTAACTTCCAAGTCTTATTCACATCTCATATACATCCTTTTCCCTCCAATCAACTAACCGATACCTTAAATTCAAAAATGCATTCTCTTCTACCTGAACAGTTGCAAATGCCTTCTAATTGATCTGACTCTTTTTTTCTCTACCCATTTCAATCCCTCTTCTATATAGCTGCCAAAATGATTTTCCTAAAATATAGTTCTGCTTGTATTACCTCCTACTCAATAAAATCAAGTGTGTCTTATTATCTCTAGGATAAAATCCTTTGTCACTTAAAGCTCTTTACCCCCTGACTACTTCTTACCTTTCTACTCTTCCCATATATTATTCCCCTCCACGCACTCTACTAAGCAGAAATATTGGCCTTGCTGCTATTGACAAATAACATTTCATCTCCAAGTCTTTCCACAGTCTATATGCTATGATTCTCTCCAACCCCCTCTCCCTTTTCATCACTACCTCTTAATTTCCAGTTTCTTTTAAGACTAACTTCAAATGGTACCTTATTTTGAAGGTTTTTCCTGTTCATCCTACTTACTTACCTCAGTGTCTTATTCATGAAGAATATATTCTACCAAATCTTGTGTACAATTTGTATGTGCCTAGTCATTTACCTGTTTGTCTATCAGAATGTGAGTTCTTGGAAGGTAAGGATTGTTTTTGCTTTTCATTACATATCCCCAATTCTTCGCACAATGCTTAGAATACACTAAGTACTTAATAAACACTTAAAGACTAAATGACTAGTAAAACTGTCATTTTGTCAACTAAATAAGAAAGGTGTCCCTTTTGTTTAATAGTGACCAAACTAAAAGCGAGAACAATTATTTTCAGTAAAAACATCATATTCCAGACAATGTGTAGCTATAAACATTGTGAAGTTGGCTTCAGTTTTACCACTGCTATGGAATTTCACCATCTGCTTTACAATAGCATAAAATGTGGACTGGCAAAGGCTTAAAGTCTCTTATTATTTTACAAGAGCAATTCTGTGAATAAATACTTTCGAAAGAGATCCTTAAACATTTAACAAATAATATATATCTGACAAAGTGAACTAAAATGCAAAAGTAGATTATGTTTTTTTCCATATTAATAACAGATTAGATATAAAACAGGAGAAAGTATGTTCATCTAACATGTTTGTAATGTCACAGAGAAAATCCATTATAATCTAAGTTCAACAAAAAGCAACAAAAAGGTAAAAATATTATGTTGTGATCCACATTTAATCCCCATAATTCTCTCTCTGGATGCAAATGGCTCTCACCATTTCTACTGGCTTTGGCCTGAATCACTTCATTACTGAAAAGACCAAGTCTATCACAGTTGATCATCACATAATCTTGTTGATGCTCTGTACAACTGAAACTCAAAATTTTTTTTATTATTATTTTTTAAAATAACTTTTTATTGATAGAACTCATGCAGGGTAATTTTTTTACAACATTATCCCTTGCATTCACTTCTGTTCCGATTTTTCCCCTCCCTCCCTCTACCCCCTCCCCTAGATGGCAAGCAATCCTTTACATGTTGAATAGGTTACAGTATATCCTGGATATAATATACGTGTGCAGAACCGAACAATTTTCTTGTTGCACAGGGAGAACTGAATTCAGAAGGTATAAATAATCCGGGAAGAAAAACAAAAATGCAAGCAGTTTATATTCATCTCCCAGTGTTCTTTCTTTGGGTGTAGCTGCTTCTGCCAACTTTGATCATTTGAAACTTAATTAGCTCTCTTTATGGAAGAGATCCACTTCCATCAGAATACATCCTCAAACAGTATCATTGTTGAGGTATATATAATGATCTCCTGATTCTGCTCATTTCACTCAGCATCAGTTCATGTAAGTCTCGCCAGTCCTCTCTGTATTCATCCTGCTGGTCATTCCTTACAGAACAATAATATTCCATAATGTTCATATACCACAATTTACTCAACCATTCTCCAATTGATGGGCATCCATTCATTTTCCAGCTTCTAGTCACTACAAACAGGGCTGCCACAAACATTTTAGCACATACAGGTCCCTTTCCCTTCTTTAGTATCTCTTTGGGGTATAAGCCCAGTAGAAACACTGCTGGATCAAAGGGTATGCACAGTTTGATAACTTTTTGAGCATTGAAACTCAAAATTTTAAAAACAAATGTAAAAAAAATTGTTTTACATGAAACTGGGGAAAATAAAAATATTAAATATAAAAAACAATGATATTAAAATATCATTGGGTTTTTTTTTCTTTTTTATATTTAATAGATATTCCCCTGGAAAAAAATCTTAGTCATTTTTTCATAATATTATTTCATCTAATCTATGAAGCTGCTGAGAATCTTTACTGAACAGTAAAAAATATTTGGGCACTTAAGCATATTTAATGGGAAACCCTTTTTGATAATGTTACAAAATCAGCATCAGGAAGAAATTTGGACTGAGAATGCAAGAAAGACATGTTTTCTTCATCATCTTCCTCTTTTATAAATATTAAAGATTTTTACATGAGTACAGACTCTGTTCTATGCAAAGATAAGTCAGTTATCCCAGTAGCATTTGGAAATACATATTTTATTTGACAGTATTTGTAAATAATGCCTTTTCAAAATAACTTTCAATGTGGAAATACTTCCATATGCCATAAATATTGGCTAGGAAAGAAAATGGCTTTACCAGTTTCCTAACTGGAAAGAAAAATGCATTCTAATGTATATATCACATTATGCTACTTCATATACACATTTAGTAATTGTGTCTCCTTAAAATTAAAAGTAAAGAGCTTTTTAGGATTATAGTCTCAATTTTAATAAAAGTTACATAGTCTCATGTTAAAATAGAATTAGGAATTCAATGATAATTTACTCAGATTATAAACAAGTCAGCTAATGAAAGTAAAATTCTGAAGAATAACTGAATGAGTGAAAACATTTACTAAATACTTATTAGGAACCAGATATAGTGCTAAATGCTGAGAATATAAAAAGGAGAAATAGTCCCTACCTTGAAGGAACTAACGAGCTAAGAAGAGGCAATATATATAGGATAGTGATGGCCAAGCTAGAATTAAGCTACAGCGATGGTGAGTGGAGTGACAGGGCAATTAAATCAGTCAATAAATATTTATTAAGCACATGCTAGGCACTGTGCTAAGGACTGGGAATACAAAAGAAAAAAAGATAGTCCCCATCCTTAGGGAGCTTATAATGTAATGGAGGAAAACAATATATAAAAGGAAGTGGAAAGGAAGTAAGGAGAAGAGAAGGCATACAATCCAAGAGTATGATGACAAAATCTAGAGCAGTATACCAAGAAAGAAAATGTTACATATGACTAGCCTGGGTACCCTCTTTATATGGAAGTTTTGAGAGCTCTCTATCTTTCCCCTTTCCAATCAAAGGAAAGGGATCTTTTCCAGAAGCAAAGGTAATATTGACTTGATTATAGCACCTAGTGGTAAAAGTAAGAAAAGATAATGGGAGAAAGAGAACAATAGCAAGATGATGGTGTGGTTCAGTTTTTGGAGCCATTGAGATCTTACTAATCATCATGTTACCAGTCAGGAGCTAGAGATGAAATTGGATAATAAAGGAGGAAGCAGAGTGACATGGAAGGATGGGTGAATAACAAGGGCCAGACAGATAGAATAAATGCTCAACAATCAGCACAAGTCTCAGAGTAGAAACTGGAAAGCCACTTGAGATGTGCTTGAGATAGGGAGGAAGAAGACAGGTTCCTAGGATCAGGGCAGACTTAATAAGTTTTCAACAAACAGCCAAGCCCCAGGGCAGGAGTTTAAGAAATTCAACTGGGAAAAGACATGGCAAGAAACAAGATGGCATTGCAGGAATGAAGTACGGCCAAAACAAAAGTTAGGAAATGTGAAATGGAGTGTTGTATGGGGTTGTTGTTCATTTTTCATTTTTCATTTTTATTTTTTTTATTTTTTATTTATTTTTTATTTTTATTTATTTATTTTTTTTTTTTGCTGAGGCAATTGGGGTTAAGTGACTTGCCCAGGGTCACACAGTTAGACAGTGTCTGAGACCAGATTTGAACTCAGGTCCTCCTGACTTCAGGGCTGGTGCTCTATCCACTGCGCCACCTAGCTGCCCCCATTTTTCATTTTTAAAGAGAACCAATGCCATCACAAGGGAGATGTCTTGGTTTGTAAGTGAATTGGATATGAGTGGGGTAAAGCTGAGCAAAGTCATCAAACTCACTCTCTCTTCCAGTCTTTGGAGTCCAGTGGCAAAACAAAGGACAAGAGGCCCAGGAGAAAGTGGGTGATTTTGACCTTTCTAAATGTCTCAGTTTGTCTGAGGACATGCCCATTATATGACAAAGGGACAGGTAAGAGTTGAGACAAAAGATGGCTCAATTTATCATCACGAAGATATTAATTTGTAAGGGCAAAGCCATCAGAATTTCTTGTCAGAACAGAAAACAATTGCTATTTACACTCATTCTAAGCCATCAAAATCTAAATACTGAATCACAGAAGCTTGGGTTGAGGCTGTTACTAGCCCTTCAATAAAAGCCAGAGAGATATGGCTTTAAAGGCTAATCAAGTAGCTCCATTTAAAACACAATGGGATTTTTAAGGCTATCTTTTCAGAACTATATTTTTTAAAAATTAAAAATGAAAAGGGAGGGGAAGGAAAAGAAGAAAATGAGTTCAAATCTGACCTTAGACACCTCCAGAAAAAGAAATGATCAAACTAAATAAAGTGTTGTATGTGAAAAATAGTATAGACCAGGATGGCTGAAACACAGGAATACACTGAAACAAATAAGGTATAAGAAGACTAAAAAGTTTTAGTGGATAAGGAGAGGTCTATTGAGGAAGGCAGGATAATGAGAACAAAAGTCATCCAGGTTCCTAGCCTCATGGCAGGTAGTTATTGTTATTGTATAGTATAGTTACGTGCTATAGGAAATGTGTCTCACAATAGGCACAAATAAGATGAGGTATGTGCCAAGAAAAATCACAGCAATGAGGAGGTAGAAACAGGCATGCCCTCAGTTATTTACCTTTACCTACTGCTTGCTAAAGGTGAAAATAGAACCAGGCTGTGCTTGATATTGTAGGTACACAAAAATGTTCCATTCTACAACTTTCAAAGTAATCATTTAAGGAAGTAGCCAGAATCTCAGAAATGAAAGAAATTTCAAAGGCCATCTAATAAATATGTACCTGAACAAGAGGTCATTCTATAACAGAGCCAACAAGTGAACATCTAGCATTTGCTTAAAAACTTCTACAAATAGGGAACCAGATATAGCCTGAGAGAGCCCATGCCGTCCCTGGAAATCTCTAATATTAGGAAGTTCCTCCTTAAATGGGCTAAAAATATGCCTCCCTGCATCTCTAACCCATTGTTCCTTGTACCCTCTAGCATCAAGCAGAACACATAGCTATTCCTTCTCATCCATGAAAGCCCTTGAAATACTGCATATAGTATCATACCTATATCTGGACATATTGTAATTAATAACCCTTCTACAGTGGAATATAAGCTCTTTGATAGTAAGGATATCATTTTCTCCTTTTACTTAACTACCTTGTACATGATAGGCATCTAACCAATATCTTATGTATCACATAATAACAAGCTTGAAAGGGATCTCAAAAAGAGTTCAACCTGTATAGGAATTTCTCATATAACTTATATGTACATTGGGCATCCTGACCTCACTTAAAGAAAAATATCTAATGAAGAAAAACTCACAGTGACTTGCAAATAGGAAAGGCTTAACTTAACTGAACTTATTACTCTTTTCAATTCCATTTTTGGAAAGTTCTAATTCTTAAAAAAGTATTTTTCTTATAAAATCTGTCTTTCTAAAAAATAAGCAAAAATCAAATTAAATTTAAAAATCTGGCTTTCTGTAAGAAAAGACCACTGCTTCTAGTAGTACTTTTTGAAACCAGGAGGAAGTCTAGTCCCTCTTCTAAATGAAAATCTTTCAAATATTCAAGGAAAGCTATTCATTCCTTCCCAAGTTTTTTTTTAAGATTAAATATCCGCAATTACATTAACATGATCTCAACAACTTTTATCATGCAAGTTATCATCCTCTCAATACCTTCCAGCTTTTCAATGTCCTTAAAATGTGGTGTCAAGAACACAAAACTCTAAACTGGTCCAACAAGGACCAAGTACAATAGGATTGTCATATCTCAAGTCCTCAATGCCAGATCTCTCAATGTAGTCTAAGATAAAATGATTATTTTGGATAATTATATCAGTTGTTGACACATGCTGAACTTATTTCTATTTCATTAAAACTTTTTAGATGAACTACTGAATGTAATCATCTCCTATCTTCTTCTACTAGCTAAGTTGATCTTTTGAGTAAAAGTCTAGTGATATATATGAACAATTTATCTTAAATAGAAAAATGAGATATTTCAATAAAATGTGTATAGACAAAAGATTTGTGGTTTCATCAGCAAAGGGAACTTCTACCAAAGTGTGTTACAATCCATTTAAAAACTTAAATTATGTTTTATGAAGTTGCTTCTAGAGGGAATGAAGGCCATTATCTATCATAATGTAAAATGTTTCAAGTTTCATGATTTTTTTCAGAACCATGCACAAACAAAAAGTTTTTGATTACAAAATGATCCCCTTCCCCAATTTTATTTTTCAATTCTCCCAATCCCACCTTGCTCCACCCCTAAGTTCTACATATTCTAGATGCTATTTCATAAGCAACTGGGTAATCAAATCTATCCCGAAGTAAGAGAATTAAGTCCCTTCTAGTTCTAAGAGTCTAAGAATATAAAATAACATCAATTGTATTTACCTGCTGTGGAAAACATGTTCTTACTGAATGTTCTGTGTATCCAAAAGAAGGGCCTTCAAAAACAGCTGTAGGGAGCTTCAAAACTTCCTTCAGAAACTGGTCAAACTTAGTGAATATCATTAAGCCATTGGAATCTGACATCTGTGAGAAAATATCTGCAAGCACAAAGCAGAATGAAAAGAGTATTATCATATTAGGTTATATTATATTAATATATTATATTATCCTTCTTTAAACTTCTACATAACTCTTGCCACCAGTTATCAATTTGAAAGTATTACAAAATAACTGTGACTTATATATCAGGATATAATCTATTCTAATTCTTTTTTTCCATTAATGGCTCACTCTGTTTCAAACCTTTAACCTTTTCCCAACCATCTAATAATGAAATCTAACAATTTAATCTTATATGAGTCAGCTATATTTTTGTACCTTTGAATTTAAGAAAAAAATATATACACTTGAATACCAATAAAGTGCCATATGAAAGTCTATATGTTGGTGAAGGGTGTTCAAATGAAATGATACTTGTATACCAGGGGTAAGATTCACAAATGCGAGAGCTTCAAAGCCCTTACAGATCATTTTTATTATACAGATGAAAAAACTGAGACCTAAAGAAGTATGCCATGTATGATTTAATAGGTAGAAAGAGTATATGTCCATTTTCTGATCAGCATATATCAAATTTAAATAAAAAGACTACTGTAATGATTATTAAATAACAAATTATTGGCAAAACCCAGTGTTTTTTTTTTACTTTCCTATAACCTCCTTTTCTACTAGGACAAATCAGCATCTAAAGGACCTTGTGGATAATGAGATTGGCTTAACTTTCTCTTCAATGTTGTTCAGAACCCATCCAAGTACGGAAGCTGATGTCTTCTACTCAGACTTGGGTGGGGGGGTAATCCTTTGTCTAGATTGCTGAGGCTGGGGGGTGCTTTGGGAGTGAACATGATCCAAGTCATGTACCTAATCTCTCATTGGAATGGGTCCACTTTCATTATAATATTTATTCTTCTCATTAATTGTTTGATTGCCACTCCCTGTTACAAGAGTTGATTCTATGAGGGATCTTTGGCATTCAAGAGGGTCACTGACGCCTTTTATTAATTACTCACTAGCATAATTAATAAAATGATTACTACGTTTCTTGCACTTTTTATATATCATATTGCCTTAAATTCAAATTCCTTCCATCTCAAGGACAATATGAAGGTCCACACAGAGACAGGTAGTGGTGTAGTAGATAGAGTACTAGGCCAAAATTAGGAAGCCCCAAGTTCAAATCAAGCCTCAAATACTACTAACTGTGTAACCCTGGGCAAGTTGCTTAATCTCTGCTTACCTCAGTTTCCTTAACTGTAAACTGTGAATAGGTATACTCTCAACTCATAGGATTGTTGTCAGTATCAAATGGGATAACATTTGTAAGAAAAAGCTTAGTAGAGTGAATGGTCCATAATAGATGCTATATAAATATTTATTCCCTTCCCTTCCCTTGTCTTTTGCCACTTCCACAAAAGGGTAGCTGCTGTTGTCAATATAACATTTTTTTTTTTTACTAAATTTGTTTTACTTTTTCTTTGGAAACAAAAACCTTTCTGATGGCAGGTAGTTAATTCTTTCTTGCCTAAAATTAATATAGAATTCTCCTCAGAAACAATGGGGCTAGGGTAAGGAAATGGAGGAAGAATAATCATGCATTTAGAAACCATGTCTTCACTGAATGAATAGGAATTTAGGAATTGGACTTGTACCAACAGGAAATCCTATGTATCACAGACAGACAAAATCATAAGTTAAACAAACACAAGAAAACAAGAGAAATTAGCTATTTCCAAATCCTTTTGTCAAACACGAAAGGCCATCCCAATGAGAATATAAGGGAAGCAGCAAGAAGAAAAATACAAAAAGTAGATTAAAAAAAACCAAACAGATGGGCTGGGATTATCAATACAATTGCTATCTAGGGATGTACCAAGTTAAGGATCCCAGAGCCTCAGAACCAGCACTGACCTGGATTTGGTCCTTTCTTCCTTTGGCATCTGGTATCTCTATCTCTCACTACTGAATCAGAGGGATAATGGCTGCTAGAATCCTTTCCCTGCACTTGAACAAGTCCAGAATTCTGGTCCATGGATCAACATAAAGAACAAAGCAAGGAAGATCTAACCAGAGGCCACCTTGAATACAAACCCATGGGAATCCTTCCATGTTCATAGAACATTCAGACCTGAGTAAAAATGTTCTTATCTGCTCTGAACTGATCACAACTTAAGAAATTCCTGGCCCACTTTAAAGAAACTCAAGAAAAAAAATTAAAGAAACTCTCTAATCTATAGCCCCAATTACCTCCAAATCAAAAAGCAATGGGCTTAACTTCTCAATCACAATCTTTTTGTTAACTGGCTGAAGATCATACTTCCGAGAAATCCAGTCTCTTATTTAGCAGGCATTGGTAAAGATAGACAGGCTTAGCTTAAGCAATCTAACCCTGTTTTCTAGAAATCTGAATCCCATTTATGTGAATACTACCAATTTGAAAACTGCCCAACTTTTGTGTACTACATTAAAGAAAACATTCAGCTTAATAAAGACATCTTGCAAAGTATAAGAACCCTTCTAGATATTTAAGCTGAAGCATCAAGTACTAATGAAAAAATGACAAGTGTATAGTTAATATATTAAGGGATCAAAAATAGTCTCCAAAACATTTTTGAAACAAACAAGAAATAGTTACACCTAGAAAAAGTGTTATTTTAAAAACTCACTTAGTAATAGAATTTTAAAAGTAAACTAATGGATTTAGAAAACAAAATGATAAATTTGTAAGATAATGACAGAAGCACAAACAATAGATTAACAGGAATTTCAGATGATCCTCAAAAAAAAAAAAAAAAAAACCTTGCATTTAATAATAGATAACATCTATATATTGCTTTAAGATTTTTTTTAATGCCTTACAAATATTATCTCATTTGATTCTTCCAGCATCTTTGGGAGTCCATGATATTACTATCATCTTTACAGAGAAAACAGGAAGAGAAGAATTAAAGTGATTTGCCCAAAGTTACACAGCTGGGGTCATCTTGACTCCAACAATATTCTATCCACCATGCCACCTAGCTGCAACACCTAGAATACACAACAAACTAAAGAACATTTTGCCTTAGTGAACATTTTACAGGCAGAAAATACACAAGACACCAGATGGGAGAAATCCTAAATTTAATCCCAAAGATATGGAATCATAAAATATATACATAAAATATAAGAAAATATTATTTGGTAATAAATAAAATCAAATAAAAATGTGAATTAGAGAAAAAGCATCAAAGTTATATAAAATATATAATATTTTGTAAATGTGTATATGGAACTTGACTATAAATTTATATACCATGTAGCATGATTATATTATTTACACACAGAAGAATTCACTTCAAATAAAATATAGAATTTCTCAACAAATGACAACATGAAAGCATGAAAGGGAAAAGAAAATCCAAAATGACAGAATAAATTATTTATGAAAATAATAACATCTTAAGACTTAAGCATTAATATACAGGTTTGACACCTAGAAACCTTTTTAATTATAAAAGAAATAAATTGGGATAGAATGCACATCATGCTAATCAACATAAAGTATAAAGTACATGAAAAATTCATTATTATTTAAAATTTTTTCCCAAATACATGTAAAGATGGTTTTCAACATTCATTGATATTTATTATTTAAAAGAGACTTAATAAACATGAAAAAGTTATAAGAACAAAAAAGGGAAAAGAGGAAGAAAGATATTCCCAAAGACAAAAAGCTCCTCTAGCTAGACTAATAAAGGGGTTTATAACTCATTTGATAAGAATTAAAATATTGAAACCTAGTAATAATTTTTAATCTATTATCTTTGAGAAACTTTTGAAATTATTCTTCTACCATTCTACTAATGAACTTGATCAGAATATATTATACATTTCCCTTTATTCTCTACTTCTCCTTTCTCTTTATTATATTCCCTTTCTGCAATTTAATCTCACATAATACACTGAATTTACCTAAAGAGGGTATTGGAGGATTTAATCTATGGTGTTTGAAAGCTGATCCTCTACCATGACTTCTCCCCCCCTCCCTTTTTTTTTTTTTAACATTTCACTTCTGACTCTATTTGCTTATGTATTTTTAGAGAGAAATCTCTCGATAGACCCATGATTGTTGTTTTCTTTTCTTTTTTAATCCAAAAGGTGTCTTCCTCTTTCTGGATATTTTTGTTTCAATCCTCTCTACTAATGGAGTAATTTGTTTCATATCTAATTTCTTCCTTCTCTATAGTTATTTAATTTCTTGTATTTCAAAATGTTTGCAAGTCAAATAATATACGCACATCTGTTTTGTTTTCTTTTGGTAGGAATGTTTCAAATGCTTTTTATTGAATGCCTGCCTTTTTCATTAATGATCTGACTCAGATCTGTAGGGTATGTCATTTTAGGTTGCATTCTGAACTACCATTCATTTATATTTGAAGGTAATTTGAATACTGCTTGCTTTATTTGTTGTAATTGGAACTGTTAGATTTAGCCACTCTGTGTCTTGAAGTTTGAGATATAGGGTGTTTTCCCCTAAAAATAATCTGTACATTTTTTCAATTGGTGTTCTGTCTTCTGTATTCAAAAGTTCTGGACAGTTTCCAAGTGTTATATCTCACCTTATGGCATTTAGGTTTTTTAATTTGATGATTAATTTAATGATCCTTAAATTGTCTCCCATAAATTCTGTCTCCAAAATCAATGAATTTCACTTGAATAAAGATTTGGGGTTTTTTTTTTAATATTTTGCATTTTGCTTCCCTTCTTCCAGCCTGACCTCAATTCAGTGTATCTATTTTCCCAATCTATTGTTTTATTTCACTCCTTTGAAGACTCACAACCATGTATTTAGATTGACTATTCCAAAGCTCCTTAAACTGTGGGTTGTGACCTCATATGGGGTTGTGACAAATTTAGCAAGAATGAAAGGTTTCTGAATGTAATCAATTCAAAAATCAAATGTGTAATGAATCCAAGGTGTTTTTGGCAGCACTTATCCATGCTGCATCATGCTTTTTCACTACATTCTTGGTTCTGAACATATAACACACATACTCTGTGCTAAGCATGCACAAATGCTGCCAGAAACACCTCAGCTCAGATCCAAGATGGGGTTATGCAAAAGTTTCTTAGGTGAAAGAGGGTTATTAACAGAAAAAGTTTAAGAAGCCCTGACCTATTTTGCCAATTTGTTATGGAGGACATAAATTCTATCTAACTTCTATAAATTCTATCTAACTAAATTCCTTCTGACCTCTCTTGATTCTAAACATTTTGCTGCAGTTTCATTATCTCTTGAAAATTCACAAAATGATGTTTTATCACATATTCCTTTGCAATTGTTTTAAAAGAGGTTTGTAATTTGTGGAAAAACTTTGGTGTTCACATTCATGTTCATATCTAACTTTAGGATCTTCTTTGTCTGATTTATCTGTTCATACTTTAGATTTTTAATTGAATTTTCTTATTCTTGAAATCTAAATGTCAATCAACCTGAAATTTTTGTCTAAGAAAGTGAGAAAGAAAAAAAAAATCAAAACCAAAAAAAGTCTGTTTCCCTCTCAGGAACTAAATTGAAGGAAAACAAAAATACAGAAAAAAAAAAACAAACTGTAGGCTAAATTTCCTAATGAATAGTAATGTAAACATTTTAAATGAAATACTACTTAGAAGTTTACAGCAATACATCACAAAGATCATTCACTATGACCAGATGAAATTTATACCAGGAAAGCTTCTATTTTAGGAAAAGAATAACTGACCAGATCAGTAAAAGTTAAGATGGGGGAGAAAAGGTAGGAACTTGCCTGAGTTCTCCCCTAAGCCCCTCCAAATATCTTTAAATAATGAATCTAAACAATTTTTAGAGGATCAAAACACAAAAAAGTGAAGTGAAACAATTTTCCAGCCCAAGGTAGTGTGGAAGCTCAGGGGTCTGTGGCATTGGAGTAATTTTGAAGTATAATCACAGTGAAGGTTATACCAGCAGAGTCCCAGCCCCAGAAAAAGGAACAGGCCTGTGGGGCCTCTAAATTGGCAGTGGTGGCAGTGATCTCCAGATCTCTCCATCCATAGAGGCCAAAGACAGGAAAAGTTTGATATACTAGGATGTGAGTCCCAACCCAGGAAATGGCTTTGGAAGTCACTGAAATGCAGAGGCTGCAATAGTGCTAGTAGCATCAGGGACTGGGGCAGTGGCAGCAATCATGGTGTGACTGAGGCAGCAACAGCCTCCCAGTAGCAACATTAACAGCTTTCAGAGATCTCACAAGTTCCCGAAGAGCTAGTCAAAGTGAGTTTTCAGGGAGCTCTTTACTGGTACTATGACAGGACTCTGTTGTTTTGCCTACACTTGGATCTGGGTAGCAATACTGATTCACAGTAGAAGTCCCCTAGAAGGGCCTCAAAAAGTTGTACAAAACCCCTGAAACTTGGGACATTACACCCTACACCCAGGAAACAGAGCCCTACTTTAACAAAGAGTTAAAAGACAAAGAATAGACTGGGGAAATAAGCAAATAACAGACAAAGATTCTGACACAAAAACCTACTCTGGTGACAAGGAAGATCAAAATATACACTAAGAAGATGATAACAAAGTCAAAACTCCTGCATCTAAAGCCTCCAAGAAAGATAAGAATTGGTCTCAGGACATGGAACTATTCAAAAAGGATTTTGAAAATCAAGTAAAAGAGGTAGAAGAAAAATTGGGAAGAGAAATGAGAGTGATGCAAAAGGAAACACAAAAATCTAACAAAGAGAAGAATTCCTAAAAAGCAAAATTGACCAAATGTAAAAGGAGATACAAAAGCTCACTGAGAAAAACAATTCTTTAAAAATTAGAACTGAGCAAGTAGAAGCTAATTAAGATAAAATAAAACAAAACCAAAAGAATGGAAAAAAAACAGGAGGAAAATGTGAAATATCTAATTGGAAAAAAAAAACCTCTTACCTAGAAAATAGATCCAGGAGAGAGATAATTTACATATTTTTGGTCTACCTGAAAGCTATAATTTAAAAAGAAGCCCAGATATCATCTTTCAAGACATTATTAAGGAAAACTGCCCTGATATTCTAGAACCAGAGGGTAAAGTAAAAATTAAAGAATCTACCAATTACTTCCTGAAAGAGATCCCAAGATGAAAATTCTCAGGAATATGATAGTCAAATTCCCAGATCAAAGAGAAAATATTATAAGCATCTAGAAAGAAACAATCCAACTATAGTAGAGTCACAGTCAGGATAACACAAGATTTAGCAGCTTCTACATCAAAGGATTGGAGAGTTTGGAATATTATATTTCAGAAAGCAATGGAGCTAGGATTACAACCAAGAATAACCTACCCAGCAAAACTCTGTATAATTCTTCAGGGAAAAAGCTCTCATTCAATGAAACACAGGATTTTCAAGCACTTGTAATGAAAAGCTGAATAGAAAATTTGATTTTCAAATACAGGACTCAAGAGAAATATAAGGAGATAATCAGGAAAGAGAAATCATAAGGCTTAATAAGCCTTTATCTTAATAAGATTTATCTGTTTACATTCCTACAATATATTGTTTGATAACTATTTATATTTCTACATGGAAAGAGAATACTTGTAACTCATAAGAACTTCCTCATTATTGGGGTAGTTAAAAGGAGTATGCATAGACAGAGGACACAGGTGTGAGTTGAATAAGAATAATATCTAGAAAATAAAATAAAATAAAGGCGTGAGAAAGAAATGTATTGAGAAAAAGGGAGAGATGAAATGGTGTAAATTATCTGCCATAAAAAGGACAAGAAAAAGCTTTTACAATGGAGGAGAAGAGGGACAAGGAATAGGAAGTGGTCAATTTTATATCCCTAAGTGGATGGTATATTTCTTAGTGCCAGGCAAATAGTTCTTGATTAATATGCTGTTATCCCCTTCATACCACAGCTTTGTCCATCATGGTTCTGATATATCACGGGTCAGCATAAGAAATTAAATGGGATTTTGGGGGGGAGTTCTACAGAAGCTACAGATATCGTATGAAAGCCAGCAAATGACGAAGTTTTAGAAACTCAGAAATGTATAAAATACATGTATAATATTATATAACATTTTATATTCTAATACTATAAATATATCCAAATTTTACAATAAGATACCAAAAACACTCCATAAAAGAAAAAGAAAAAATGTATACTTTTTCTCTGACATAAGAGGGGTGGGAGAGAGGGAGGTGAAGCAATGCATCTTCATCCCCACCCCCATGAGGAAAAGATAACAACATATAATTTTATAGCTCTTGTCTTCACTTTAGATCAATATCATATACAATAGCAATTTTCTCACCAGCTTTTTGGGTTTGTTTTTATTTTTTTGGCTAAAACTGAGTTCTCTTTGTTTTCTCAGTTTTGTCTATTCCATTTATTGGTTTGCCATTCTGTTTTGTTTTCCTATATTCACTCCCTCTTCTCTTAGCTTCAGAATAGCAGCCGTTGTGAAAGGATAAAAGTGATGCTTAATACAGTGATTGGGGTCACTGAGAATTTTCTTATATTGTCTGAAAGGAAACTAAAGGAAATTCACTTTTGTAATAAGATCTATTTTATGTTGACATGTTTCCTATAATTATATGAAAAACTCTAACATGGCATTAGTATAAAATAATTACATAAAACATGAAAGGAGGATGCTCCAATAGAGAGAACATAATGTATAAGATAAATTTAAATTTCTTTTTAGAAGGCGACCTTAAGTATAGGATAATCTATATGTGTGGGTAAATAGTTTAAAAATAAATGTTTCCTTAAAAATTAAGACTGCACATCAACATACCAACTCAGAAGGTTTGGTAACTATTTACATTTAAGTTAACTGAAGCCTAACACATCCTCCCAATTTTTCAGTAACTCCTAAGTCTTCATGAATATTTTTTGCCCATTAATCTCTAGAACTTTTTCTCTTATATCTATGATTATAGTTATTATGACCTGAATCTTTGCATTTCAACTTTTTAAAAACTCTGTATTACTTAATAAAAATCTTTTTAGATTTTCTCCTCATTTTTATTGATTTTGGCTATATCATAATATTGCATTATAACTTATGTAACCATTTACCTACAGTTGGACATTTATGTTGCTTCCTTCACACTTTAAAAGGGCATATTTCTTAAAATGGAATTAATAAGTTGAGTATGATCATTTTTGTAATTTTTGCTGTATGGTTGTCCAAAAAGATTTTTTACAATTTATAGTTAAACTAGCAATCAACAATCATATCAGCTTTTCTTTCCAGCATTGAATTTAATTGCTTTTAATTATTCTAGTTAACTTCATGAATGTAAGATGATGATAAATAATATATGATATGATAAATAAATATAATATGATAAATAAATAATAAAAATTATGATAAATAATTTTTAAATTTATATCTCTTTTGCCTACCAAATGGGAAATGGCTAAACAAAATGTAATGTAATAAGTATTATTGTGCTCTAAGAAATAACAATTATAACGAATATAAAGAAATATAGAAAGACATATGAACTGATACAAAGTTAAGTAAGCAGAATTAGAAAAATTTTAGTAACTGCTACTAGTGAATGGAAAGAACTAAAAGGAAGGAAGGAAGGAAATAAATGAATGTTTTGGAATTACAAAAAACAGGCTTTGTCCCAAAGGAAGAAATAGGTGAAGACATCTCACTAATGCCTTTGCAAAGGGATTTACATAAGATTTTTTAAAACGATAAAAAATTAAAAATAAAAGAAAAAAACAAAACAGAACTCCATCCACTCTATAAATACATAAAATGACTGCCAGAATTATATCAAAGAAGAGTGAAGACAAAGGCAGACAAGCATAAGTAAAAGCACAGGTACTGCTCAGATTAAGTTCAGGTGCCTACTTACAACTTTAGTTCAATTCCAAGGAATGCTTGTTGTATATTTTCTGGCAGAGTAGAAGTTCTGTGAGCAGAGAAAGGCTTGTCCACAATCTTAAACATCACCTCATCCTCTCCTAATCCTACATGCGTAATAATCTTTCTCAGATGGTGGGAATCAAGGAGAAGGCCCAACAAGAACCTAAAGCCATGGATACCACCATTTTTTTTATTGTGGTATTTATGTATTTTTTAATCATTTAACTTGCAAAAAGTCATTTCTACAGTTTTTACTAGGTTCCTTTTTATTTGTCACATTTTTAATGTAAATGGGTGTATATATATATATATATATATATATGTATATCTATAATAAAAGTGATCTTAACAGAAGCTATACAAAAAAAAAAAGAGAGAGATTCTGAAAATTAGTGAAAGGATGCAAATAACTAAGTGAAAAGAAATATAGTGACTTCATTTTAAAACAAATATACCTCCAAACATCATCCAAACTGATATTAACCAGGTAAATAATTTAATGCTGGTAATTATCATTACTGTATAATGTAAGCCATTAAACTTCATATTTAAAAGGGATTCTTAGGATCTAATCCAGGGATTCTTAATCTTTTTTGCATCATGAATCCCTTCTCAAAGACTTTTTAAATATATAAAAAGAATTACAAATAAAATCTATTAGAATAGAGATGTATTTTTTCCATTCAAGTTCCTAACCTCCTCCCAAAATAAATCTGTCTATCCCTTGTGAATCCATGGACCCCAGATAAAGAACCTCAATCTAGTCTAATCCTCAGATTTCACAAAGTAGAAAAGTAAAGCTCAAAGAAATTAAGGGAATTACCTAAACTCTACTGATGGGAAGTAAAGAAATGAGGGCTGTCTCACATCTCCAAATTTCAAATCCAGTACTTCTGTTCTTGTTCTGCTTCCTGTCACATTCTGATGGATAGTAGCAATTGGGATTTGAGTCCCCAGACTGATTAAACACATCTCTAAAAGATCATATTTCAGAATCCAGAAGAAGTAAATAATTACATCTTTGCATTTACATTTAAGTAAATAATCTTATTTTGTTAGGTAGTTAATTATCATAAATTGGCTTTAAATTTTTTATATTCTCAGTTTAGTCTCTATGTTAAAACAAATTTTATATTTTGTTAATAATTCTAAGTATATAGAGTCCTAACTATGCTCCCTCAGAATTTAGTATGTATGTGTACATATATAAATATATACTTATATATATATGCATGTGTACATATATACACATATGAACAAAAGAAACAGAGATTCCTGAGTTTGTCAAATTGTTTTGTCATCACTTCCATATAACTGGCACCAAGTCACTATAATATGTGAGGGCTGAGAATTTAGATGAGTTCTTAAAAAAATCTAATTGTAAATTACTCAAGTCTTTGACAACAATCAGAGATGTTATCTAATGCTAAAGGAAATTATATAGCCAAGTATAGAAAGAATAAATTTTTTAAAAAGAAAGACTAGAAAAATGAGAGTCAAAAATGTGATCAGAGAAAGCCAAATTGGGAAGAAGGAAAAAAACTGAATAAATAGGCACAGAGAATATAAATCTGAAGGCAAAAGAAAATTAAAGATAAATATTACATAGAACAGAATCAATGATTTGAAAAATAGAAGATAATAGAAAGTATGAACAAAAGATAAAAGAAAAATACATCATCAAAGTACCAAAGAATGATCATTTAGTATAACCCTCTGTTACTTGTTAATTCATTAACATTTCATTTATAAGACAATCTGAAACTATTTGCAACATTCTCAAAAACCAAGAAGAACCAAAATATAAGGCACTGGATATGTAGAGGTCATAAAATACACTTACTCAAAGGAGAACCTCCTAATATCCCTACTTAAATCTCATTTAGTTTTTTTTTTTTTTTTTTTTTTTTTTTTTTTTTTTTTTTTTTTTGCTGAGGCAATTAGGAGTAAGTGACTTGCCCAGAGTCACACAACTAGAAAGTGTTAAGTGTCTAAGGCCAGATTTGAACTCAAGTCCTCCTGCCTTTAGGGCTGGTGCTCTATTTATTACTTCACCTAGCTGCCCCAATAGTTCTCTTAACTTTATTTTTTTATATCTTTATTTGACTTGCTAAAGGAAGCCAAATACACAGTATATGGAATACATACAGAGTATGTCTTATGCCTTGTATCCTAGACTAGATGAATCTAAGGAGCTGATATCCTCCACATGTTCAGTCTCAGTTCCAAGAACTGAATCACCAGGTATTGCTGATTTAGACTTCTAACATAAAGCACTGGACATCCACACTCCCCACCCCCAGCTCCATACCCCACTCTTTAAGTTGGCCTGTTTTTAGAATGAGAAGAACCATGGATACTAATGCCGATTTCCTCACATTTTGCCATTTTAAACTCATCACACGAACCAGGAAGGTTAGTTTTTCTCAGTATATGGCCAACAAATTTCTACTTCCTGCTCTTTGAGCTCCAGAGGAGTAAAGGTGCTATATGCTGAGGCATTAAACTCTTGCTACTACCTCTCTGTATTTTCACTATCTCCTTCTGCCATTTCCTTACATTTTCTTCTAGAACCTCAGTTGTTGATTGATGTCAAACTCTCAGTGCCATTTGTGGTTTTCTTGACAAAGATACTAGAGTGATTTGCCATTTTCTTCTTCAGCTCATTTTTTAGATGAGGAACTAAGACAAACAGAATTAAAGGACTTGCCCAGGGTTACACAGCTATTAAGTGCCTGAGATCAGCCAGATCTGAATTCATAAAGATAAGCCTTTCTGATTCCATGTGCAGTGTTCTATTCACTGTACCACTTAGCTGCCCTCTAGAACCTTCACTCTATGATTTAATTTCCTTTTATCCTATTTTTCTTACTTTCACACACTATGTCTTTGTGCACTCACTCAAACTTGTCTGGAAGACATTCCTGGTCATCTACACTGCTGATTGCTCTTTCTCTCATGACTCATGTCTCCTGACAAAGAGAGCCAGGAAAATGAGTTGGATGGTATATTCCTTGCTCCCTACTGCTACTACTCAAGTATTCTGGCTTTCCAGTTCTATCACTCCCCTCAACAACCATAAAAGGAATAGTTCTTCTAATAGCCACACCAATTCCATGATTTCAAACTATCTCATCATACTTTCCAATTCTTTTATCTCTCCTTTTGGATCATTCGTTCTAAACTTGATCTTTATATGGATTCCAACCTTTCATCTATTTAATTTTCTGCATTCACAGTCTATACTCCAGCTCTAGCTTTACAATATTCTTTTTACAATCTTGACCTCAGAGTTCAACTATATACTTTGTGCTACCTTTGAATCACTTTCATCTTTGCCATATCATTTACACCTTGCCAATCCCTGGCTACAGGTTAAATCTTCTGTGTTCCTACTCCCATGATGAAAATTGCTGAAGGAATTCCCACCATCTGCTACTCAAAGGGCAGATAAACTAGCCTAGCCTCTCTAACAACCGAGGAAGTATAGAAGGGAGCAACAGATAAATAAAATCATTACTACAATCTTGACCAGTACTCTCCCTTCAAATTCCTTTGGAAAGAGCTTAAGACCCTGAGCTCAAGAACCGTGGAATAGAAGAGTCTCTTCTAGACCCATTCTCATAGACTACCTAACCTATACTTCCAGTATAATCTCTACAATTACTATCCAGGGAATGTACTCTTAGCAAATGAAGACCCAGAAAAGTTCTCAACATTGTCAAAGGGTTCAACATCAAACAATTATAGTTCTAACAGTGGCAATTACATAAGATAATAATGTATCTGTTACAGTACCCTAAAAACCAGAGAATCTTTCCGTCTTACTTGTAGCTGAAAATCTCCTATTTGTGCCATCTCCCCTATTAAAATGTCAGCTCCTCAAGAGTAGGAACTATATTAGATTTCTATTTGTATTACAAGAGTTCATTACCATGCTTAGCACCTAAGACCTTAATGAATATTTATACTTGCATTCTTTCCTGAATTTTAGTCTTGTAGTATCAACTGCCTAGTGGATGTTCTCTTAGCAAGGCAAGGCCAGAAGGAGACAGGCAGGCAAGAAGGCAGGAAAAAGTGATGGGCAGACAAACACAAATACAAACAAGCAAGACAGTATTTGTCTTGAGGATCTTACGTTGTAAAGGAGGAAGATAATACATAAAAGGGTGCTAGAAAAGAAGTGGGAGTTGAGGAAATATGAAGAGATTAAAAGCTAGCTCCCATGCCTGGAATTTACTCCCTTCTTTATCTCTGCCTCTCAGAATCCTTATAAGTTCAGTTGAGATGCCACCTAATCTGTGAAGCCTTAACTAATCATTCCAAGTAATAAGTTTTTTCTCCTTCCTATTACCTTGCCTTTTTTAGAATCTGTAGGTATATATATTTTTAAAATGCATAACTCTGGAGGCATTTAGTCCCTATCTATAATCCTTGAGGAAGTTAAGTACTTAATAAATGTTTCATTTAGGAAGTCAGAGGTGGATGTATACATTTTACAAAATCTTCCATCCAATGTTTCACTTAATAGACTTTTGTCTTTTTAAAAAATACATTTTAAGAAAAAAAAGACAGAAGCCCTAAAATATATCTCTCCCCTAAGCAAAACATAACAAAAGACTTAATGCAAAGGAATTGCTTGTAATTCTAGTGATTGTAAGTATTGATGTGGAAGTTACAGATGGTCAGTCTTCATCCCCTTAACACACCTTATAGCAATTAGCTCCTTTAAAAAAAAAAAAAAAAAGCAATAGAATTGTGCCTCAGAGCAATGTGATTCCTTCTTGTATTGCTTTATAGAGTTTATATTAAATGAAAAGTTAGGATTATCACAAATATCACAAAGTTTGGCTTTCTGTACCAATTTGTACCAACTAACCCCTATACTTATTACAATCAAAAGCAAATATTTAAGTAATCAGAAATACTAAGATATTAACAATATCTGTTAATGGACCTGCATTGGTAGGAAATGGTGGGAGAAGAAAAAACATTTTCCATAGAGGCAATATGGAATCATGAATGGAGTGCTGGATTTGGACTTAGACCAAAGTTCAAATGCTGTCTCAGACATATGCCTGTTTTCCTATCTACAAAATGAGGAAGTTTGACTCTAGGGTCACTTTAAGTTCTAAATCTATGATCTTATGATCTATGTTCCTTTAAATAATATTTCAATTATCAGTTATCTGAATGTGTCAAGTCATTTGTTGGTATCACTGGAGATGTGAAACATAATATTTATTGTTTGAAAAAAGAACAATAATATTGATTCTCCTTACAAATTCTAAAGCATATTACTGTTTTTATTTAACTGACATAATGTTCAAGCAAGCAATCTAAAAGGTTAGACTCTTCGCACATGCATATACAGAAAGTATATTGTTAGAACTCCCCCAGTGGAGTTTTTTACTCATCTGCCTTTTAGCTAATTTTCCTCTTCCATTTGAGATTTTACTTTAGAGACCATTTAAAGAAAACTGTCACCATCTGAGTTTCAGAAACACCCATATAAACTCAGTACATATAAGCACAATAATTTGAACATAAAAACACATTTTCCCCAAACTGATAGTAACAAGAAGAAATTAGAGTAATTATGGTACCTCATTCACCATGATTGCCAATCTTGTTTTATTTAAATGTAGTAAAATATTATCATTCACAAAAAGCAGTGCATTTCCATATACATTAAACCAACCTATTTCCCCCACCCCAAGGCTGACATACCTATTGTTGCTTCCAGTTGCTTAGAACACAGTGAGCCTTTAATAATGATTGATTAATTGATCATGCATAGTATACAACTAATTCCACATTTCTCAGGGGTTTTTCTACTCTTAATTAATTTTGGCAATCTGGAAATTACATTTTTCAATCACTTCCACCAAAAAACTCCACTTAGTTTCTTTTTCTCCTCAAATCCAATAAAAAATTATCTCATTTTATTATATTTCTCTCTACTACTATAGTTTGACATGAGAAGTTACAAAATGAATTCCAACTCTCAAACACAATATCTGTGGGTCCTAGCTTATAAATCACCAGAAAAGGGAGATTTAATTATTTCTTTATCATGAAATGCTTTCAACCTTTTGTGGTTAAGGATAAGGCTGTTCTTACCTTTTTTTTATTCTCAATTAATTAAGATCATTCTAGAGATCAAAACCTTTCATTAAAACACAAATATAGGCAACACTCACTACCATGATAAAATGCAAGATATAGACAATTGAGATTCACACCTAACATCACATTGTTCTGTAAATCAAGTGTTTCACCTCACTTATGAAATCTCTTAGAAAAAAAGAAGTAAAATTAGATTTATATCTCATTTCCTTCTAAACGCTTCTTTAAAGGCTTAAGAAATAATGAAATGGCCAAAAGGGAGTTACCACAGAGAAAAGAAGCAATGATTTTAAAAAACAAAAACTAAACAGATCATCAGACCTTAAGTATCTAAGATATAGACTATTAATAAATAGCTAAAATATAATAAATACTCTTGGATAAACAATGGGGAAATAAACAACAACAACCAAAAAACTCAAGTTTCTGCTCCAAATAAAAGAGATCAATACTTTCCTATTATTCTATAAAGCTTTTCCGTAATTACAACATATTAAGAAGAGGGCAACAAAATAAATATCATCCTACTGACTCTGACTCTCAAAAATGAAAGATCGTTCATAGAAAATGAATTAAGCCAATTGGTCAGAAACGTTTCATCTAACAGTAGTCAACATTAATTACAAGTTTATTGGACATGAGCAGCTAGCTAGGAACAAAGCACAGAAGAAATGCAATGTGTCAGCTCAAACATTTTAAAAATTAACTGCAGACTGTATAAAGGCTAGACTGATAAAATAATTTTTGAAATAAGAAGAAAATACTTACATCTTAATTTGTCCAGCATTTTTCCACCACACATGGTTGCTAACATAGCTTTAACTGAAAATACCGTCAACTTTCCTCGGCCCTCACTGCAAAATAAATTACATTAGAAATAATTGCTATCTGGAACCATTAAGTCAAATAAACAAAAGGAATTACTAAAGACAAAGCAACTAGTTAATAGTCTGTGTCGGGCTGTCAATCTTCATGTGATATCAGTTTCTCAAAGCATTGGAGTTTATTAAAATTCAAGTATTGCAGAAATATTTTCTGGAATTCTTGGAAACACTGGACCATTTTCACATTGAGTCATGGTTTTTTCTAAACTAACATAATAATATTGAGACTAATAAGAGTAATTTGGTAGTGAATTTTTAAAAAGACCATACCAGTTAATGAAGAGGGATTAGACATCTGTCAGGTGAAAAAACTTCTACTAATTCAAGTAAACATTTTGTCTGCAACTTACTGTCTTAGATAGTTGCTTGGAAGCCTGAGAGGCTAAACACTGGTCACATGACCAATATTTATCAGTGATGAGACACGAACCCAGGCCATCCTGGCTTCCAAACCAGCTTGCTATCTACTACACCATAATTCCTCTCTTGCTTTAAAAACGCCTTTAGGAATTATTCACAATTTGCTAATAGACAGATGAATCAGCATTTCAACCTAGTCATGAAGCACTTTATTAGACATGATATGTTACTGGCCTAAAAGGGTAGGAAGGATTTTAATAGCAGTGTATGTGTGTGTGTGTGTGTGTGTGTGTGCATGTATGTAATGTTCTCTTTGGTTCAGTTTCCTAGAGGTCTCTGGGAGCAACCTTCATTTCAGTTCAGTGTAATCACAAATACAGCCAGGTGTTAAAGTCCAAATCCTTTATTGTCTCTTTCCAAGTCTTGTCTCTTTTCCTGGGGCTTCAGCTAGCTTTCTTGGAGGCTTCTAGAGTCTTGGTTTCAGTGGAGGAAGTGCAGGAGGACAGTCCTGCTACCACAGTGCTGATGAAGATGGAAATGAATAGTCCAATGGCTTGTGCTTCAGCCTCCAACCACCACAAAGGTGATGATGGAATGAATCTGTCTCAGCCTCCAAGAGCTTCTACTGTGCTTGTCTTCTCTGGCCCTTCTCTTGTAGGATTAAATCAATCATACTGAACCATGCTAAATTAGATAACCATTGTCTCAATCAATTCCACTGACTTAGTACCTTGTAAGAATCCTTTGTTTCAAGTTCAGAGTTCTGGCCCATAACATATGTGTGTGTGTGTGTGTGTGTGTATGCGCTAATATTATATTAAATTCTTCCTTATTGTTATTGTAAGATTGACAATAAAATATAGGAAAAGAACTAAAGCAAACATAGGAAGTGAAGAATAATCAAGGAACACTCTTAGCTGGAATGGTTTCACTCATACTAATTTGCCACCAATTGCACTGTCCAAAGTCACTCATGAATATCATTCCTGCCACATCCAGTCTTCGTCCATCCTAACCTCTGCAGCATTTGACACTGTTGACCACCATCTTCTCCTGGACAGTCTTCCTTTTTGAGGATTATGTTCTGTGTTATTTCCAAATGATGAACTGCTGCTCCTGCTCAATTGGACAATGACATCTGAACCTTTTTCCCACCATACATGAGAAGAAATCCATAAATAAAGGAACCGGCACACCTAGTGAGTGCAGAGGCAGTAGGGCAGAGACGCTGCTGGCTGCAGACACTTGCAGGAGGGTAGAGCTTTTGGTTTGGGGTTCTAGGTCAGAGGGGAGAGCTGAAGTGAAGGAAGAGGCACCATCCCTCTACCACACTTAGAGGTGCTTACACTAACACTTCTCATTTAAGAAAAAAAAACCAGCAAAGAAGAAAGAACCCAACCATAGAAACTTTCTATGAGAATAGGGTAGACTGAGGTTCATCTTCCAAGTAGGACACTGAAGTAAAAAAAGTTTCTTCTACCCCAAAGAATTATGTGAAATGGCTCCTTGCTAAGAGAAAATTTAGAGAACTCAAAAAAATTCTAAAATCAAATGAGAAACAATGAGGAAAAACTAAACAAAAAGAAAAAAAAATCAAGAAAATTATGAAAAAAGCAGACCAACTAGAAAAAGAGATACAGAGTATTAAAGATGAAAATAACTCCTTGAAAATTAGAACTGTGCAAGGAGAAGCCAGTGAAGCTATAAGAGACCAATTGTCGTATCATAATATCTGTTGCTGCATTTTTACCAATAGTTCATATGACAGCTTCTGCAGACATCTCACAAAATCAACAAAGGGTTCATTTGGACCTTGCACTATTTTCGTGAAGGTTCCCCTCTATCTTGTCTTCTTGAGGAGGTGCCCCATGATTTGACAGCAGCAGAAGCAATTTGCTCATATGCTGCTATAGGTTAATTAATCTGCTCTAAAGTGTCTGCATGTAGACCTAAACTTGCTAGTTGTTCAAAGGTGACTGGTATATTAACTCCAGAATGAAAAAATAAAACAGATTGTGAAACATAAGAAAAACAATAGATCTGGAGAACAGGTCAAGAAGAGAAACTGTAAGAATACCTGGACTATTTGAAAGTTGTGACCACAAAAGAACCTTTATACAATAATGCAAGAAATAATCTGAGAAAATTGTCCTAGAGTGATAGAACATGAGAGAAAAAGCCATTGATCCTTTCAAAAAGATTCTTTGTGGAAAACACATAAGAATATTACCATCAAATTTTGAAACCCCCAGGTCAAAGGGAAAATTCTGGAGGAAACAAGAAAAAAAGACAATTTAAATATGCTAAAGCTACAATCAGAATTTTACAGGACTTAGCATTAGCCATGATAAAAGACTGCAGGTCCTGGAATCATATCTACTGGCAATCAAAAGAACTAGACTTGTGGCCAAATATATCATATCTAGCAAAATTATCCATAATATTAAATGAAAAAAATGGACATTCAATTAACTACAGATTTTCAGGACTTTCTTTCAATCAAACCTGAACTCAATAGAAAATTTAACACAGAAGAGGCAATATGGACAAATTGGTTATTTTTATATGGGAATGCATACTACATATTTTAAGATTTACATCAGCAACTGGGTAAGTCAAAAGAAAGATAGCGGAAGAGTTGAGTAGACTCTAAAAAGCAAAACCACCTAGAAAAAGATAAAAATAATTATGTTATACAAATGAGGTGCAGAAGAATAAACAGAGGCATTAGAGGAAGGAGAAGGGCTTGTAGTTCTGAAAACTATTTACATCAGGAATGGGTTAAATAGAAACATTATATATACATTATCAAGGGTATAGCCTCTTTGAAAATCTATAAAGAAATAAAGGGAAAAGGGGTAGGGGAAGAAGATAAGGGAGAAGGTTAAGCAATAGCAAGATAAAGCAAGAATTTTAACATAATAGTTAGCAGGGATAGTAAAGAAGATACAGTCAAACTTAAAAGATTCAATTAAGAGAGAAATCTACAACTTAACTATAAATTGCTTGGAGGAGATGAGAGGGATTAAAGAGGGAAAAAATAGAAATTTAAAATAAAATAAAAAGAAGAATAAATTCAGGTGCCAAATACCATTAAAAAGCCCTTCCTAGTTCTCTCATTTTTGTGTCCTTTTCATGAAATTATTTTGCATTTATCTTTGTATTTTATGTTTAGGTATATATGTGTGTGTTATTTCTCAACAATAAAATTTAAGTTCCTTGATAATTGATTAACAAATTTATTTTTGTTAAACATTTATTATGTACCTATTATATGTCAAGCATGTGTTTAGCACTGAGAATACAAGAAGAGGCAAAAGACAGTATATATATAAAGTAAGTTATATAAATAGAAGATAATTATCCAAGGGAAGGCTCTGGAAATAAAAGGGATTAGACAAGGCTTCCTGTAGAAGACAGAATTTTAAATGGAACTTAGAAGAAACCAAGGAGGTCAGTAATTAGAGCAGAAGAGAGAGTGTTCCAGGCATGGCAGAAAGACGGAGAAAATACCCAGAACCAAGAGATGGAGAGTCTTGTTTGCAGAAGAGCCAGGAAGCCAAAGCTCCTGGACCAAAGTATACCTGTTGGAGAATAAGATGTTAAAGACTAGAAAGTTAGGAGGGAGCTAGGTAATGAAGGGCTTGAATACCAGGCAGAATATTTCATATTTTGTTCTGAGGCAATAGGTAGTCACTGGAGCTTATTTAGTGGGAAGATGACTTAATGAGATCTTCATTTCAGGAAAACCACTTTACTGGATGAATGGAGGATGTATTGGATTGAGGAGACTTGAGGCAGGCAGAATACCAGCAGGATATTGCTGTCATCTAGGCACTGTGAGAAATGGATGGGTATTTATTTGGTTTCCACAGTTATGAAAATTAAATTGGAGAAATGAAACTTAAATTAGAAAACTGAAACTCACAAGGACATCAAGGAATAATCAAGAATGGAAGTTAGTTATTTTCCCCCAAAAGAATATAAGCTCCTTGTGGGTCATAACTGACTTTTGTGTTCAGGCTTTGTGGCCTGAGATTTAAAAAGAATCTTTTGTTCTTTACTCCTAGCCTTCCGCTGTTACCTTTCCCCTTTTAGAATGGAAGGTCCTTGGGAGCAAGCACTGGCTATGTAATGTGAGGTGGAGATTCATGTCCTGTAACTTCTGTAATATCCAATTAATGGGGATTTAGAGGAGAGACGTGATTCAGGATAGGAATAAAATGCTGCCTTTGGAGATTCAAAGATGGGTTTGCTCACCTAGACACCTATTCTTGCAAGAATATAAAATAAATCTTTCCTGCATTCATCAGTGAATCAGTGGAATTTTTGGTAAGATATTGTATTTCTTACAAATGGGGAATCATCCAGGATTTAAACATTATGAACCTATCAAAGCATAAAGAGATGCATCCCGTTAATATTTCAATAGCCTTGTGGCTTAGTTCTGGAGAACCCCATTCAAAAACCCAGGACCATATCGGTAAGGATATTGATAAATACAAGAAAAGGAAAAGTGAATTAGAATAGGTTCTGTGTGCAGTCAGGCAACTCTGTGCACAGACCAAAGTTAAGAACAACGATTATCTAGTATTGCCTTTAGTAGCTGGAACCATCTTATGAGGTCTGAGGTGTCAGATGGTTATTAAGATGGAATTTAATGGCACCAAGAAGTGGGAACTCCTGGGACATACCTCTCATATAGTCCTGGAAGAGAGAGGATGTCAGAAAGTCTAAAGTTGAGTAAATATTAGTGATCTGGGATCACTGGAATTTAGAAATCTCCAAGCTGGACTGCAGGAAGGATCTTCACAGAAGAAATTGATAAGAAATTCTAAGGGAGAAATAAAGAAGTGGGGTCCTGGAAGAGAAGCGATTCATTTCCAGAAAATAGGGAAGAAACAACTCTGTACTAGACAGAAAGAAAAGGAATTTAAAAAGAGGTTGTGTTTGTGTGTGAGCCTAAGTCTGTGTTTTGTCTTCTTCGTTTCTCTCAGTCAGCTGAATTATAAAATAAAAGAAATGGTCATTTTGGGATTTAAAAGCTCTTGTTTTCTGCATTTTGATGCAAAGTAATCTGAATTTTTTTTAAGCTTTCAAGGTTCTCTCCCTAGAGGGGAATGACTAGGATTGTTGTGTGTGGCTTATATCAGACCAGTCAGTCCAAAGAACAATAGGCTCCTCAAAAAACCTATACTCTGGAGTCAGCTTCAGTTTCTCTCTAGATGGGTCCCTATGTTCCCCAATTCCCCAGAGTCCCAAAACTCTTCTCAAGGGATTCTAGCTTCTATAAAAGAATGTGGCCTATCTCCATTTGGCTGGGGAAAATCTAGGGAAATCCATTTTACACTTTAAAATCTTTCCCCCTTCCCAATACAGCAGTCCACATAAGGAAGAGTACAAAATATAAAGGGGAGATAGGAGCCATTGCCATTTTGCTCCCAAGGACCTGTGTCTCCATCTCAGGTCTCAAAAAGTTTGCTGCCATTTCAAAGATTTTAGCCAGCCTAGGATAATGGAGTTTTTAAGATGGAAGAAGGGTTTTCTCCCAAAAATATGACCTAAATTATTGTATGTTTAAATTTAAATTGTATATAATAGAATTACTTTTAATTGATTTATTTGGGAATGAGACTTTAGAAATAGGTCTGCATTAATATTGGAGTATTACTACTAGAAGTTTAAATCTGCATTTGCTTTCATTTTAAGTAAAAAAAAAATGGTTATTAAAACAAAGTTCTCTGGTAACTTACCTAAAGAGGTCACATGTTTGTATCTCCTAATTAGAAGAAATATGCTTTATAAATGGCATATTGGACAATTTGTAAAAATTATGAGCTATGCTTTAAAATTTTGTCAGCTCTGAGGGACATATATATAAACTTTATGAAATTTGGTCCAAAGTTATTTAGATATTACCTATATTGTAAATCTTAAAATTTAAAAAAAGTGATTTTAAAAACAAGGGACAAGAAAGACTGAATTACAATAGCAATTGATAGTTTGAATGGAACATCCAGTTAGAATCTCACAAGCTAATGTATTGATTTTTTAAATAACTATTTTTTCAATTGGTCTCTATGTTAAAATTGTAAAGTTGACAGTAAATTACATGCGATTTCTATCTATTTTTGTGATAGGCTATGTTATATTTATTTGACTATCACTTATGAAAATTGTGAGATTGCTAATTAAGTTATTTGGGGTGACTATCATGACATTGAAACCTAAAACTGAAAGTACTATCGATGCGGATTATGTTGGGCAAAGAGAAAGGAGTGGGATGTTGGGCACAGAGAAAAATTGGATGCTGGGGTGGCACCAAATAATGTGGTGTGAGGACCCAAAAATGATGTGGGTTATGTAGATACTGAAGTGGAAATGCACCCCAAATGGGACCGTGAGAAATATAATCTTGAATCTCTGTAGTTAGAAGTTTATTATTAGTTCTTCACTCCCTTATGCAGATGGTATTTTTACACTCCCAGATGTGCTGTCCTGAAAAACTTAAGATCTTGACAACTTAATAAACTTAAAAGAAATACTGCTTATTGCTGTCTGGAAATGACATCCTCAGAGTGATAGTTTTTTGCCTCCTGTTTAGAATAGAAATTTCTTTATTATGATGAATGTATCAAGAAACATTTTGATGTCTCTCTCTTCTTTCTATAAAGATGTGGTCCTGAGACCACTCATTTGCTGACTCCCCTGTTCTGGTGGGGTTCAGTCGCTAGCTAGCAATAAACACTCTTAAAGTTTCATTATTTTGGCTGCCCTGTGTTTTCTCTTGCCTGGGCACTTCAATACCACATGATGATAGGCACCAAAAGTTGGGGTTCAGTAATATGAAGAATTCACAGTGGCCATTTTCTTTGGCAAAAGATATATTTATTTAGGGAAGATGTTACAGATAAAATGGAGGGCCACATCTAGTTTGGGCTGTATTCTACAAACCCATGGGATATTGCCTGTAGAATTTCCTCTGATTAGTGAAACTTGTTATCAAGATGAAATCTTTTAGGATTATAACTGATACTGTTTTAAGTTTTGAATTTGAGAATGATTATCTCAATTAAGTTAGTAACTCACAATTTGACATAAATACCAGTAAGTTACAGAAACAGATTCCTGAGTTGGCTATAAGGTGGGATTATTAGCTATCATAATCAGGCCCCTGCTTTTTTCTCTTATAGCAAATTTATATAATCAGAGTAAGTAGTCAATAGAAACCATAAGCAAAGTTTAAGATGTAATATGTTGCTGCTTTCAATCTGAAAATATGTAGTCATTACATTTTATAATTGGGTAAATAAGCAATTTGGCCTAGTCATCTATCTGTGGCTATATATATGAAATAAGGTTTTTAAAGGACTTTATGTAATGTAAAAACAATTGATACAATTATCTGTGGCACCCCACGTTGGGCACCAAAATGTGGTGATTTTCTTCTTTTAAAATAATATGATTCTCTCTGGGGGAGAGCAGGTTTCTCGGGGAGGTTTTCTGGAGGTAGCCTTAGTATCAGTTCAGATCAATAATTACCCCAAATGCAACCAGGTGATAAAAGTTCAGATCTTTTATTGTCTCCAATATAGCCTAGTTAGCTTTGAGGCCTATCTCTCTGCTTGGTTCCAAGAGCTCTTGCAGATTGTCCTTTACTTCTTCCTCTGTTTTCTTCAGCCATCAGCCAACCAAATGGAAAATGGAATGAATCCCTCGCCTCTGAGAGAGAGCTTCTGGCTCTCAATCTCCCAGAGTGCTCTGCGTCTGTCCCAGCATGCTCCTCTCCAATCTAATTCAGCTCAACTCTCTACTCATAGCTTCTTCACTCTGAAAAACGTTCTTGACTGGCCCATTGAAGCTCTATTTATGCTCCTTTGAGAGAGAGAGGGATTGTGGGATGTGAGAGAGAGAGGAATTATGGGTTTTTTCCCAGAGTGCTCTCTGGCCCTAAGAGCTTCAAGGCAGGTATGAATTCAGAAAGTTACACAGTTAACTTTTTGAATCTCCCATACTTGTGAATTCCAATGAGTAAAGGTATAAACACAAGCACTGTATCAATTAGTCCTACTTAGTACCTTGTTTCAGGTTCTGGCCCAAAACATCTCAACTCTAATGACTTAACAATTTGTAAAGATTCCAACACCTGTTATTTTATTGATTATTGAAACTAAAGCTGAAACATCTTTTGTAAGGTTTAGAAAAAAGGATTTTAGTGTATTCAAGTTTTCTTGAATGTAACTTATGGAATTTTTTATTATATCAATGGTAAAGTCACTTTTATTTAAAATTTTTACTAATGTGGGAATAATATTTGTTTGTATAGTGTCCTGTGGAACAAATTTTTTGTTTTGAATAATTTCTATTGAAAAGTTACTGGCCAATCTATTGGCCTCTCCCATTCCAATCCTACAACAGACCCTGGTAAAAGAGGGGGAATATTTTCTTCCCCAATTCTGAATGGTATATATAAAATAATATATGTGTATATGTATACACACATAAATACTAGTAGAGAGGCTCCATCTATGTCTCATGCCGAAGTCTGGGTTAATCTCTATATCACTATCCTGCTTTTGACAGGTAAATGAGACTTGTTAGTGAAGGATTTTGTGAATACCTCTGTTATTCTGATAGGATTCCCCCTTTCTGAAAACTGCTTTTGGATTATAATGTAGTCTCTATTAAAAGAGATGATACCTAACTAACTATTTTTTTAATTTAATAACTTTTTATTGACAGAACCCATGCCAGGGTAATTTTTTACAGCATTATCCCTTGCATTTACTTCTGTTCCGATTTTTCCCCTCCTTCTCTCCATCTCCTCTCCCAGATGGCAAGTAGTCCTTTATATGTTAAATAGGTTACAGTATATCTTAGATACAATATATGTGTGCAGAACTGAACAGTTCTCTTGTTGCACAGGGAGAATTGGATTCAGAAGGTATAAATAACCGGAAGAAAAACAAAAATGCAAGCAGTTTATATTCATTTCCCAGTGTTCTTTCTTTGGGTGTAGCTGCTTCTGTCTATCCTTGATCAATTGAAACTGAATTAGATCTCTTACAATATCGTTGTTGAGATATATAATGATCTCCTGGTTCTGCTCATTTCACTTAGCATCACTAACTAGGTATTTAAAGAATATTCAGGGAAGAGGTAAGCACATTTTCCAAGAATGAGGGTTCTATTCTTAAGTGTTTACCCTCTCTCTATAAGTCTCTTAGGTTTGTTTTTTCTCTAGACTTTCAGCAATTCACCTTCAAATGACTAGCACTAGATAGATGAATTGACCAGCTTGAGGGGTCTGATTAAACCCACTGGATCTTCAATCAACTCAAGCCCCTCCAAATGGGACCCTGTAGGATGATCTAGCTCAACTCACATTCTCAGCAGGAAGTAGTTTCAGTAGATGAGATCATCACCCCATATCCCAAGAAACTTTGAGTCCTGTTTGTTTAGGAAGGAACTAGAATTGGTTGGTTCTACTAACCAGTGTCTGAGTGAGTTCCCTGTAAGGAGTCCATCAATCCTGTGAAGGGAAGAAGTTACACAGGATTAATGCTACTCCTCTGCTGCAATAGTATTTGGGACTTAGGATGAGGACATGACCTTAAGATTTCAGTTAATATTACTGAAACAGAATGCCCCATAAATGATTCAGTTTGATGCTTATCAAATTATAGAATGTAGAGATTTGATGAGCCATAGACAAGTAGTTACAATAGGTATTTGGGTCCTGATAGAGAAAGGATTTTATGGAACTGTCCAATTTGAAATCATGTTTGATTTGCTACAAGGGACGTTTGGATAGATCTCTTAAGAAGATTTGGAATCAAGTCAAGGATTAAGGCAGGTGATAGACACCAATGCCTGGGAAGAATTGGTAAAATACTCTATAAGAGTCTGAACAAAAGGCAGTTTCTATATTTGTGCTATAAGTTGTCCCATGCTCAGATAGTACCGTTCCCTTTGGGTATGGAAAAACATGAATGAATTTCTCCTGTTGCCAAAATAACATTCTTGGGAAAATTGCAATGTTTTGTTCTACCTTTCTTTTTGGTGAGGAAATAAATCAGGCTATATTAGCCTCTTAGCTCTGGAAATCAATCAGTTTGTCTCTCATGGAAGAATGAAAGATTCCAAAATCTAGAGACTATAGTGGCATATACCTGTGTCTGGAATGTAACTGAGGATAGCTCTGGCAGTTTCTCAAGGGTGAGCATACCCCAACTCTGAGTGATATTGTGGAGGCAGCACTCTCAAACCTGTGTTGCCTATGAACTGAGTTGGGCCTCTGTGCATTGATCCAATTGCCTATTCCTTTTACCTTGGCCTTCCATGACATAAGAAAGACTGAATCAGAAAGAATTAAGACAAGGAGAGTAACTGATGAATTCAAGGCTAAAAAATCTAGTTCTGGATTTGGGTCATTCCTACTCTGGTGAGTAAATGTTATTGGATATGTTACACCAGAGAAGCAGTGAAGGGAATAGCAGAGTAGTTAGGTGCCACTAGCAGAATGGCATGGGAAAACAGAATGACTCTAAAAAGGTTATTGGCAAAAAAGGAAGAGGAAGCATGTTACAATTACAGGTAGTTTCACTCCTAGTACAGTCCTGTCAGAAGAATTAGCAGAGAATCCAGGGATTAATTATCCATTCTGTGTAAGGAAATCTGTGCAGGAGTTAATGGACTCCTATGAAGTGGGATGTAAAAAAATTGGCAAAATCTGAAACGTTAGAAAAGGATGTGGAAACCAAATTATTAAAAAAGAAAAAATGGGGAAATGGTGAAAAATAGATGAGCATTTATTTGGTTTCCACAATTATAAAAATTAAATTAGAGAAATGATAATTAAATTAGAAAATGGAACCCCACAAGGACATCAAGGAGTAATCAAGGGTGGAGATTAGTTATCTTCCCTTGGGCAGTGACTGACTTTTGTGTTCAGGTGTGGTGGCCTGAGATTTGAAAAGAATTTTTAGTTCTTTGCCCCTACCCCTCTGCTGTTACCTTTCCCCTTTAAGAATGGATGCTCCTTAGGAGCAGATACTAGCTATGTAATAAGGGGTGCAGATTCATGTCCTGTAACTTTTGTAATATCCAATTAATGGGGAATCAAGGGAGGGTTTGTGCTTCAGAATAGGAAATAAAATGCTGCCTTTGGAATCTAGTTGATCAGTGGAATAGGTTAAGTTCAAAGGACAAAGCAGCCAATAACTTTAAAAATCTAGTGTTTGACAAACCCAAAGACCCCAGCTTTTGGGATAAGAACTCACTATTTGACAAAAATTACTGGGAAAATTGGAAACTAATTAAACTAGGCATTGATCCACACTTAACACCGTACACCAAGATAAGGTCAAAATGGGTTCATGACCTAAGCATAAAGAATGAGATTATAAATAAATTGGAAGAGCATAGGATAGTTTACCTCTCAGACCTGTGGAAGAGGAAGGAATTTATTACCAAAGAAGAACTAGAGATCATTATTGATCACAAAATAGAAAAATTTGTACATCAAATTGAAAAGTTTTTGTACAAACAAAACTAATGCAGACAAGATTAAAAGGGAAGCAATAAACTGGGAAAATATTTTTACAGTCAAAGGTTCTGATAAAGGCCTCATTTCCAAAATATATAGAGAATTGACTCTAATTTATAAGAAATCAAGCCCTTCTCCAATTGATAAATAATCAAAGGATATGAATAGACAATTCTCAGACAGAGAAATTGAAATTATTTCTAGCCATATGAAAAGATGCTCCAAGTCATTATTAATCAGAGAGATACAAAGTAAGACAACTCTGAGATACCACTACACACTTGTCAGATTGGCTAAAATGACAGGGAAAGATAATGCAGAATGTTGGAGGGGATGCGGGAAAACTGGGACACTAATACATTTTTGGTGGAATTGTGAATACATCCAGCCATTCTGGAGAGCAATTTGGAACTATGCTCAAAAAGTTATCAAACTGTGCATACCCTTTGATCCAGCAGTGTTATTACTGGGCTTATATTCCAAAGAAATCTTTGTATGTACAAGAATGTTTGTGGCAGCCCTGTTTGTAGTGGCTAGAAACTGGAAATTGAATGGATGCCCATCAATTGGAGAATGGCTGAATAAATTGTGGTATATGAATATTATGGAATATTATTGTTTGGTAAGAAATGACCAGCAGGATGATTTCAGAAAGGCCTGGAGAGACTTACATGAACTGATGCTGTGTGAAATGAGCAGGACCAGGAGATCATTATATACTTCAACAACAGTACTATACAATGATCAATTCTGATGGACGTGGCCATCTCTAGCAAGAGATGAACCAAATCAGTTCCAATAGAGCAGTAATGAATTGAACCAGCTACACCCAGTGAAAGAACTCTGGGAGATGACTATGAACCATTACATTCAATTCCCAATCCCTATATTTTTGCCCACCTGCATTTTTGATTTCCTTCACAGGCTAATAGTACACTATTTCAAAGTCTAATTATTTTTGTACAGCAAAATAACTGTTTGGACATGCATATTTATATCGTATTTAATTTATACTTTAACATATTTAACATGTATTGGTCAACCTGCTATCTGGGGAAGGGAGTGAAAGGAAGGAGGGGAAAAAATGGAACAAAAGATTTGGCAATTGTCAATGCTAAAAAACTACCCATGCATATATCTTGTAAATAAAAAGATATATAAAGAATGTAAAATAAATGTTTCCTGCATTCATCAGTGACTCAATGGAGTTCTTGGTAAGATATTTTGTTTCTTATAGCATGAAGCAAGGAGAACCTGCACTAGAATGGTAGCAATATCAGAGAAGTGAATAAGTGTAGCCAACAGAAGTTCTAAAGCTGAAACTGACAGTTCTTGGCAACAGATTAGATGGGAATGGGGAATCCAAGTTGACTCCTAGGTTTCAAGTTTGAGGAACTGAGAGGGTGATGTGGTGTACTACAGTAAAGAGTAGTTAGGACTACGGAGTGGGAAGGAAGAAAGATATGAAGAAAAATAACATTTCAGTCATACTGAGTTTAAGATGTCTACTGGACATCCAGTTCAATATGTCTGAAAGGCATTTAGATATGTGAAATTTAAAATCAATAGAAAGGATAATAGATACAAGAAGCATTAAGCATAGAAGTAGGGTAGGTAGATATGAAAATCATTAGTATAGAAGGGGCAATTAAATCTATGAGAGTTGATGTGATATAGAGGGAAAAAGAAGGTGGCCCAGGACAGAACACTGAGGGGACCTATGGTTAGAGGATATGATCTAGATGAGAATCCAACAAAAGGGACAGAAAAACAGGAGTCAGGTAGTAGGAGAATCAGGAGAGAGAGAGATCCTAAGAACCTAGAGAGAAGAAAATACCAAGAAGGAATGAATATTCCAACAACGTCAAAGGCAAGAGAATAAGAAGAAAGAAAAAGGTCATCAGATTTGGCATCTAAAAAATCATTGGTAATTTTTGAAAAAGCTGTTTCAGTAGAATGATAAGGTCAGAAGTTGGATTGTAAGAAGTTAAAGAGTAAAGGAGAGAGAAAGAAATCTATACTATTGTAGGTGGCCTTTTTGACAAGTTAAGTTGCAAAGGGCAGAAGAAATATACAATATTTAATGGGGATGAAAGGATCAAATAAGGATTTTTTTCAGTTTGAGAGAGACAGGTATATTTGTAGACAATAAAAAATGAGTCAGTAGAGAGGGTGAGATAAAATAACTGAATGAGAATGAAAGAGGGGCAATCTGTTAAAGGAGACAGGATGGAATGCAGGAATTATTTAATTTTTATCTTTTCTATCTTCTAGTGCCCAGCACAGTGTCTGGCACAATTTTTCTTGAATTAAATATCACTAAATTGGGCAGCCCTCAGGATTAAGCAACAATTCATAATAAAATAATAATAATTGTATTTATATAGCATTTTAAAGTTTGCAAAGCACTTAACAATCATTTTTTCATTTAATCTTCACAAAAACCCTGTGTAATATCTGTATTTTCCAGATGAGGAAACTGAGGCAAGGGAAAGATTCAGTGACTTGCCCAAGGTCACAAAAGCTAGGAAGTATCTAAGACGGGCTTTGATCTCACTTATTTCTGACACCAAATTCAGTGCTTTATACACAGCATCAGAAGCTTTTTATTACCTATTCACACTCATATTACTAGCAAATTACTGTTTTTAAGACAGCAGTAAAGTAATACAGTAGTAATGTATGTTATCAAAGGGGCTCACATTCTTATAAAGAGTTTATAACAGATTTAACTGAATTAGAAAAAAATCAAAAGATCTTTGGAGTCTTTCTTTTCTGGAAACATTAAAATACTTCTAGCACTAATTCTAACATTACCATTTATTTATAAGACAGCTTTGGGGGGTGTAGATGGGAAAGAAGGGATAGTAACCATGTTTATTTTTGGCAATAAAGGAAATTAAAGCTAAAGAAATTAAATGAAGCTATTATTTCAGGTTTCCTCTGGGACTTTATTTTATTACTACCTTGCTCATTCTTGGCACCTTCAATTTCTCCCTATGTTAGCTTAATTCCTTCTGCCTAAAAAATATAATTAGATTTCACCATTCAAAAAAAGCTAATATAACAACCACTATCTTATCTTTGCTTTGCTCTCAAGGCAATTATGTGGTATAGTGGAGAAAGGCTGGGTCTGGAGTCAGAAGACCTAAGTTCAAATCCCATCTTAGACATTTACTATCTTTGTGATTCTAGTGAAGTCACCTGACCTCTCTTTGCCTTGGTTTTCTCAACTGAAAAATGAGGATAAAAATAGCATCTACCTTCAATGAGATAATACTTGTAAAGTGCCAGCATAGTACCTGGAACAGAGTAGGGACTATATAAATACTAGCTATTATTACTATTTTCTCTCTCCATTTCAATGCTAGATTTCCATTAATCTGGGATTTGAACCTAGATCCCCTGACTTTTAATCTAGTGCTCTTTACCTGTACTATTATTTAATTCAATAAATTCAACCAACATTAATTAAGTTTCAATAGAATTCTGGGTATGGAAGTAAAGTTGTAGATTTCTAAGGACTTTAAGTGCTTCTTGATTAATGGAAACTTGACTCAGAAAGAGACTTTTTCTTTTGCTGGGTAAGAGAAGTATGAAGACTATATATGAATACTTTAGCTGTAGATAGCACTAAATTGAAAGGACAACCTAAAATTTTATCTGTAGCATCTACTTTTCATGTGATCTTGACAAATAATAAATTCCTGGATCAGTTTCCTCATGTGTAAAATGAGGGGAATAGAGCAAATAATTTATGAAGGTCCTATCTAGCTCTACATATATATGTACATCTAAGGAAACATGGAGCTGACTGTCCAAGTTTGGTAAATGTATTGGTTAATTTTGCTGAACTGCTTTTTTTTCTTATTCACTTTTTAAGAAGTTCTTTGATGTTACCCTTGTCAGAGGAATGGGAAGGAATATATCAATCAATAAGCATTTATTAAGTACCTATTATAACTATTTTATACCATGTTCTGTGTTAAGCACTGGAAAATAAAGATGATAAAAATCAACTAAAATATTAAAAAGAAAATGTATATGCAAAATGTATTAGTAAAAATATGCTAGGCCTGTGGTAGAGCCTTTTGAGCTTATATTGCTCTGCTCAGCCATAACTGGATAAATTGTATCCTGACCCCAATATAATGATGTCATTTTGGTCCTCTTTGAGAACAAAGGACAACCACCAAACATTACCAAAACAAAAGAAATTTCAGGAAAAACAATGTTTTTAATATATAAAAACTAAGTTTTTTTATAAATCATATTTTGGGATATCAAAAGGACTGCTTAGTTATCATAGAAGGATGCCTACAGAATTAAGAATAAAAACCTCATTTGATATGAGAAATGTTGATGCTACTTGCAACTACCACTGTAATTGAAATGATGCTTAGCAAATGATATGCATAACAGCTTCAAATGGTTCAACTTGCAAATAAAATTGTGAGAAAAGTCAATTACCCGTATGTCTAAAGACATCTGGAATCAATTAATCAAGAAACTAAAAACTCCCTATTTTGTACTGGAAGTGAATGAAATAAAGGAAAGATGTAATTAAAGATGTTCAGTTTATTATAGATGTACATTGTTGAAATTGATGGTAGCTTAGAAAAGGTGTTTTTTTTTTTTTTTTACTTTTCACATCCATTTATGGTAATATGTATCAAGATAAATTTTCAAAAGATAAAAATTTTAAATGAAAATGCTATGCAACATACATATAACATACATAGTAATTATGCCCTTATGGAACTGAACTGTTGTCTGGATTGACTTTGAATTGCTAGTGCTTAGCACAATTCTGGTATATTGTATATATGTGCTTAAAAGCACCTCTTGACCAAAATATGTAACTACAAGCATTAGTTTAAATGTGATCCTTTGTGTGAAATGATTGTCATTATTATTTGCATAGAAAAATGTGAGTGTGGGGCAGCTAGGTGGTGCAGTGGATAGAGCACCAGCCCTGAAGTCAGGAGGACCTGAGTTCAAATCTGGCCTCAGACACTTAACACTTCCTAGCTGTGTGACCTTGGGCAAGATTTTGGGTTATTTTGGGTTATTGCTTAACCCCAAATGCCTTAGGGAAAAAAAAGAAAAGAAGGAGGGAAAAAGGGAAGGAGGGAGGGAGGAAAGGTCAGAAAGGAAGAAAGATGTGAATTATTATAAATAACCAATTTTGTATAAACATTCCATTTAAAAAGCAAACTTTTTAAAATCATATAACAAAATACACAAGTTTTCTCATGTAAAACACATAATACTATCTAATTTAGAGAAATTAAAAACTTTCGCTATAATACAAGATAAAACAATTCATTTTTACAAATAAAAATTTCCTCCAGAAATGGGTATTTAACTACTACTCTGTTAGAATAGAAAATGGTGTTCTCTAACTAAGTCAATGCAAGGTCTTCTAATTTATTCCCTAATCAAGAATGATCAAATGACAACATAAATGTGTTAAAGGTATTGGTAATAAATGTGCCAAATAATATTGTTGAGATTTCTCAATTGAAAAAATGCCAGAAATGAAACAGAAATAAAGACCTATTTATTAATCTCTTTACCTGTCTAATTCTCACTTTATGTTGAAGGTCCAAATATTTCTAAATGTGAATGGTTGAAGAACTTATTTGTCACAGATAAATATATTTGGTCTTATTCTATCTGAACAAGAACTGTTAACAATGAAATAATAATTTAAGCCCCCAAATCTTATATTTTGACTAAAGGTAAATAAAGAGTATTCTGGTTTATCATACAAAGCAATAAAATTTATCACTAAGAGCTTCTTATTTTCATAAAAGGGCTTTTCTGATGTTACTGTAAAGATAAAATATCAGTTTCAACACAATGGTACCATGTATTTAGAGAAATGAAATCTGAAAAGCAATCATTCATTTCATTAATAATATTATTAGTATGGTTATTTTTACAGATTAAAAATATGGAAATCATAAAGAATTTTATCAATTAAAAATTCATGTTATCTTTACTTTAATAATATTTTTGAAATTTATATAGTATAAAAATTAACTTCTTGATTTTATTTGAAGTTTATTACTGATAGACTAGATACTAGATACTTAGTAAATCTTTGGCCATTTTGATTCATAAATAGATGTAATAAGAAGCTCCCTTCCTTCTACTTCAGAAGGAGGGTGCTATAAACTTGAACTTGGGTTTAAATGTGAAATCTTTGCCCAATAAATAATTTGACACATTACTCAAAGAAATGAACCTTAAATATCTAGACATTCTCACTATAAATGAAATCATAAAACAGAAAGCAGAAGGATGATTCATAGGATCTCCATAGAAAAGGAATTAAAGAAGTTGACAGAATTAGTTTTACTCTCTGTCCCATAAAATAATTTCACCATTTCATATTTCAGTACTTATAAATACTGGCAAAAAGACCACTAAATAAATAATTATAGCTTAGGTATCAACATCAGCTATCAGCTGCAGAGGATGAAAAAGATAAGGAAATTAAAAGGTGGGTCCTAATTAGTTAAAGTAATTAGAGCCTCTGTTGGTCTCATATATATTCAGATTTACACTATTCAAAATTTTAATTAGGTCAAATATGGTAAATGGTTCTGGCATAACTGAAATGGTACTGATTTGAGTAATGAAAGATAATGGAACCTAGAAAAGTCTAAGGAAGTTCCAGATGTATTTATTTGACAGGAGGTAAAAATGCTACTGAAGAGAACAGAAATAGGGAAAAGAAATGGATGAGATGGAATATACAAAAAGAACTGTTGTGGTAAGAGGTGACACAATAGGTAAAAAATGCTGATAGTTCAAGTCATAATTATATCTGAATGATGCAAAGGTAACAAAAGTGTGAAAAAATCAGACAAAACTGACTAGGGAAAAAAATCAACAACTACAGTTGTATTACTACTCTCCTATCTATAAAATGTTTCCTTTAAGAATCTGCTATACATACACTGCAGATATTCTTGATAAGGATATCATAGGGAAAAAATAGCACATAATATTATTGTCCCCATACTTTTGACTAGACAATATGGAGAATACAAGATTCCTCTGTGTTTAGTTTGATTACAGAAAAGCCTTACATTTTCTAAATATGTTCTTTATCTTCACAGGAATCTCCAATCTCTCAATCCCTCAGGATTGAGATCATACTGGTTCTAACTAACTTTACTTTCCTCCCTTTCCAATATGAACCTTCAAAAGTTAACTAGTTCACCTGTACATTGTCTTATCCAATTTCCTTCTTTGTCCTTTTAATTCTCCTGACTAGCCAAAACCCAATCCTACCAACATTCTCCTTTCCACACATGTTGTCAAACAGAGTTGGAAGAAATCAAACCAAATGAGTCCACTTTCAATGTATGCTGTCAATCTCAACTGGGTCCTCACCATAGCAAAGTAATTCTTTTATTTCTCTTTGATCTATCTAAATAAAATTTATTTTATTTCTCTTTGATCTCTCTATCCCTCTCCCTACAAAGGCCATTCTGTAATTTTTTTCTTCAAATCTACTATACTACTATCCTTTTGTCAGGTCTTGATTTATATTTTACTAAGAAAATTTTTTAAATCTAAGGGGCAAGTAAATTAAGTCTACTAGAAATCTCCACGGGAAAGGCAAAGCCAGCATGGACCAGGTAAGTCAAAACACAAGCTTCTTATAATCACCTATTCTCACCTCTAAGGGAAAAATCCTGTGAACCTGAAACCATGAGTACTGGGAATAGCTCTAGATCACTGTGTTTTGACCCTGGATCATCAAGTGGAGCAATCACTGGGGAGAACAAACCTACATTTTTCAATACCACTATACCAACTATTGACCAAGTGTTATTGGCAAAAAGGTGCCAGAATGTTAACAGTGGCAGCCCTCACTCATACCACTGGTCCTGCTTCTAGCATAGTCCCCATACCATCATTTCAGGAAGTAACCATTATGAGTAGAAATGTGACCTCACAATATTAACACTGTTCTACTTCCTCAGAAGTCACAGCTACTAAGACCAAGAAAAGAAAATTCTTACTCCCTAAGTCTTTCATATTGTCAAATGGTACAATAGATATGATTCTATCAGTAGAAAAAACATCAAAAAAAATTCATTACCTTCTGCTTTGCTACTGCATCATAAAGACTAGAAATTCTCTTATCTGGTTTGCGTCCCAAAGTTCCAATATATGTTCTCTCTCCCATTAGAATGTAAACTCCTTGAAAGCAGGAATTGTCTTAATTTTTACATTTGCATGTCCAGCACTTAACTCATAGTACTGTGAACACAGCAAGTATTTAATAAAAACTTTGTTATTTATTAAAAACATTTAATAAGTACTTATCAGGTGCCAGTCACTATGCTAGATACTACTACGATATGAATTCAAAATGTAAATAGTACCTGAACTAAAGGGGCTTATATTCAGTTAAAGAAAAAATTACATACATATAGATAAATCCATACAAAATATTTACAAAATAATTTCAAAGGGGAAATGTAAATAGAAGGAATCAGAAAAGACTTCATGTAAGAGTTAGCACTTGAAGGAACACTGAAAGGAATCTAGGAACTCCAACAGGAGAAGTGAAAGAAGAGGAAATTCCAGGAACAGGAGATAATACCTGTGCAAAGATGGCAAGTCACCTATGGAGAACAGATTATTGACCATTCTATCAGAAACATGGAACATATTATGGAGACTAATGTGAAATCACCCTAGGAAAATGGAGCTAAAAAAGATTTCTAGAGGTCATCTAGTATAAGCTTGCTATTTTTAAGATAAGAAAATGAAGATCCAGAATAATAAAGGTCAAAAGTCACAAAAGTAGTGACAGAGCCAGGACTAGAGCACAAATTCTTGGAATTTGGCACATAGCTTGGAGGTAGAGACAAATTGTAAAGGGTTTCAAATACCAAATATCCTAGAAGGAATTGTTATTGTTATTGTTGCTGCTGAGTCATTTCAGTCAAGTTTAACATTTTATGACCCTATTGGAGGTTTTTTAGGCACAGATATAGAAGTGGTTTGCCATTTTCTTCTGTAGCTCATTTTACAGATGAGAAACTGGGCAAATAGGATGAAGTGACTTTCCCAGGGTCAAACAGCTGGTAAATATTGAACTCATGAAAATAAGTCTCCCTGATTCCAAGTCCAATATTCTATCCATTGCATCACCTGGCTGACTGTATAGAGATCTACTAAAGATTCTTCATCATAAAAGACATAATAAATAAAGTCTATACTTTGTTGCTGATGCTAAGTCATTTCAATCAAATTTAATGCTTTACGTCCCTATTTGAAGTCTTCTTGGCAAAGATATTAGAGTAGTTTGCCATTTCCTTCTCTAACTCATTTTACAGATGAAGAAACTGAGGATTAAGTGATTTGTCCAAGGTCATAATACATATCTAAAGCAGATTTGAAATGAAGAAGATGAGATTTCCTAATTTCAGGCTGAGCACTCTACCCTCTATGTCACCCAGTTGCTTCAGCCTGAACTTTGGGAATAAATATTTTGCACTGGAGAAACTAATAAAATCAATCTCTGTGTATATATTTGTTATGCAGGAACAAGTATTTATAAAGCATCTACTATATGTCAGGTAATTGATTAATGTTTATAAATATTATCTCATATGATCTTCACAACAACCTTGCAAGATAGATGGGAATCAGTATTTTCATTTTAAAGTTAAGGAAAGAAATTTTACAATAGAGGCAAAGAAAGATTAAGTGGATAATTACACAAGTAGGCCCTATTTGAATTCAAGTCTTTCTATCTCCAGGTCTAGCGCCCAATACACTGGCAGCTACTTCATGCATTTTTCTCTGTACACCTTTGTCCTTCACGTTACATATCCCTACTTTCCCTTTACTCTTGCTATCTTTTCTCATTAATCAACCAAAATACATACAGAACCAAAGAACAATTTTCATTATGATTATAATTACTAAGTGATATTCTTCTGATATAGACTATAAAAGCAGATGAATAAAATATTTTCTTTTTCTTTATCTTGAAAAAACTTTAGTTGCTATTTTATATTACATGGGTCCTCATTAGATTTATTCAATGGGTCAGCAATATGAAAATGTTTCATATCCTTACTTTAGAACAACTTTTAACTAAGGTTTCTTAAGTTAAAAAATATATGTTATCAATTAAAATGAAATTACTCCTAGAGGATAAATAAAATCTGTATCCATTAAGTAAATAAAAAATAGTTTTGACATAGGGACAATCTGGCTGACTTTGTGATTAAAATTCTTTACTTTCAAAGAGCAAATTTCTATTATTTTTGATAGGAAAAAGCAAAAAAACTATGCCAAAACGATATACATCTTAATGGAAGTAACTTTAAACAAATAGTGATAAAAACTAAGTATCAAAATAATTTACCCATATGATATATTTGTCATCAAATTATAATAGCCACAATGGAATTTTACAGATGCATATAATTCTATAGGATGGTTCTACAGAGAAGGAAGCGAGAGAATGAAAGGAAAATTTTCTTTTCTTCTCCCTAGGTTCTAATGGTTAAACTTTGTCCTTTAAAAAAAAAATTATTTCTATCTTCTGAAGAATGGCCAATTTTTGTTATCACCATGAAAAATGGAGAAGGATAACCTTTTTTTAAGTTGTGGAATACAGTTTTTGTTGTTGCTGTTGTTTTACCATAAGTTTACTTTCCTAATAATATTTTTCAAAAGCTATCATTAAAATGGGCTTAAACTTAATAAATGTATCATCAGAAAACAGAACAGAAAAAGTCAGTCCAAACATTTGCTCCTGCAGAGGAGTAGAAATTCAACTGTTGTTAAACCTTCTTTCTTGAAAAGGACCATGACATCAAGGAGGTAATGCCATGACATACAAGTAAATTGGATTTCAGTGTGAGAGGGCTCTGTAAGGTTACCTTCCTCAGTATCCCCTGCAAAGTCATCTGGATCCAGTGGCCAGATGTAAATAAGGACAACTGGAGCTGGCTCTGGATGCAAGGAGAGACTTTGGTCTTTTAAGCTAAGATAAACAGGTCTCAGTTTGACTGTGTCCACAGTCATTCAGTGACTAAGGTTAGGTAGCCTTAAGGCAAAGAATGGCCTCTTTCAATGCTAGTGACCTATGTATACAATGTGTTAGAGGAAATGAAGTCATGTCTAAATTTCCCCCCATGTTTTATAACTAAAAAAGACAGATAGACAATGGCATCTACTTTTTAATTGTGCTTCTACCATTAGCAACATTTGACAAGGCCAAATTATAAAAAGGAAAATCAGCATAATTTATCAAAATGAAGCACCCAACCACTAGAGTACTAGCCTGTCATATGCTGCAATCATGAAGTTGAGGAGAAGGCTGATTGACTGTTCCACACTGATCTGGTGAGTGGAAGGCAGGCGTTTGTTCAATTGGTAGTAGATGGATGAAATGATGGTTTCCAGACGGGACACACTGATCTCAGTGTTATGTTCCAGTGTGTTAAGGCCATTGTCTCGGAAGGCTTCAATCATGTTCCAGATATCAACAAGGTGCACTAAAAATGAAGGAAAAAAAAAAAATAGCTGTCATCTAGTTTAAAGCATAGAATATGTTTCACATCAATAAGACTTGTATTTTGGATTTTAGGAAAACAGATTCAAAAAAATTCTGAGAAAATGCAGCTGATCATTCATTCATCAAGCATTTATTAAGAGGCTACCATGTTATGTGTAAGCTAGGCAATGAGGATTACAAAAAAACCCAACAAGTAATATTTATACTTAGAGAAATTTTCTTATATTCCACTGGGGAAAATGACATATATAAAGAGATAAGTTAATACAAAGCACATAAAAATGAAATATAAAGTAATTTCCAGGTTCCTGAGGAGGAGATGGTAAAGAGAATACCAACAACTGGAGGAATCTGTAAAAGATGGTGTAAGAAAAAGCACTTGAGCCCCATGAGGCTTGAAGGAAGCTAGAAATTCTAAACGGTAGAAAGGAAAAGGAAATGCATGTAGGATAATCTAGGCAAAGGCACACTATGTACAAGGAATAGCAAATAATCCAGTTTAGTTGAGATACATGAGAAAGAATGAGATAACGTGACTGTGCAAACACAGGTTGGAACCAGACTGAGAATGGCAGAGAAATTTGTATTTTATTCCAGAAACAACAAAATCTTGTCTTGCTCACAGAAAAATGACAGGGTCCCATTTTTACTTTAGGAACATCAAGGTGATAACTGTATGACAAGGATGGTGTAGGAGACAGAGATTAAAGTTTGGGGCTTGGCCAGAAGAGCCAAGTTCAGAAACTAATATGAAGGAGAAATGAGGAATGGTGTCACAGGGCTTTGTAATACAGGAAAGGTAACTCAAAACAAATGTGTAAAAATTTCTTGTAAGAAATTATGAAGTCAAGAAAAGTCCTTTTCTGAAAGGGAGGAAAAAGGAATGCAAAGGCTTAAGGAGAGAAATGAATGTTTTGCACAACATTCTGAAGAGAACAAATAAGAGTCACTCATGTTAGAATAAAGGCATCATCTGCCCATCAATTGGAGAATGGGTGAGTAAATTGTGGTATATGAACGTTATGGAATATTATTGTTCTGTAAGGAATGACCAGCAGGATGAATACAGAGAGGACTGGCAAGACTTACATGAACTGATGCTAAGTGAAACGAGCAGAACCAGAAGATCATTATATACCTCAACAATGATACTGTTTTGAGGATGTATTCTGATGGAAGTGGATCTCTTCAATAAAGAGAGTTAATTCAGTTTCAATTGATCAAAGATGGGCAGAAGCAGCTACACCCAAAGAAAGAACACTGGGAGATGAATATAAACTGCTTGCATTTTTGTTTTTCTTCCCGGGCTATTTATACCTCCTAAATTCAATTCTCCCTGTGCAACAAGAAAACTGTTCGGTTCTGCACACATATATTGTATCCAGGATATACTGTAACCTATTCAACATGTAAAGGATTGCTTGCCATCTGGGGGAGGGGGTGGAGAGAGGGAGGGGAAAAATCGGAACAAAAGTGAATGCAAGAGATAATGCTGTAAAAAATTACCCTGGCATGAGTTCTATCAATAAAAAGTTATTTAAAAAAATAGAATAAAGGCATCATCATGTAGCAGTTGCAATTAGATAACATAAATCTATATGGGACTCAATCAGTATGGCTATATTTCTTCCTCCAGAATCAATAAGAAATATGTAAAAAGGTTTCAGAAGGGAGGAAGTAAGGGTAACCTGGGCTAAGGATTGGCAAGGCATGAACAATAAGAAGTTATGGAGGCAACAGTTTTAAGAAGAGAGAAAAAAAAGGGTTCATTAAAATTATTATCTACAAGATCAAAATTAGAAAGAAAAGAAAGTGAGATCAAGCCAGGAGTGATGGGCTAGGTAGAATAACCATAAATTATTGTGAGAATGAAAAAACAGATTTAGATGTGAGGAGCAGGGAAAGATGGAAGAATAGGAAGAACTTCAGAGTTCTTCTCCAGAAGAGAAGTGAAAAACTTTTATGACAAGTGATAGTAAAATCCAAGATATGATTTTTATTATATGGAGTTGAGACAGAGTAAAAGGTACATGATACATGTCAGGAGAACTGAGAGGTTTTTGAACTTGTTGATTAGGGTGTTAGAGACTCTAAAATGAAATAATGTGGTATAAAGAATAATAAACGGGTTATCAGAGATCTTGTGGAGTCAATTAACAACCTGTCTATTTCTGGATGGGGGCTTCAAGGTCATCTACTACAACTTTCTCATTTTAAAGATTAAGAAACTGTGGTCCAAAAAAACTAAGTGATTTATTCAAGATCAGGGTTCAAATCATTGCTCTGCCTCTCACAGAACTGTGATAAGGATTAAAAAAGATAATGTCAAACTCTGTAAACTGTAAAACACTATATAAATATATGGTAATGCAAGATAAAATAATATGATTTACTAGGCATGAATGAGTAAGGAATAAAATTCTGATTATAAAATTTATACACTGAATTATCTTAGCAGATAGAGAGCCAATCTAGAAGTCAAGAAGATCTGAGTTCAAATCTTGCTTCAAGCAAGATTTTTAGTTATGCAACTCTAAGCAAGCAACTTAACCTTTCAATGCTCTATATAATTTTCCAAGACTGTAAATTACTGAGTATCTGCATTGATATAGGAGGTTCCCAATGAAATCATATGTCCAATTCCTTTTCTATTCTCTACTCCTATTCAATTTTTAGGTATAAGGAAAAACATAGTTATCAATTCCAAGGCAAACATAACCAGTTATTCATATTACTTTATATATTTTTCAAGAACAAAATCATTTTACAATCCATTTTGTCAGGACACCATAATCATTAAATACTACAACATAACACTGTATAAATACTATATAAACCTAAACATATAATTTGATAGTACAAAATGATGCTACATCATATTTTTTTCCTAGGTACAACACTAAAATAATTTAGATGCTTTGTCTACCACTGGGCAGCTACTTTATGCTAAAGTTAATATTTCATTCTTTATTTTTTCAATTCCATATACTTATCCTTTGAATTTATTCCCCTGAAAAACATTTTTAAAACATTGAAAAAAAATAAGGGAGATGTTTCACCAGCATTTCAACTGAACTTATTAAATAATTTTTATATTCAGCCAAACTTCAAAATAAGGAAAGATAAATATATATATATATATATATATATAATATATATATATATAAAAATAAGTTCTTTCTCCAACAACATCACCTTTTACTACTACTAATATGATGACAATTACTACTACAATGACAAACATATTCTTTCATAGCAATATGATCCTTGTCACTTCCTAAGATAGAAAATATAAAGATAGCAAATGAAAAGATAATTTAAATCATAAAATATAAAACACATATTTTATATTAAAGTACAAAAACTTTTACATAAAAAGATCAATTCAGCTAGGACAAAAAGGGAAGCTAAACTATTAATACATGAATAATCTTTAGAACAAATATCTAATAAAGGCATGAAATAAATTAGAAATTAATATAAATAATAAGACAGCATTCCTCACTGGATAAATGATAAGAGGTAAGAATAAGCATTTCTTAGAAGAACTACAAACTATTAACAACTGAATGTAGTCCCTTACTACTATGGGAGGCAATATGAAGTATATTTTTCCTCAGGTAATAGAAGAGATAGAAGAATCATAGGAGAAAAAAGCCACATAAGTCAAGTTCCTTGAGAGGATGGAGATCTAAGAGTATACAGACTCAAATCAGTATCAGGAGGTCAGTTGACTACAAGGGGAAAATGTTATTATCCCAAACAGAAAGTAAACATGCACAATTAGAGGTCTGTCTGGCTCACTGACCTGCTTAAGGTCAGTGTTATTTGTCTGAACAAATTTTGCTACTAAACTGGGACCAGGTGAATTTATTCCTCGCCACTTCCTCTAACTTTCAAATAGGCATAGTTTACTCTGAAATCTTGTTAACTCATTGTCTTCTCAGTTATTATTATGAGTATGAACTTTAGATAAAGATGTTATTTTATTGAATTCTGAAGAAGTGTTTACTATAAATGAATAGCCCCATTCTATCATGAAAGATAAAAAGAAAACATTAGGGGCCTATAATCAGTGAATCTCACTTGCCAAGTGCAAAAAAAAAAAAAAAGTAAGAGAAATTCTTAAACAAACAAGCGAGCTTTGAAACCAAAATGTTAATTAATTGTATATTTTTAAAAGCAAGCAACACGAAATAAAGATGAGCAGTTTTACAAATAATATTCTTTTCTATTTGTTCTCGATTTTCTGTGTTCATTAAATTCAGAATAAAACAGAAATGTAATACACTTTTCTCCTTTTGTATATACTGTTAGTTTCCCTTGACGTATTCAATAGTTTTTAATGGCTTTTTAAAAATGGTCTTTAGTCTAAAGAGATAGCCAAATGATCATCCTTTTATAATAATCTGTTGGCCTTTTTTTAAAAAAATGATTAAATTACCCAGAAACTGTAACTCTTAAACCTTTTAAAACATCACAGTTATGGCAGCCTGACTGTAATGACCGCGTATTTAAAATCAGCCGGAGTCAGGAATTCAGGTTAAGGGAAAAATCTTCAATATTTATTGAAGTGAAGAGGTGAATAAAGATTGCAATAGCAATATGGGCAAGAAAGATTGCTATAGCAATATGGGCAGCTGCGACAGGAAGCCAGCTAGCAGAGAGCAATCTGAGCTGAGCAAACTGTCGCAATAGCAATGCCAAAAGTCTCTCCTTCCCCTTCCTTTTCACTCCCCTGCCTCCACCCACCAAAATCGTCATTTCATATACAACACATCAGGACTTGCACAAAGAGTGGGCGGGGGCCATTCTTTCTCCAAGCTTATATATTAATAGATTATGGTCCAATTACTATTTAGCCTCATGTGCTTGGGACCTCAGCGCATCAACTCAAGCCTCAGCCCATTACACCTGACAAAAGGACTTTAGAAGAAAAAAAGACAGGTATGGCTTAAGATACCCTAGGAAATACTACTCTCTCAATCAAGTGCTCATGGTGAGAGAGGGGGACTCTTTACTGAAGATCCCTCAATTAAGATTGAGATTTTTACACTCCTCAACATAAAACATGATCCTAATCTTTAGTTATCTAAACATAGGTATCTATATGTCTCTTCTAAGTTTTTGGATTTATTCTGGCTCCCATAGATTGACTAAAAATAGGTCTCAAGGCAAGTTGATCAGTGTTTGAGCCCTGATTGATTTAGAGTGACTATAAATAGCAATTATTTTTGTTTTGACCAGAAGGTCTTCCCCTCCTAGATTGGTTTTTTGATTAATTAAAAGAGGCCATTCTCTGCCTCATTTCTTACCTATCCTTAATCACTAAATGGGCCTCAGTCAAACTGAGACTGTTAAAGACCTTAGGTCAAGTTTCTCATTGTATCCAGGGCCAACTTCAGGAGCCCTCCTGGCTCCAGAGAAGAAAAGTGAGGCTGGTGACTGCACAGTCTTCCCTGATTATATCCAATTCACTTCCATATCAGGACATCACATCCCCAATGCCACAGTAGTCTTACAGAACTAAGAACAAACAAACAACAACTGTCAGTCTCACTTCATGTTTTTAATTAAACTAAAAACATTAGTTTTTAATGGCTTGCTTTCATTCTCTATTCCAGGGGATCAAAATATTCAGAAAGAAAGGTAATGTTTAAAAAAGATATCAATGGAGGTATGTAGTGTTCTGGTTGGTTTTCTGGAGGTCTCTGGACCAACTTTGTTTCAGCAGATTAATCACCACAAGAATAGCCAGGGGTTAAAGTCCAAATTCTTTATTGTCTCCTTGCCTAGGGCCTGGGCTAGCTTGGTCTCAGTGGAGGAAATGAAGGAGGACAAGCTAACCATCATGTGGTGTGAGATGGAGTGAATCTTTCTCCTTGGCTCAGAGAGCTTGAGCTCCTGCCTCCAGTCCTCTTTCTTCTTCGAGTCTGACCCTGGCTGAGTTTACCTCAGCTTATATGCTCTATTATAATTAGATTATTTACAGTATACTGAGTATAAACCAATCATTATATCACTAGGGAACCATTACTTGTGGTAAGATTAAATCAATCATACTGAACTAGAGAACTATTAATCATCATGCTAAACTAGATAACCATTGTCTTATCAATTCCACATAGTTAGCACTTTGTAAGATCCTTGTTTCAAGTACAGAGTTCTGGCCCATAACAGAGGTAGGACCAAGATGTTGTAATAATAAAAAATCATATAATAAACTCCCCTCCACAAAACTACTCTAATCAAGAAAATGTACCATCAGCAAAATAACTGTATAGACATGTGTGTGTGTGTGTGTATATATAGTATTTAACTTATACTTTAACATATTTTACATGTATTGGTCAACCTGCCATCTGGGGGAGAGGGTGGGGAAAAGGAGAGGAAAAATTGGAACAAAAGGTTTTACAATTTTTAATGCTGAAAATTAACCATTGCATATATCTTGTAAATAAAAAGCTATAAGAGAAAAATAAATAAAATTTAAAAAAAAGAAATCTAAATATTTTTATGCAATCACTGTATGCTTGGGCTTCATTGCCCTGATGTCAAAGCCTGAAAGGAAAGGAAACATTAAAAATAAATATATATAAAAAAGAAAATGTACCAGGCCAAATTCTGATGAGGAAATCCACAAAAAGTCACAGTGACTTCAACCCATCTCAGCATAAAGAAAAAACCAGGGAAGTCTGTGGACACCAAGGACAAGATCAAGATAAGAGCACACTGTAATTAAAAGTATTCTAGCATCCAGGGAGAGACTGTGTAATTAGGCAACAGGAGATCCCAGAACTGTACTAGGGTACTACAAAATCCATATCAGACAGGTGCCCAAATGGCAACTTTGTCACCTACTATAGAGTTCCGGGTCGGAAATATGGAAAGGACTAAAAAGAAGATCAGTAAAAGTAAATAGCAGTCCCAGCAGGATGGCTAGAATATTCTACCTAAACAGGAGGAAGTTCAGAAGCAATGTACTTCAGATTCCACAGTATAAGTAGGGTCTCATTTCTAGCATCTCACCCAACCTCCTGAGGAATAATCTGAGCAAGAACCACAAAATAAGAATCACAAAACAAAGGAGAAACTATAATTCAGCATTCAATCAAGAGTTTTTCAAGTAGCTGACAGGGGCTACATTCAATAGGAGTCTATTCTTAATCTTACTCAAAACCAGGTCAGGAACTAACAAAGCTAGTTAGAGTAGGGAGTAGCATTAAAACTTTACCTTAGAGCAGACTACTTTGATAGCAACAAAAACTTCCAGATCTGCAGCCAGTTTCTGAAATCCCAGAATAACACAGCACTTAGTACCTCAAGAAAGCAGCAAAAGTCCAGATCTTCCTTCAAGATTAATGGAAGGAGTAATACTAAGCAAAACAAACTCTAAGTATGTTTTAAAAAGTATTTGTCGCTTTTTCTGAGGTGACAAAGAATGTAGAACTGGGAGGTATATATAAATCGAAGGATCAATAAACAAATTATTGTTTATAACTATAATAGAACAATTATTATACTTAACTCTAATCAACATAATAACCATAATTCCAAAAGACTAATGATGAAACATGCTACTCATTCATGATAGAGATGAAGAACTCAGAATACAGAATAAAACAAATGTCTTTTTGGACATAGTTAAAATGGAAAGTTGCTTTAATTGTATTTTTCATATATTCTCAATTGGGGTTCAGGGCAAAAAGATGAAAAGGTAGATGTTGGTTGAATAAAACAAATGATTTTTAGAAGGTATCAATAAAAAATTTTAAATACAAATAAATTATTCTTAAATTAAAAATTCAGAAAACATTAAAAAAAATAACCAAAGACAATTTGGATATAACAAATTTAGGTTTACAAAATAATGGAATAAACATTCTATTATTTAACATTTTAAATAATTTATTTGTGTAAACTTTTTTAGCAATCAGTTATGCATTATACTTCCAGAACATTTTTTGTTAATATTCTCAATATTCAGAATCAAAATCAATTCAACAATCAAAGATGAACTTTCACCTTAAGACAGTTCTCATCTTAAGGTTGGGACAATGAATTATATAAAACACAAGGTCTTTTCCAACTCCACAATCTACAATCCTATGAATCTTTAAGGAACTGTAGAGTCGATATACAAACTCTTCATTTTACAGAGAAGGAAACTGAGAACTATAAAACTTAAGTGACTTGCCCAAGGTCACACAAGTAATAAGCATAAAAAACAGGACTTGAACCCAGATCCTCCTCTGATTCTGAAGACATTGCTTTTTTCTGGCTATCACACATATTTTACCATCACCACAAATTTATTCCTCCATTTAATACATACTTTTAAAAACATGTGCAGTATACTGTACTGTAAAATCTATGGTATCTTTTTTACACTGTTTACAATTTTAATTTAATTTTGTTACTTTATACCAATGTATTGAAAATAAGTATTTGAAGCCATGTGTATTTATTATAAATATCTTTCTTGCTATTTTTATCTAAGGCTTATTGGATCCCACTTCTATGTCAAAGTCTTTTATATAATACATTGTCTTCCTTTGGATATAGTTTTGTGATTTTTTTTTAAAACAACCTATCCTTCTTAATAGAATTCAAAGCTTTCTCAATCAGGTAAACAATCTTCCTAGCAAATATATAGACAAAATTTTCAGTCTTTATATTCTCTCCCTCAGCCATCTTCCCAATATTATAAGCTATATTATATTTTTTTTATTAAAGCTTTTTATTTTTCAAAACATGTGCATGGACAATTCTTCTGCAAAACCCTGCATTTCAATTCCCCCCCCCGCCCCCTCTTCTCCTATATATACATCTAGTGCAGGGTGTGAGGGAAGGCGGGAATTGAAACACAGGATTTTGTAAGGGCTAATGTACATATATATGTTAAATCCAATACATGCATACATATTTGTGAAATTATCTTGCTGCACAAGAAAAAAAGAGAAGCTATAAAATAAAATGCAAGCAAACAATAACAAAAAGAGTGAAAATGCCATGCTGTGAACCACAGTCAGTTCCCACAGTCCTCTCTCTGAGTGTAGATATCTCTCTTCATCACTGAACAATTGGAACTGGTTTGAATCATCTCATTGTTGAAGAGAGCCACATCCATCAGAATTGATCATTGTATAATCTTATTATTACCATGTATAATGATTTCCTGGTTCTGCTCATTTCAGTTAATATCAGTTCATGTAGGTCTTTCCAGGACTTTCTGAAATCATCCTCTTGGTTGTTTCTTCCAGAACAATAATATTCCATAACATTCATATACCATAATTTACTCTCCAATTCTCCAATTGATGGGCATCCACTCAGTTTCAGTTTCTGGCCACTACAAAGAGACCTGCCACAAACATTTTTGCACATGTGGGTCCCTTTTCCCCCTTTAATATCTCTTTGGATATAAGCTCAGTAGAAACATTGCTGGATCAAAGGATATGCACAATTTGATAAACTTTTTGGTCAGAGTTCCAAATTGTTCTCCTGAATGGTTGGATCTGTTCATTTCCACCAACAATGCATCAGTGTTCTAGTTTTCCCGCATCTCTTCCAACATTTGTCATTCTCTTTTCCTGTCATCTTAGCCAATCTGAGAGGTATGTAGTGGTATTTCAGAGTTGTCTTAATTTGCATTAGAAGCTATACTATTGAGGAAATGAGATACCTTTCTGTAATGGAATCTGTATCACAATTAATTTTTATACTGTTCTACCTAGATCTCAAATGAAAAATTCTATATTTCTTTATATTTGTTCTAAATGTATTCAATGTGGAAAATCAAAAATTAGGTATTAATCAGTGGGTCTTATGAGTCTTGTAAGCACATATCACATCTCATAGAGTGCTTCTTTAAGAAGAGTGCATAACAGCTTACAATATCAGATCTACAACCAACTGATTAAGTCTCTTACCCTAATGTTCTGCTTATAATATCTATAAATTCTTTGTGTTTTCTTGAGGATAGAATTTCAGACTTCTTCAGAAAATCCAGAATCAGTTTCTGAAATGAACCCCTTAACTGTTATATAAGGTGAGTGATACAGGATTACTTCTGCTTTGTCACTATGTAAATCCCAAAAACATGACTGTTTTTCCTTTTGAGGAACTGACCAGTTCAAAGCAAACCTGCTATAAATGTAACACACCACCAGAGAGCGCACTCAGGGCATCAAAATTGTCACACAGCATTCCAGTGTAGTTCCTAGCTTCCTCAACCCTTTGAAGTGCCCTAATATCTAATATTCAACCTCTCTATTTTGTTCCTTCCCCTAGGCAAATCCAAGCTGAACTTTAAAGTAAACTATGTGTTATTATAAGAGAAGGTCAGGAGGAGGTACATGCGAGTCTTCATTCTCTGATGATGAGTGAGGAGGTGTTTGACAGCACTGACAATCCATAATGACGTCTCCTAACCCCAGTTCCTCTCCACAGAAACCACTAATAGGTATCAAGCACAGGCTATTCCAACAGAACCCAAAGGATGTCTGGGCTCTGATGAGTGGGATACTGAAGATGTTAAGTAGCAGCCATTCTTCAGAAATACAGACTGGGGTGCCTTATTTGCCCACCAGTTATCACACTTCTTTATTCTTGGAATCAAAGTTCAAATATATATCAATAACTTTGATAAGAAAACTTTGACAAGAATACCTGAGATCTGATAATATCATAGTAAGATCATTTTTCTCTTGGTTGCTGAGCAAGAAGCATTCAGGGACTTTAACTACATTCCTAAACTTTGCTAGCACTGCCTTTCTCCACAAAAAAAGAATTGGACTGAACCTTTCCATTCACCTCATATTCAGTAGTTTAGTTTTTCTATGGTCTTTTGAGTTTGCCCTATAAAAAGGATCCCAGAGACAGATCATTTGTCTAAATACCAGACTATGTACAGAGGTTAATGAGCAGCAGCCACAGGATGATGAATTCTGTCTAGCTATGGAAAATAAATAAAACAGCCTTTAAATGTACCTTCACAGGATCATAGCTCTAAAACTAGAAGGGCTCATTAAGAATCACTTTGTGACCAATGCTATGACTTTATAACTGAGGAAAGTGGGGGTCCACAGAAGATAAATAAAGAATTTATGCAACACTATACAGGGAGTTGGTATTCACGGCAGGATTTGAACCCAGGTCCTTTCAACACACCCCATACTTTTTCAGTTGCAATGTACTATTAGTCCTTTCTGCTTCTGCAGTGACCACAGCAGAGGGATGAAAAATGAGGGAAGAGTACCAAGGACTTTAGTTTTTAAACTTTCCTTAGATTTAGTTTGATTGTTTCATATAATAAACATGAAAGCTTGGTCCAATGACACTGCTGTCATTGGAGGAGGAGAATGAAACAAGTTCATATCAATATTATCCTGAGAAATAAAACTAGAAGACATAAGTAAGTTATAGCAAGATGGAAAACAGGCAAAAATCTCCTCAGAATGCATGCAAAGGAGATGGCATTTATTTCATCTTTTGCTCAAAGACAACAAGAATCATCATTTCATAGGCTCTCATTTATTTGATCATTGAAAGGAGCAATCCTCATCAGAGAAAACTGTAGCTTATCCTCTAACATTTGCTATAGGGTTAAATAAGAAATTTCATGAAGAACTACAAGATCCTCTAAACCAAATCAATCAATATATACTAACTTTGCCTTAACTGCAAAAATAGACATGAGGGAAGAGAGAAAATTGTAATACATATATGCATGTGTGCGTGCGTGTGTGCGTGCGTGCGTGTGTGTGTGCATGCGTGCGTGTGTGTGTGCGCGTTTAAACTATATCAGACTACTTGCTGTTTTTAAAAGGGGGCTAGAAAGAGAAGAATTTAGAACACAGGTTTTGCAAAGATAAATGCTGAAAACTATCTGTGCATGTATTTGGAAAAATAAAATACTATTAAAAATAATAAATATATATGTATGTGTGTATATATCTCCAGATTAAGTCATGAAAGACACCAAGACTTGGAAATTGTTCTAAACATTCATGTTTGGAGACCATGGATGTTTTTTTCAAGAAGATAGTTTGGAGTTGCTGAATATGAAGTATGGACAAACATGACAAAAGCAAATTTCACTATAATTTGATAGTAAATGACTTGTTGTCAAGGCAGTAGTAGGTCAGAATCAAATACCTCTCAGGAATAAGTTGAACTGTTGTTTTTTTTTTTTTTTAAGTTAAAATCTACTATCAAAATATGAAAAAGAAGAGATGATGCATGGTAGCTTAGAAGGAACCCTAGGAAGCCACCCTAGATTGTCAGAGGGCCTCTCTAGGATTCAATCGCATCACTTATAAAATAAGGAGGTTTAATTTAAGTAAATGACCTCCCAAGGACCCCTCTAGCTCTAATGTCATGACTTGATACTCTACGATAATAAAAGATGATTAAAAAAAAAAAAGATTAAAAAAAAGATAAAAAAAAAGATTTAAAAAAAAAAAAACAACAACACTCTGCAAAATCACAATAGACCCAGCTGACCTATTTTAAAAAGTTATTATTTCTGGGACTTCTAGGGGCGGAGCCAAGATAGCAGAGAAGGCACATGTGACTTTCGAAGCTCCTCTCATTCCCCTCACAACCAACTATTAAATTCAGCCTCAAAAATAGCTTTCACTGCTTAAATTCACGAAGATTAGAAGCACACAATTTACCAGTAGAAGATGATCTGGAAGATCGCCAGGAAAGGTTTGTCCTGAGGGGCCAGGAACAGACTAGCACAGGCAGCAAGAGACTAGTGTCCTGAGCAGACCAGGGGGCGGGGTGATTTCTGTGGCTAGAGAAGTTATAGGGACCACTCTGCTATAGGCTAACTGCTCTGCCTTGATTACAAAGCAGTAAACTAGCAGAGAAATTAAAGCCTAAAACAGAGGGTCCTCTAAAAAACGCCAGAACCTAAGGAGATCTGGCTGTAATCCCTCAAACCCGGAAGTGATTCAGGCAGATTCTAACACAGCCCTGCAGCCACATCCTGCAGTTTGGGGCTTTTGCGGGGCCAGTTACTAATCTGCAGGGCAGGGGGGCAGAGCCTGGGCAGCCTCTAATCGGCAGAGTAGGGAGCTCAGCCTGGGGCAATAGAACTTCCCCAGCAGACTGTGCTTCCCCGGCAGATACTTCCCATCCCTGCAAATCCACTTACTGCTCAACTGCTAATATCCACAGCCCCAGGGCAGGCTTTGGCTTGGGAAGTGAAACTCCCACTGCTCAGCATCTAGCCCCACCACGGTCATTATCTCACACAGCTGGAGTTCTTTGCAGGGCACTTTCCCAGCCCGGCCCTGCAGGCCTGAGTTACAGCCGGGTGGGGAACTCTTTCCCAGAGCACTCCAGTACCTAATTGCTTTTTGTAGCCGGCTGGCAGGAGAGCTACCCATCCATACACCTTTCACTGCTCTGCAGAGGAAGCTGGTAACCTCCTGGCTCTGAAGGCAGACCTTACAGGCTTTAACAAAATGAGTTTAAAAAAATCAAAAGAACAATTGATAGTTTCTATACAGAAAGAGGACAGCTTTTTAACCCTGAAGAAACTAATAGCAGACAGTCTCCAGACAATTGTTGGTCCCCAATACAAAAGGCTCTCCTAGAAGAGACTATTAAAAACCTTAAAAGAGACCTAGAAGAGAAATGGGGAAAGGAAAGAGAAGCTATGCAAGAGAGTACAGAAAAGGCACATAACTCACTAAAAGAAAAATTTGATAAAGTGGAAAAAGAAAACAACTTCCTGAAATGTGAATTGGAAAAGGTAAAAAACTCCCAAGAAGTGCAGGGAAACAGAATTTGTGAATTGGAAAAAGAAAATAACTCACTTAAAAAAAAAATTAGTGAAATGGAAAAAAAATTCCATAGAGCAAAACAACTCAATTGGACATATAACAAAAAGAAGTAAAAAAAGCTAATGAAGAAAATAACTCACTAAAAATCAGAACTGAACAAATAGAAATGACTGATTCATTGAGACATCAAGAATCAGTCAAGCAAAACTAAAAAAATGAAAGATTGGAAAAAAATGTCAAATATTTACTCGGAAAAACGACAGACCTGGAAAATAGATAAAGAGATAATCTGAGGATCATTGGACTACCTGAAAATTATGATGAAAAAAAGAGCTTAGATACTGTTTTACGGGAAATATCAAAGAGAACTGTTCAGAAGTAATAGAACCGGAAAGAAAAATAGGTGTTGAAAGAATTCATCGAACATCTTCTGAAAAAAGACCCTAAAATAAAGACTCCGAGGAATATTGTGGCCAAACTTCAGAATTTTCAGACTAAAGAAAAAATTTTACAAGCAGCCAGGAAAAAACAGTTCAAATACCGAGGTGCCACAATAAGGGTTATGCAAGATCTGGCTGCCTCAACATTAAAGGATCGAAGGGCCTAGAATCAGATATTCCGAAAGGCAAAAGAGCTTGGAATGCAGCCAAGAATAAACTACCCAGCTAAGTTGAGTATTTTTTTCCATGGAAAAAGATGGACATTTAATGAAACAGTGGAGTTCTATTTGTTTCTAAGGAAAAAACCAGACTTAAACAAAAAATTTGATCTCCAACAACAGGACTCAAGAGAAGTAGAAAAAGGTAAAAGGAACTCTTGAGAACTGTATTTCTGTTGTGGATATACATAAAAACCATATGTATAATTTGATTTTACCAATATAACATAAAAAAGGAAAGTAGAAATGGAAAGGGGATAGTGTCAGAAAAAGGGAAAAGGGGAGATAAAAAGAGGGAAACTACATGTGACGATGAGGCAAAGGAAAACTATCATATCTGAGGGAACTTAGAGAGGGGGAGGAACATTGTGTGAATCCTACTCTCATCAGAGTTGGCTCAAAGGGGAAATAATTGACATATTTGTTTTACAGAGATTCTTCTCTCAGTTCTTTAAAAAGTGGGAGAGGAAAAGGGAAAAGGAAAAAGAGTAATAAGGGAAGGGTACAAGAAAGGGGAAGGGATTCAAAGGGAGGAGGGAGGCATACTAAAGAGGGAGAGCTTCATGACGCAAGTGGGACCAATAAGTTTAATACTAGGGAAGAAGGGAAGGAGCTCAAGAAAAAGAAAAGTATAATCTGGGGATATTAGGATGGCAGGAAATACAGAATTAGTAATTTTAACTGTAAATGTGAATGGGATTAACTCTCCCATAAAGAGGAGGTGGACAGCAGATTGGATCAAAAGTCAGAACCCTACAATATGTTGTTTACAGGAAACACATTTAAAACAGGGAGATACATACAGAGTAAAGGTAAAAGGCTGGAGCAGAATTGTGGTGAGCTTTTTCTTCTCAAAACGCAGCCAGGTGATAAAAGTTCAGATCTTTTATTATCTCCAATATAGCCCGGTTAGCTTAGCGGCCTATCTCTCTGCTTGGTTCCAAGAGCTCTCTCCGAATGTCGCCAAATCCAAAGGTCTGGTCCTTCAGCCTCTGCCTCTGCTTTCTTCAGCCTCCAGCCAGCTCCATTCTTCATGTAATTCCAGTGAAATCTCGACTTGTAGTGTCTTCACTCTGAAGAACTTCCTCAACTGGCCCATTGAAGCTCTATTTATGCTAGTGCTCTCTGTCCCAAAGAGCTTCAAAGGAGGTGTGAACTCATTGAACTCCAATGAGTAAAGGTGTGAACACAAGCCTTGTATTAATTAGTTCTACTTAGTACCTTGTTTCAGGTTCTGCCCAAAACATCTTCTTGTAAGATTAGATCAACTCTAATTAGTTAGCAGTTAGTAAGGATTCCAACACAGAATCTATTATGTTTCAGGTGAAGTCAAAAAAGCAGGGGTAGCCATCCTTATCTCAGATCAAGCAAAAGCAAAAATTGATCTAATTAAAAGAGATAAGGAAGGAAATTATATCTTGCTAAAGGGTACTATAGACAATGAAGCAATATCAGAATTAAACATATATGCACCAAGTGGCATAGCATCTAACTTCCTAAAGGAGAAATTAAGAGAGTTGCGAGAAGAAATAGACAGCAAAACTATAATAGTGGGAGATCTCAATCTTGCACTCTCAGATTTAGATAAATCAAATCACAAAACAAATAAGAAAGAAATTAAAGAGGCAAATAGAATATTAGAAAATTTAGGTATGATAGCTCTTTGGAGAAAACTGAATGTTGACAGAAAGGAGTATACTTTCTTCTCAGCAGTTCATGGAACCTACACAAAAACTGACCATATATTAGGACATAAAGACCTCAAAATTAAATGCAGGAAGGCAGAAATAGTAAATGCCTTTCTTTTCAGATCACAATGCAATAAAAACTACATTCAACAAAAAGTTAGGTATAAATAAACCAAAAAGTAATTGGAAACTAAATCTCATCTTAAAGAATGATTGGGTGAAACAGCAAATTATAGACACAATGAATAATTTCACTCAAGATAATGACAACAATGAGACATCATACCAAAATTTGTGGGATGCTGTCAAAGTGGTAATAAGGGGAAATTTTATATCTTTAGAGACTTACTTGAATAAAATAGAGAAAGAGAAGATCAATGAATTGGGCTTGCAACTTAAAAAGCTAGAAAAAGACTAAATTAAAAACCCCCATCAATTACTAAACTTGAAATTTTCAAATTAAAAGGAGAAATTACTAATATTGAAAGTAAAAAAAACTATTGAATTAATAAATAAAACTAAGAGTTGGTTTTATGAAAAAAAACAATAAAATTGATAAACCTTTGGTAAATCTGATTAGAAAGAGGAGGGAGGAAAATCAAATTAGTAGTCTTAAAAAGGAAAAGGAAGAACTTTCCACCAATGAAGAGGAAATTAAAGAAATAATAAGGGGTTACTTTGCCCAACTTTATGCCAATATATTTGATAACTTAAGCGAAATGGATGACTACCTCCAAAAATATAGGCTTCCCAGATTAACAGAGGAGGAAGTAAATTGCTTAAATAGTCCCATTTCAGAAAAAGAAATAGAACAAGCTATTAATAAACTCCCTAAAAAAAAAAAAATCCCCAGGACCAGATAGATTTACATATGAATTCTACCAAACATTCAAAGAACAATTAGCCCCAATGCTTTATAAATGATTTGAAAAAATAGGGAATGAAGGAGTCCTACCAAATTCCTTTTATGACACAGACATGGTATTGATACCTAAACCAGGTAGGTTGAAAACAGAAAGAAAATTATAGACCAATCTCTTTAATGAATATTGATGCTAAAATCTTAAATAAGATATTAACAAAAAGACCACAAAAAATCATCCCCAGGATAATAACACCATGATCAAGTAGGATTTATACCAGGAATGCAGGGCTGGTTCAAAAGTAGGAAAATTGTCAGTATAATTGGCCATATTAATAATCAAATTAACAAAAATCATATGATCATCTCAACAGATGCAGAAAAAGCATTTGATAAAATCCAACATCCATTCCTATTAAAAACTCTTGAGAATATAGCAATAAATGGACTTTTCCTTAAAATAATCAGTAGCATCTATTTAAAACCAGCAGTAAGCATCATATGTAACAGGGACAAAATGGAACCATTCCTAATAAGATCAGGAGTGAAACAAGGTTGCCCACTATCACCATTATTATTTAATATTGTATTAGAAATGCTAGCTTTGGCAATAAGAGTTGAGAAAGAGATTAAAGGAATAAGAATAGGCAATGAGGAAACCAAATTATCACTCTTTGCTGTTGATATGATGGTATACTTAGAGAACCCCAGAGATTCTACTAAAAAGTTATTAGAAACAATCCACACCTTCAGGTTGCAGGATACAAAATAAACCCACATAAGTCATGAGCATTCTTATATATCACTAACAAAACCCAACAGTTAGAGTTACAAAGAGAAATTCCATTTAAAGTAACTACTGATTGTATAAAACATTTAGGAATCTATCTGCCAAGGGAAAATCAGAAACTTGATGAGCAAAACTACAAAACACTTTCCACACAAATTAAGCCTGATCTAACCAACTGGAAAAATATTAAATGCTTTTGGAATGGGCAAGCAAATATGATAAAGATGACAATACTACCTAAACTAATCTATTTATTTAGCGCTATACCAATCAGACTCCCAAAAAACTATTGTGATGACCTAGAAAAAATAACAACAAAGTTCATATGGAAAAACAAAAGGTCAAGAATTTCAAGGGAATTAATGAAAAAAAAAATAAAATGAAGGTGGCCTAGATGTACCAGATCTAAAATTATATTATAAAGCAGTAGTTACTAAAACCATCTGGTATTGGCTAAGAAATAGACTAATTGATCAATGGAATAGATTAGGTTCAAAGGACAAAACAGCCAATAATTTTAATAATCTAGTGTTTGACTAACCCAAAGACCCCAGTTTTGGGGATAAGAACGCATTATTTGACAAAAATTGGAAATCAGTATGGCAGAAACTAGGCATTGACCCACACTTAACACCGTACAACAAGATAAGGTCAAAATGGGTTCATGACCTAGGCATAAAGAATGAGATTATAAATAAACTGGAAGAGCAAAGGATACATTACCTCTCAGACCTGTGGAGGAGGAAGAATTTATGACCAAAGAAGAACTAGAGATCATTATTAACCACAAAATAGAAAATTTTGATTATATCAAATTGAAAAGTTTTTGTACAAACAAAACTAATGCAGACAAGATTAGAAGGGAAACAATAAATTGGGAAAAGATTTTTACAGTCAAAGGTTCTGATAAAGGCCTCATTTCCAAAATATATAGAGAATTGACTCTAATTTATAAGAAATCAAGCCATTCTCCAATTGATAAATGGTCAAAGGATATGAACAGACAATTCTCAGATGAAGAAATTGAAACTATTTATAGCCATATGAAAATATGCTCCAAATCATTATTAATCAGAGAAATGCAAATTAAGACAACTCTGAGATACCACTACACACCTGTCAGATTGGCTAGAATGACAGGGAAAGATAATGCGGAATGTTGGAGGGGATGTGGGAAAACAGGGACACTGATACATTGTTGGTGGAATTGGGAACACATCCAGCCATTCTGGAGAGCAATTTGGAACTAGTTGCTCAAAAAGTTATCAAACTGTGCATACCCTTTGATCCAGCAGTGTTTCTATTAGGCTTATACCCCAAAGAAATACAAAAGAAGGGAAAGGGACCTATATGTGCCAAAATATTTGTGGCAGCCCTGTTTGTAGTGGCTAAAAGCTGGAAAATGAATGGGGTGCCCATCAATTGGAGAATGGTTGAGTAAATTATGGTATATGAACATTATGGAATATTATTGTTCCGTAAGAAATGACCATCAGGATGAATACAGAGCAGACTGGCAAGACTTACATGAACTGATGCTGAATGAAATGAGCAGAACCAGGAGATCATTATATACCTCAAAAACGATACTATATGAGGATGTATTCTGATGGAAGTAGATCTCTTCGATAAAGAGAGCTAATTCAGTTTCAATTGATCAAGGATGGACAGAAGCAGCTACACCCAAAGAAAGAACACTAGGAAATGAATATAAATTGCTCGCATTTTTGTTTTTCTTCCTGGGTTATTTATACCTTCCGAATCCAATTCTCCCTGTGCAACAAGAGAACTGTTTGGTTCTGCACACATATATTGAATCTAGGATATACTGTAACCTATTTAACATGTAAAGGACTGTTTGCCATCTGGGGGAGGAGGTGGAGGGAGGGAGGGGAAAAATCAGAACAGTAATGAGTGCAAGGGATAATGTTGTAAAAAATTACCCTGGCATAGGTTCTGTCAATAAAAAGTTATTTTAAAAAAAAGTTATTAATTCTGAAAATTTCAAAAATAAAAGCACTGACTTGAGTTCTCACCTTCTATCTTAGAAAAATGTATCTGATTGGTATACCTAGAGAATCCCAGAGATTCTACTAAAAAGCTATTAGAAATAATTCACAATTTTAGCAAAGTAGCTAGATACAAAATAAATCCCCATAAATCCTCAGCATTTTTATACATCACCAACAAAATCCAACAGCAAGAGATACAAAGAGAAATTCCATTCAGAATAACTGTTGATAGCATAAAATATTTGGGAATCTATCTACCAAAGAAAAGTCAGGAATTATATGAACAAAATTACAAAAAAGTTTCCACACAAATAAAGTCAGACTTAAATAATTGGAAAAATATTAAGTGCTCTTGGACAGGCCGAGCGAATGTAATAAAGATGACAATACTCTCTAAACTAATCTATTTATTTAGTGCTATACCAATCAGACTTCCAAGAAAATATTTTAATGATCTAGAAAAAATAACAACAAAATTCATATGGAACAATAAAAAGTCTAGACTCTCAAGGGAATTAATGAAAAAAAAAAATCAAATGAAGGTAGCCTAGCTGTACCTGATCTAAAATAATATTATAAAGCAGCAGTCACCAAAACCATTTGGTATTGGCTAAGAAATGGATTAGTTGATCAGTGGAAAAGGTTAGGTTCACAAGACAGAATAGTCAACTATAGCTATCTAGTGTTTGACAAACCCAAAGATTCTAATTTTTGGGATAAGAATTTATCATTCGATAAAAATTGCTGGGATAACTGGAAATTAGTATGGCAGAAATTAGGCATGGACCCACACTTAACACCATATACGAAGATAAGATCGAAATGGGTCCATGATTTAGGCATAAAGAACGAGATTATAAATAAATTGGAGGAATATAGGATAGTTTATCTCTCAGACTTGTGGAGGAGAAAGAAATTTGTGACCAAAGATGAACTAGAGACTATTACCAATCACAAAATAGAAAATTTTGATTATATCAAATTAAAAAGCCTTTGTACAAACAAAACTAATGCAAAGAAGATTAAAAGGGAAGCAACAAACTGGGAAAACATCTTCACAGTTAAAGGTTCTGATAAAGGCCTCATTTCCAAAATATATAGAGAACTGACTCAAATTTATAAGAAATCAAGCCATTCTCCAATTGAGAAATGGTCAAAGGATATGAACAGACAATTTTCAGATGATGAAATTGAAACTATTACCACTCATATGAAAGTGTTCCAAATCATTATTGATCAGAGAAATGCAAATTAAGACAACTCTGAGATATCACTACACACCTGTCAGATTGGCTAAGATGACAGGAAAAAATAATGATGAATGTTGGAGGGGATGCGGGAAAACTGCGACACTGATGCATTGTTGGTGGAACTGTGAACGAATCCAACTATTCTGGAGAGCAATCGGGAATTATGCCCAAAAAGTTACCAAATTGTGTATACCCTTTGATCCAGCAGTGTTTCTATTGGGATTATATCCCAAAGAAATACTAAAGAAGGGAAAGGGACTTGTATGTGCTAAAATGTTTGTGGCAGCCCTGTTTGTAGTGGCTAGAAACTGGAAATTGAATGGATGCCCATCAATTGGAGAATGGCTGGGTAAATTGTGGTATATGAATGTTATGGAATATTATTGTTCTGTAAGAAATGACCAGCAGGATGAATACAGAGAGGCTTGGAGAGACTTACATGAACTGATGCTAAGTGAAATGAGCAGAAAGAGGAGATCACTTTATACTTCGACAACGATATTGTATGAGGATGTATTCTGATGGAAGTGGATTTCTTTGACAAAGAACTCAATTTCATTTGATAAATGATGGACAGAAGCAGCTACACCCAAAGAAAGAACACTGGGAAACGAATGTGAACTATTTGCATTTTTGTTTTTCTTTCCGAGTTGTTTTTTACCTTCTGAATCCAATTCTCCCTGTGCAACAAGAGAACTGCTCAGTTCTGCACACATATGTTGTATCTAGGATATACTGAAACATATTTAACATATATAGGACTGCTTGCCATCTAGGGAAGGGGGTGGAGGGAGGGAGGGGAAAAATCGGAACAGAAGCGAGTGCAAGGGATAATGTTGTAAAAAAAAAAAAAAATTACCCTGGCATGGATTATGTCAATATAAATTTATTGTAAAATAAAATAAAATATTAAAAAAAAAAAGAAAGAAAAATGTATCTGATGATGAGTAGGATACTTTCAGGAAAAAACCTGGAAAGTCTTCCATGAAGTTAAACAAAGTGAAAAGTACTGTATACAGAGTAATAGCAATGCTCTGGGCTGACTAGCTGTAAATGACTATGTTATTCTCAGTGTGAGGGATGTAGAAGACCCTTACCCAAAATGATTATTCAGAGATCACTCAGTAGAAGGCAGAAAAGTTGTTTATTGAAAATCTCCAGAGGATGAGCCGTCATCCCATCACAAGATAAGAAAGAGAAAGCTCATGGTAGGAGGACTCATCCTCTGGAGGTTTTCAATAAACAACTTTTCTGCCTTCTACTGAGTGATCTCTGAGTAGTCATTTTGGGTAAGGGTCTTCTACATCTCCCATAGTTGGGGGCTCGTCCGGGATGGGATCTTTGGGGGAGATGGCTATGTGCACTCCGAATAGGGACAGGCGCCCACAGAGTAGTTTTCTCCATGGTCTCTGGCTCTGGATAGGCAGCCTCCCTCCCCTTTTAGACAACGACCCGAGGCAGGGATACTCAGTGGAACGCAGAATTGAAGATTGAAGGAAGTAGAGTCCTGATGGCCGGCATTTGCAGCCTGAAAAGAAACGTGTGTTCTCAATGTAAAGCTCTTGGAAAGTCTGGGGGTTTATTAGCTGGGTCGAGGGAGACCCTGAGGGATTAGCCCTCTTAAACTTATTTTTGGTGGCCTGCTATGACCCAGTGATAAAGGACTTTTCCTAAGGAGGCTCTCGGGTGGCTGTGAGGACGTGAAGGTAACATAGGGCCTCTGCCCGGGCGTGAGGGTAACATAGGGCCTCCACCAACACCTGGATGGAGTCCAGGGTGGTATAGAAGCAGTCCAAAAAAAATTGTATCAGGATGTTAACTAGGGAATTCAAAACTGGAATGAACTTCCCAGATATAAAAGGGAAGAAAACTGAGAAGATGTATATCCCAGGACTATTTGGGTATATCAGACTTAAATCTGCATGTAAAAGGTGAAAATAGAGTTTTGTGAATGCCTGTGTGTATGTCTGCTTTGCATTGCCTTTGTTCTGTGTTAAAAGTTAGAAAGCTCGTGCCTCTGTGTTACAGGCTTAGAAAAATATCAGGCTGAATTGTGGGAATTGGAATTCATTCAGAGTAGTAATTCTTTCAGAGTGGCTCAGAATATATTGGTCTTAGAATTTGGGAACTAGTTTTGGGCTTCTCAAGAAAAGAAAATCTTTTTTCTCTTTCTCTTCCTCTGTCTCTGGCAGTGGCTTTGCAGGAAGGGGAAAAGAAGGGGAAAAAATAAAAACATAGATTGAAAGTTTGGAAAGTTTTGAGAAAACAGAAGAACAGTGGCTATCACTCCTATAAAAAAGGAGCCTGTTATCAGGACTCAGCCAGTGAAAAAAATTCTCAAGGTAAAGCAAGGATTGGTACTTAATGCTTTCCTGGTTACTAAAGAAAAGACATTTGAATGAAATATCTAGGTAGATTTTAGCCAAAGGGCTTGTGATGAAAAATCCTGTCCATACCCAGAGAAGGAACTAACAAACTAAAGGAGCTTGCATTTGTATCTTCCTACTTAAATGGTATGTTGCTTTTTAAAAAGTATTGGGTAATTTGTAAACTATATTATGAGTTTTATGAAATTTGGTTCAAAATTAATTGTGAATCTTGAAGTTTAAAGGTTTTTTTTTTTAAAGTGATTTAAAGACAAGGGAAAAGAAATTGATTTACAAAAGCAATTAATAGTTTAAATAGAGCATCTAATCAGAAGTATTTCAGAGAAGATTTGAGCAAGTAGGCATTGAGAGGAGAGAGAAAGAGAGATGGGACAGGAGAATGAAGATGATTTAAGAAGGATTGATTAGTAGAAGCAAATGATTTCAAGAAGAAATCCATGGGAAAAAGAAGGAACTGGTTGGAAAGGGTAGTCACAGAGAGATGGCTGTGAGACGGGATGTGTTTTTGCGGGGGGAGAGCAGAACGGCAGTGGAAAGCGGCAGCCGTTTGGTTCCTTTGGCTGAAGAAAATAAACGGTAATTTAAAGGGACATATTGCTCTTGCAAGATGTTAATTGATAGAATATTTGTTTAATATTATGAATATTAAAGAACACAATCAGAAATGTGATCTATAGTTTGAAAGGATTATTTCAAAAAGCTTAATTGATGTTTTCAAGAACTTTTCAGATTCTTTTTATGTGAAAATAGAAAGTTTTAATTAACTGTATTGATGCCAATTAACTGAAAAGGACTCCAAGGATAATAGTTTTTGCCTTCTTCTTTTTGAAAATATTTTTGTTGTGAACAATATGTAGTTTGGGATTTTTCTATGTATTGGGTATTTTAAAAGCAAAATGATTGGTATAATATTCAATTTATTCAAGATTCAACATCTACTTGGGTATGTAAGAATTGTGTGAATTTTCTGGGATAAATTTCTTACTGTTACTGCTATAAAGTCATGGTAAATAACTGTTTGGGATTTATCTGAAACTTTGGAGATAAAATTCTTTGGGCTTATAATTAATGCTATTTGGAAGTTTTAAAGCTCTACTCTCTGATATGCTAAAGATTGAGTTTTAACTTCTTATATTATGTTATAGTTATATTCTTGCATTTTTTTCTCCTGTGACTGATTTCTATGATCAGAATGATAGTTAATAAGAACTGTTAATGCAATTCAAATATGTCATACCTTGCTGTTTCCAATCTGGTTATATGTAATCATTATATGCTAAATACTTAGGCAAATAAGTATTTAGTCTGGTCATCTGTCTGTTACTGGATATTTGTGTCTGTGGATATTCAGGGTTTTTTTTAATGTTTCTAAATAATAAGAGGACAATTAACAATGGTCTGTGAAATCTTACTGCTATTTATTGGGACTATAGCCATCTGCTTGTCTTGTGAAGCAAACGTGTTCCTTCACATAGGAACTGCTGGCCAATCCATACTGGCCAGCATGTTGTTACAGCTACAGACTGTTCTAACTTTTTTAGATTTGGTTTTTTGTTGTTCTAAATTTTGGTCAAATTACAGATTATTGAACCTCTTCTGAGATATGGATCAGCCCATCTGAAGCTTAGATTGACACCACACCCACACCCCGTCATGAATTGAGAGCCTTCGCCCATTTCTCAGCCCGAAGTAGTTAAGATCGAGACCGTCGCCCATGCTCCTGATGTAATTTGGACTGAGATGGGGGAAGTAGGAAAGTGATTGATGAATTATTGTTAAAATTACAACTGTATTACTGTGTGTTTAAGATTTGGGATGGAAATTGTTAAAATTGGTAATTGTTGCCGTTAAGGAAGTTATAATATGTTTATAATATCTATGTATGTTCACTTCAGAATATATAATTGTTTGAGGGATTTGATTTGATTTGATTTTTTTTTTAGGAAACTCTTTCTGTACTAGTCTGTTATGTATAAGAACTTTAATTCACTTTTGGGATTTATAACTAGGATGGTAATTTGACTATTTACTTTTTTTTTTTTGGATGATTCCTTTCCATGGGAAAAAAAAGGAGAGGAAGAGATAGGGAACTAGGGAAACTGGTGGCTTTTTCTCAAAATACCTAAAAGAGGGGAACCCTTAGTTTTCTGTTCACTTTTCCTTAGGTACTTCCGCCCCACCCCCTATATCACCAGTTCAGATTGAATTGGAAGTCCTTAAGCAGCCCTTTTTGTTTTTACTATGCTTTAGCTTTGAAACCCCCCATTCTGTTGGAATTGCTCTGGCAGACTATTCTCTGATTGCCCATTTTTAGGAAATCTCCAAGATAAAGAAACCTGTTTTGGGACTGGCAGTCTCCAACCCTGTAACCTCAGTTTCTTAAGTATCTCAGCATTTTTAATAATATTGCAGTTTTGAGATCAAGCCTCTAAAGTTCGGGATTTACCTGCCTTCATGGTCTAACTGTGCATGCTCTGATAGCTCTGCTCAGAAATCTGTATTCTAGTAGCAGCCCTGTCTGTCCCTCTGGGTTGTGACAGATGGAGCTTCTCAAAGCCTTACCCTTTTCCTCTGGAATGGGGTGCCCCTCTGAATGGGCAGCATGACTGTCTTGAGTCCTGCTACTCCCTATATAAGCAGAAGCTGAGTTAAGTGCACAAATGACTGAAGACCACCTATAAAAGTGAACTGTCCATCTCAAACTGGCTGAGATGAGGGTTTTTGTACTGCTGATAACTCTGGGGTTGTTAGGAAGAGACTGGCCCTTGCCATAAGTCCTTGCATTTTATAGCTTCATTTTGATTTATTTGCCTCACATTGGATTGGTCAAAATTATGGTGCTAAGATCTCCCAGGTATCTAGGGGAGGTAATTCCATAACTCAAATATTTAGAAGGAGTGTGTAATGCTGTGCTTCAGTTTCCCTAGGATTGTCATCTTTATTTATTTATCTATCTTTGTATTTTTATGTTTGCCAAATGCCAATCTGTTCTATGATAACTGTTTCTAAGATAGTTGATGGAAGCAATTTTTATGGTATGAACTTATTGCAATCAGTGGTATTATCCTGTTGCCACTATGTCTACCCTGTATAATTTCATTAATAACCAAAATAGTTCAATGGTTCCTATCAAAATATTGCATACAGGAGATGCTATTAAAATGATGATTCTTCAGAGAAAAGACCGGAATGTATTAGAGAGGGATGATCTTGATGGTGAAATTGACAAGCAATGTAGATATGATAATTGATTTTAAGCAGTATGTAAGTTCTTCATAGAAATATGATAAAAATCATTTACATATTAGAAGGGGGGAGTTGTAGGGAATATATAAAGTGAAGAACTTACAGAAGTGAATGAATTATTTTTCTGTATTTTATTATTTCTGTGTTTCCCCTATGACCTGTATAATATGTTCAGGCTCATATCTACTTGAGCCTTGGTCAGCTAGAAACATATTTATTTAACCTGAGCTGATGACATTTATTGGTATTTGACCTTTATCGATATTTAATCTATTAGCTGGACCACTGTCTTAGCTGGACCACTGTCTGCCTCATTAAGCCTGAAGGCCTGATTTTCTCAGAGAAGGAACTAACTAAGTCTGAATACAGACTGAAGCATTCTATCTCTTCCCTTCCCTTGTTGCCTTTTTCCTTCCCTCCCTTCCTCTGCCTCTGTGTGTGTGTTTCTGTCATACTTACGAACAACAGACCAGAAAGACAAACAGTTCTTTTGTTGCAAGAGAATTCAGCAGTATCCCATCCAAATGGCAGCGCTGAATGAAACAAGGTTGGCAAATGAAGGCCACGTCAACTAAAGTCGAAGCTGGATACACCTTTGGCTAAAGTGACTGCAGTGAAGGAGAACACTGTGAAACTAGTATAGCTTTTGCATTTAAAAATTAATCTGGGGGCAGCTGGGTAGCACAGTGGACAGAGTACCAGCCCTGAAGTCAGGAGGTCCTGAGTTCAAATCTGACTTCAGACACTCAACAAACTTGTATGCCCATCAAAAAGACTGAATGACAGGCTCATGATAATGTGATTTGCCACTTACAGGAAATACAATGTTACATAGTATAATCAGTGCCAATGCTCTGATGAATTCTGATGAGGTCAAAGAAAAATTTTGTGAAGACCTGGAGACCCTCATCAATGTGCCGAAAGAGGACAAACTTATAATTCTGGGTGATTTTAGAATAGGCACAAACTATAAGAGATGGCAAGGAGTCCTTAGTAGAAATGAAGTTGGAAACAGCTTTTAGTTCAACAACAAGCATTTCATGATCTTCTCAATGTTTCCATTCTTAGGTAGGTAAGTTTTATTTACAAGAAAATGTTAATTTAAAATAATCACAATTATCCTTTTTTTACACTCCAACAATGCTCTCACTTTATAATATAATTTAAGATCTAATGTTGCTGAATCAACTTCCTTTCCATCTTTTTTCCCCCCTGATTTCTTTGAGGCTCTTCCAAATGAACTTGTTCTTCCAAATGAACTTTGTTATTATTTTTCCTAACTCAAAAAATACTTTATTTTGTAATTTAATTGGGATGACACTGAATAAACAATTAGTTTGGTAACTCATTTTAAAAATTATATTCTCTTTACTTATTCATAAACAATAAATATTATTTCAATTACTTTAGATCTCAGCTTATTTGTACAGTGTTTTATGTTTATGTTCATATAGTTCCTGTGTTTGTTTTGGCAGGCATACACTTGAGTATTTTATACAATCCAGATTTTTTAAATAATCAAAAACAATAGTGAATAATATTGCTGACATATAGTATTGTTTCTCTGTTTTTCACTTTTGATTAAATCTATTTTAACTTTAACTTTTGAGATCATGATTACTATCCCTGCTCTTTTTACATATAAAATTATACTCCTGTCCTTTATTTTATCTTTGTGTGTATGTCTCATTTTTATAAGTTTCCTAAATGCTGAACATGTTGCTGAATTCAAATTTTTAATCTGCTGTTTCTATTTTATTGGTAACTTCATCCCATTCACATACAAAATTATATTTACTTGTCTATTTTCCTCTTTCCCTTCTCCCCCCCTTTCTCACTTTATTTCCTTCATTCTTCATCCTCTGGTTTACTTCTACCCACTACCTTGCCTTCCTATTCCTTAACTTACCCATCCCTCTGAGAGTCCCTTCATTAAAGTTTCACATCACCATAATTCCTTGCTCTTTTTATTTCTTTTTGAATTTAGAAGATTTTTATAGTCTTCTAGATATGTTATTCTCTCTTTAAGTCATTCCCAATAAGAACAATGTTTTAGCATTACCCAACTTTCCCATTATTACCTTCTTCTGTGTCAGTTTTTTTTAATACTTGCTTTTTCATGTCTCCCTACAATTTTATTTTTTTAGAATCACCCCATAATACACAGCTCAGTCCACACCTTTCTTTCAAACTATCCTGCTGCTAATATTTTCATATATACAAAGTAAATAATTTTTCTTCTATTTTCCTGGGTGCTACACATCAAATTTTTCCTTAAGTTCTGAGATTTTTGTCACAAAAACCTGAAAGTCTTTGAGTTTGATAAATGTCCATTTTTTTCCATTCAGGATTATACTTAATTTTGTTGAGAAAGTTACTCTTGATCATAACTTCCACTCTTTTGCTCTGTGGATTATAGCATTCCAAGATCTGTGGTGCTTCAAGCTTCTAGATCTTGTGTAATTTTTAATGTAGCTCCATGAGATTTAAATTGTTTTTTCTTGTTGCTTTCAATATTTCCTTAACCTGGGAACTTTGAAACTTAACTATGATATCCCTTGTAAATTTTCTTCCTGGAATCTCTTGTAAGTGTTCCATTTGAATTGTCTTAGGAAAAGCCCAGAAAATAACTTTCTTTCAGATTAGTAGGTTGTGTACAGAAAGAAGCCAAGTTCAGAAGCAAGCAGAATTTTGTAACTCAGACCCCAAGAACAGAATAGGATTTTGCTTCCAGCTTCCAGTTCAGCATGAGGTCTGCTAAAGTACAATCATGTCAAGAATCCCAGACCAAAGGGAAACATGAAGTTCTGTCACCATGAACTAGCAGAGCTTTCCAGTGGGCTGATAGCAGCTAAGTCCAGCAGTAATTTACTGGAAAGAGATGATAGTAGAACCCATGGAAACTGATGAGACCATCAAGCAAGACACTATATAAGGAAAAGAAAAGAGGTCTCAGGACAGAACTTCTTTGCAAAAGTGGGAGATCAACAATGCATATGTCTGGTTACCTTTGATAAAGTTTCTTTTCTATTTTTTCTCTTTGTTATAGGGTAAGTTTCACTGGAAGGACATATTGAGAAATACAATGCTAACAAATGAAAATGATAACAAAAAACATCTCCCGAAATTGTTTTAAAATCAGAGCAAATTTGGTAAACCCATTTTGCTTTTTTAAAGAAAAAAGGAAAAATATATCCCTCCCATTTAAAGTATGCTGACATGATAAAAATAACAACTAACAAATAGTGATTGAGCACTCATTGTGGGGCAAAGCACTATGCTATTCTCTGTGGATATATAAAAGAATGTGAAACCCAAACATGTGCTTAAGGATTTTATAATCCAACTGAAAAGACAAGATATACATATGTAAAAGATAAAGAATATTATATTAAAATTTATTCCATTATAATTTTAGACACTGAAAAGATTCACACATGATCTCATAATGTTAAAAAAAAAGTAGAAATAACTTACAATTACACCTTTTTTGTACAAATCTTAGTTTGCAAGCTGTCCGGTATGTTGATAGCCTGATGACATCAAAATTCTGAGCACCTGGTAATAAAAAACAAAACATATATATTAAATATACAAATCCCTTAACAAAGTCATACATCAAAGTTCAAACACTATACCAAAAGGTGATAAAATCTTGAAATTTGTCTGTGATCTAACAATTATGGGATGTAGGTGTTATTTTACAGATGAAGAAACTGAGACAAACAGAAGTTAAATGACTTGCCTAGGGACACAGGAGAGTGTCTTAGGTTGGATTTGAACTCAGGTTTTCCTAGCTCCAGGCTTAACATGGTACCACCTAGCAGCCTAAAATGAACATGTTGAATAATTCTGATAATGGTAAGATTCTAAAAAGGATAGTTGGCTAGATCAGAGTAGTTAAGTCTTTCAAAGTTCATCACTCTTTCAATATTTCTTTTACTGTGTACAATGTTCACCCAAAACCTCACTTCACTGTGCATAGGTTTCTGTAAATTTCAGGTTTTCTGAAGTCATCTCCCATGTCATTTCTTATTGTATGATAATATTCCATCATAATAATATTCCACAACATGTTCAGCCATTCCACAATTGATGTGCATCCCCTCGATTTCCAATTCTTTGACACCACAAAAAAAGAGCTACAATAAATATTTTTGCAAAAATAGGTGCCTTTCTCTTTTCTTTGATCTCTTTGGCCTATAGACCTGGTAATAAGATTACTGAGCCAAAGGTTCTCCAAATTGTTTTCCAAAATAGTTAGAGTAGTTCACTACTCTATCAACAATATATTAGTCTACCTATTTTTGACATATCTTTAGACATTTATCATTTTCCTTTTCAAACATTTTAATCTACTGACTAAGGTATGAAGCGGTACCTCAAAATTGTTTCACTCTAATTTCTCTAATCAATAGTGATTTGGAGCATTTTTTTTCCATGACTTGAGTGCTTGGAAATTTCTTCTGAGAATTATCTGTTAATATTCTTTAACCATTTATCATTTAGAGAATAGCTCTTATTTTTTTTTAAATTTGGCTCAATTCTCTCTATATGTATACATATATAAGAAATACCTTTACCAGAGAAATTTGCTGTAATTTTTTTCCAGTTTCCTGATTACTTCCTAATTTTGTTTACATTGGTTTTGATTATGCAAAAAAATTTTAACTTCACATAATCAAAATTTTAGATTTTCACAAATTTTTCACATAATCCTTTCTATCATTTGGTCATAAACTCTTCCCTTATCCAAGACCTAGATAATAGACATTTTTTTTCCATGCTCTCCTATTTTACTAGTGATACTATCACCCTTTATGTGTAAATCACATACTCATTTGGATTTTATTTTGGAATATGATGTGATATGATGGACTATGCCTAGTTTAACCCAAACTGCTTTGTAGTTTTCCTAGCAATTTTTCTTGCCTCCAAAGTTTGAATTTTAGTATTTACAAAACAAGATTATTTATGATCATTTGCTATATGTATTGGATGTATGTGTATTTTATATGTATTGGGTTCCTAATCTGTTCCATAATCTGTTCCATTGATCCACCATTTGATTTCTTAACCAGTACCAGATTGTTTTGATTGCTACTTGTAATATAGCTTAAAATCTGGTATTGTTAGGCCACCTTCCTTCACACTTTGTTTTTACTGGTTTCCTTGACATTCTTGACCTTATTTTCTTGGAGATAATTTGTGTTGTATTTCTAGCTCTATAAAATAAATTTTTAATAATTTGGTTAGTATGACACTGAAAAATTTTTATAGAATTGTCATTTTTATTATACTGGCTCAGTCTATCCATGAGCAATTTATATTTCTCCATTCAGATCTATTTATATGAAAAATGTTAAGTAACTGTGTCCTAGAAGAAAGACTCATAAGTACTTTATTTTGTCTGGATTTATTTTCCTTTCTTTATTTCTTTCTTTTTTTTTTTGCTGAGACAATTGGGGTTAAGTGACTTGCCTAGGGTCACACCGCTAGGAAGTATTAAGGATCTGAGGCCAGATTTGAACTCAAGTCCTCTTGACTTCAGGGCCAGTGCTCTATCTACTGTTCCATCTAGCGGCCCCATTGTCTGGGTTTGTTTTAAATAGAATTTCTCTTTCTACTCTTTACACTGGGGTTTGTTAGTAGTATAGAAAAAGGTGGATGATTTATGTGGGTTTCTTTTACATTCTGCAACTTTTTGAAGTTGTTGATTTTTAGTTGATTCTCTAATGGTCTCAAAATATCACATCATCTGCAAAGAATGATAGTTTTGTTTTTGTTGCCTATTTTTATTCCTTTGATTTCTTTTTCTTATTATTATCACTAGCATTTCTAGTATAACACTGAATAACTGTGGTGATGATATATAACATTGTTTCACTCTTAATCTTACTGGGAAGGCTTCAAGTTTCTCCATTACAAATAATGTTTGTTCTTGGTTTTAGATAGGTACCACGTATCATTTTAGGAAAGGCTCTGTTGATTCCAATGATTTCTAATATTTTAAAAACAGGAATGGGTGTTGTATTTTGTTAAAAGGGTTTTTTTGCATTTATTGATATGCTTTTTGTTGCTTTTATTATAGATATAATTGTGTCTGCTTATAATCTTCCTAGATGAAACAAGTCCTACATTCTTAGCATAAATCCCACCTAGCCAGAATATATGATCTTTGTAATATATTGCTGTAATCTCCTTCTAATATTTTATTTAAACTTTTTTGATTAGGGAAATTGGTCTTTGGTTTTCTTTCTGTTTTTGTTCTTCCTGGTTTAAGTATCAAAACTATATTGGTTTCACAGAAGGAATTAGGACTCCTTTACCTATTTTTCCAAACAGTTGATATTTGCATCATAAAAGGAATTTGGTAGTGTTTTTTTAAACCTATTTTTCAAATAATTTTATATGGTATTGAGATTAATTTTTCCTTAAATGTTTGGCAGAATTCATTTGTAAATCCATCCAGTCCTGAAAATTGTTTCTTAGGGAACCTCTTGATGGCTTATTCAATCTCTTTTTCTAAGATAGGATTACTTAATAATCTATTTCCTCCTAGGCTAATCTAGGTGATTTATTTTTGTAAATATTCATTCATTTCACATAGAGTGTGAGTCTCACTGGCATATAATTGGGCAAATTAATTCCTAATAATTACTTTAATTTCATCATCATTCATTCTTCATTTTTTTTTTTATTTTCAATACCGGTAATTTGGTTTTCTTCTTTTTTAAACCAAATCAACACATTTTGCATTTGATTTTTTTTTCATAAAACCAGCTCCAATTCCTAATTTTATTTTTTGGTCCATTTTTTTTACTTTCAATTTTATTAACTTTTCCTTTGATTTTCAGGATTTCTATTTTAGCATTTAATTGAGGATTTTTAATTTGTTCTTTTTATAGGCTTTTTAGTTGCATGTCTAATTTATTAATATACTCTTTCTCTCTTTTATTGATGTATGTATTTAGATATACATATATACACTTCCCCTTAACTAATGCTTTGATTGCATACCATAAATTTTAGAATGTTGTCTCATTGCTATCTATGTCTTTAATGAAATTACTGATTCATTCTACAATTTGTTCTTTGACCTACTCATTCTTTAGGATTAGATTATTTAGTTTCCAAATAATTTTTAATCTATGCTTCCATGGCCCCTTATTGAATATAATTTTTATTGTATTCTGGTATGAAAAGGGTATATTTAAAATTTCTGCTTTTCTGCAGATTCTGCAATTATTTGTGAGGTTTTCATGCCCTTAAAACATGGTCAGTTTTTGTAAAGTGCCATGTATCACTCATAAAAAGATATGCTTTCTATTCTCATTCAATTTCTCCAAAAAGCTATGTTTTCTAATATTTCTAAAATTAAATTTATTTGCTTATATATTAGGCTAGATTTATCTAAATTTGAGAAGAGAAAGTTGAGGTACCCAATAGTATAGTTTTAGTATCTATTTCCTCCTGAAAATCATTTCATTCTTCCTTTAAGAATTTGTATGTTAGAACCAGCTATACCCAGCAAAAGAACACTGGGAAATGAGTGTGGACTACAACATAGCATCTGCACTCTTTCTGTTGTTGTTTGCTTGCATTTTTGTTTTTCTTCCCAGGTTAATTTTGCCTTTCTAAATCAATTTTTCTTGTGCAACAAGAGAACTGTATAAATATATACACAGATGTTGTATTTAACATATACTTTAACATGTTTAACATGTATGGGACTGCCTGCCATCTAGGGAAGTGGGTGGAGGGAAGGAGGGGAAAAATTGGAACAGAAGTGTCTGCAAGGATGAATGTTGAAAAATTACCCATGCATATGTTTTGTCAATAAAAAAGCTATAATAATAATTTTTAAAAAGAATTTGAATGTCATGCCATTTAGTATGTATTTAGTATTGATATTATTTCATTGTCTATGATACCTTTTGGCAGAGAAAAAATAGTTTCCCTGATTATCTCTTATAATTAGGTTTATTTTTGCCTCTTTGTCTGAGATCATTTCTGCTTCTACTTTTTTTTTTTTTTTTTTTACATCAGTCTGAAACATAAAAGACTCTGCTCAGGTCCTTTATTTTAATCCTATGTATGTCTCTCTCTTTCAAGTGTGTTTCTTTAAAAAAAAAAAATGGAGTTTGGTTTCTAACCCATTTTGTTATCTGCTTCTACTTTAAGATGAAGTCATTCTATTCACATTCACAGTGTTGATTACTATGTATTTCCTGCTGTCCTATTTTCCTCTGCTTCTTCTCCTGTCTCACTTTTTACCCTGACCCTCCTGAAATCTGTTTTTCTTCTTACCATTGCCACATTTACTCTGTTCTCCCTTTCATCTTATCCCCTTCCCCTTCTACTTTCCTATTTATTCTCTCTTGTATATCTCTTTTTATGTAAGATAATTTTCCCCATTTTTTTCTCTCCTCTCTTTTCTCAGTACATCCTTCTTTTTCACTCATCAACTTTTTTTAAAAAATCATTCCAACATTCACACTTATGCTTTTGTCAATGTAGATTGTAGACCCCTTCCAACTGCTCTAATAATGATAAAGTTTTTAGGTTACATTTATCATCTTCCCTTCCAGAAATGTTTACAATTTAATCTCATTGAGTGTCTTGTGATTTCTCTTTCATATTTGCCTTTTTATATTTCTTTTGAGTCTTAAATTTGAAAGTTGTTTTCTTTTCACCTTTGCTCATTTTATCAGAAATACCTACAAGTTCTTAACTTCATTAAATATCCATTTTCTCCCAGAAAGTTTGTACTCAGTTTTGCTAGACTGTAAATTCTAGCTTCTTTGTTTTCTGGAATATCATATTTCAACTCTTTGCTCAGGCTATCTCCCGTGCTTGGAATGCATTCCATCCTCACCCCTGCCTCTTAGAATCTCTAGATTCCTTGCAAAATTCAATTCAATGCTTTTTGTGGTAGCAAAAACTGAAAACAAAATATAAGAACACTGATAAGAGAATGGTTAAAGAAAACAACATATAAGAATGTAAGGAGTTATTACTGTGCTGTATGAGGTATGAATATAGAACATGGAAAGATTTAAATGAACTGATCTAAAGTAAAATAAGGAGAGTCAAGAAAATACTAATCATAATGACTACAACAATGTAAGTGGGAAAAAACCCAGCATAAATAATCAAAAACAAATGTTACAAATTTTAAAAATCATAAACTCCCCAAGAGATAAGAAGCAATGCTTTCTCCCTCATATTTTTGAAGAACTAGAGATTCATGGGTGTGGAATATTGCATTTTTTTAATGCAGTTTTTTCAGTGTATCAACTGGTTTTGCTGTTTAATTTCTCTTCTTCTTTTTCTTTTTCCTTTTAATAAATTATTTGTTAAAAGTGATGCTCTTAGAATGCACTTGGGGGAAAAAAGCATCCTTCATGAACTCAAGCAAAGTGAAATGTACTGTGTAGGAATGTTCTGGGATGACCAGCTATGACTTTACTCTTCTCAGCAGTACAATGATCCACAGCATCTCTAAAGCACTTATGATGAAAAATTATATCGAAACCCAGAGAAGAAACTGTGTTTGGATACAAATTGAATCATACTCTTTCTCTCTCTCTTTTCTAATTTCATTTTTCTTGAGGTTTTTTTTGGGGGGAGGGGGTGGTTTCTTTGGACTGGGGTGAAAATGGAGGAGAGAGTCTGGAACTTAAAAGTTTAAAAAAAAATGGAAAGGGGGCAGCTAGGTGGTTCAGTGATAGAGCACCAGCCCTGAAGTCAGGAGGACCTGAGTTCAAATCGGATCTTAGACACTTAATCCTTCCTAGCTGTGTGACCCTGGGCAAGTCACTGAAGCCCAATTGCCTCAGCAAAAAACAAACAAATAAATAAATAATGATAAACAAATGGAAAGAGAATTGTTTTGAATGTAACTGGAGAAAATATTAGATAGATAGATAGATAGACAGATAGACAAGAAATAAAAAAGCTCTTTTGGAGAGAGAAAGGAGAGCAGTATAAGAGGAAATGAAGGTAATGTAAAAATAAAAATACTGATAAAAATTATTTCTTAAAAATAGCTCAGTTCATATATCCCTTGCTAAATGAGATCTTTCCTGCTCCCTTCAGTGATAAGTAACACCTGTTAAAAATAACTAACATTTACCTTATATACATTTTGTATTTATTTATATTATATATAATATATATTATTCCCCCTACCTCATAGAATATTAGTTCATTGAGGGTAAGGGCTATTTCATTTTTTGTCTTCATATGCCCAGCAACTACAGAATAGTGCTAAGAGCAAAGCTGGTAATGTTTTCAGTATGACTGATTAATTGACATTAAACATTATTCATAAATATATTTCTAGTATAAAGAAGAAAAGCTACAGCTAAGATAAGCTTGGATTTTAAAAATCAATTCAATATGTCTTTTAGCATTCATAAAAAAACTCCTTTGAAATAACTGAAATTTAATTCTGCCTTTTCCGTTTCTAAAAATTTTAATTTAAACCTTTCACTAATTAAATCAGCAACTTAGTGGAAAAAAGAAATACCCACATAAACAAAAGGGAACACAGAAGTACTGGGAACTTACGCATTTCCATAAACAGCTGCCTCTTTTCTGCCATGGTCTTTCTCTTGTTCCCACTTTCTTCAATCATCCTAGACAGCAAAAGACAAAATACCACATAACTTAACAATTCAACTAAATGTTTATCATACTATTTATCTCAAGTTTAGAAACTTGTATGCATATATTAAAACTGACTTGGTAAAAATAGTTGGAGACCTGACTTGGAAAAAAAATCATTCATTATCTTTATATCCAGTAGATGTCATTATTATCATCTTCACCATCATCATCATTTAATTTATGAGATGACTCATTTAAAACTCACACAAAAATGCTACTCTGATGGTGACCCCGGGTTTTCAAAGGCTGCATCAGCCTAACACATACTCTGCAAATTCTACTAAGCCATAAAGACTAGTATGTTCCCAGTTTATCTGCTGTCTCTAAAAATGCAGAATAAGACACACATTATTAAACATAGTCAATATGGGAATTAGGAAATTTTTTACTTTTCTTTTTTAATGGGGGAAAGAATGAAGAGTAGAAGGGAGAACAAATAAATGCTTGATAAATTTTTTTTTAGAGGCAGTGAAATTTTAGTTATAATATTGAGCCTTGAGTCAGGAAGACCTAAGTTGAAATGAAACCTCAGAGGCTATGACTATATCTGAGTTAACCTAAAGAAGAGAAAGAGCTGAAACTTAATGAAAAGCAAAATGTAAACAAGCATAGGAGTTAGAGATTTTAGGAGCTCCAGTAGTATCATGAGTTCACTACTATAACTCAGGTAGCTTTAAACATGATACTAGGGAAAAGAAGATATAAAGAATGACTCCATTATTAAGACAGTGTTACCCAGACTGAGTATATGTGAGGTAAATCAATTTAGGGATTTCTACCCATTATTTTGTGGAAACAAAACCTGATACTCTTAGACTTCCATTCATTGCTTCTTCCCATAATCTTTCATTTTCTCTTTAGGAAAAAGGTTCTCAATGTGTGGTTCATGAACTTCTTCTGTTAATATTTTAATAACTTTATATTGATAAAACTGGTTTCTTTTGTAAGCTTTGGTATTTTATTTCATACATTATTCTTTTTTATTAAAGCTTTTTATTTTTCAAAACATACATAGATAATTCTGCAACATTAGTCCTTGAAAAACCTTGTGTTCCAGTTTTTCCCCGCCTTCTCCCAAGATAGCAAGTAGTCCAATATATGTCAAACATGGTAGAAATATATATTAAATCCAATATATACATACATATTTACACAATTATCTTGCTGTATAAGAAAAATCAAAGCAAACCAGAAAAAAAAAAATGATGAAGGAATTAAAATACAAAAAGTGAGAATGCTATGTTGTGAACCACACTCCTCTCTTCTCTGGGTGTAGATGGCTCAGACCATTGAAACTGATCTGAATCATCTCATTGTTGAAGAGAGTCATGTACAACAGAACTGATCATTGTATAATATTGCTATTGTCATGTATAATGATCTCCTGGTCCTGCTCATTTCACTAGAATCTTCATGTAAGTCTCTCCAAGCCTCTCTGTATTCATCCTGCTGGTCGTTTCTTACAGAACAATAGTATTCCATAACATTCATATACCATAATTTATTCAGCCATTCTCCAACTGATGGGCATCCACTCATTTCCAGTTCCTTGCCACTACATAAAGGGATGTGCAACATTTTTGCACATGTGGGTCCCTTTCCCTTCTTTAGTATTTCCTTGGGACAAAAGCCCAGTAGAAAAACTGCTGGGACAAAGGGTATGCGCAGTGTGATAACTTTTGGGGCATAGTTCCAAATTGTTTTCCAGAATAGTTAGATCTGTTTACAATTCCACCAATAATGTTTACATGTTGTTCTAAGGTGGAATTCACATGTTTAAGCAGACTGCAAAAGGACTCATGACCAAAAAAAGTTAGGAACCTCTGCTCAGAACAAAATATGATGTCTTTGGCTTAGCATTTAAATTGCTGAACTCTTTGATTTCTACTTTACATATTGCTAGAAGCATGTAAACTTAACATAACAAAATACACAATAACCACAACAATGTAAATTAAAAGATCAATAAAACAAACTTGAATACTGACTGGGAAAACTAATGAAAGTAATAAAGAAGAGATAATAAAAGCTATAGCCTTCCTCATAGCAGAGAGGTGGATGACAACTAGGACAGAATATTAAATAATGTCACATATAGTTATTGTAGATGTTTTTAAAGGTTTTTCTTTATAAAAAGGGACAATTCAATGTGGGGTGAGAGGAAAGAAGAGGATGACTACCTTGAAAACACAAAAGGATCAATTTTATGTGCATGTATACACACACACACACATACAAGGTTATTAGCAAAGTCCAGGAAAGGAGAGAAGTAGAAGCTATAATATAGACAGATTTTTCTAGGAAATTGACATGAAAAATTCACACAAGACATTAGCTTGAAGGATTGGTAGGATGATCAAGTAAAGAAATTTTTTTAAGATCTGGGAATGTGTAAATATCAGAGAAGGATCCAATAAAGATATGTATGCATGCATATACATTTCTACATATATGTACATAAACATATTTTATATATAAATCAAAGGCACCAAAATCTATTAACCAAAATATTTATAGCAGCACTATTGTGGTATCAAAAAATTATAAACAAAGTGGATACCCATCAACTAAGAAATGGTTGAATATGCTGGAAAAAAAAAACTAGGATATATGAATGTAATGAAAAATTAATGTTAATTTTAAAAATCGTATATAAGATTAGAACTTCATGTGATGTGAAAAACAGTCCAAAAAATAAATGAAAATATCACTAAGAGAAAAAAAATGCTTTCAACTAAAAAATATCTTTTAAAAGTACTAAAAGAATACCGATCCTTGAGAAGCTACAATGACTAATCTTGGTTCTGGGGAAAACAATATATGCATACATATTTACACAATTATCTTGCTGTATAAGAAAAATCAAAGCAAACCAGAAAAAAATGATGAAGGAATTAAAATGGAAGCAAACAACAACAAAAAGAGTGAGAATGCTCTGAAACCTTTTTAGAAGATCTACAAATTCAAAAATAGTTTTTATTTCCAATATGATAAATGTCTACAAATATAATACAGATAAACAAAATGCTTTGGAGAGATCCTCAATATATGAAAATCCCCCCCCCCCAACAGATTCTTTGAGTGTGGGTATATCTTTACTATCTCCTCTTGCTCAATTTAAGGAGGAACCCATCCATTTTGTAACCATCTAGTCAGTGGAGATATTCCTTACTTCACCCAAGCCATGACCCTGATGCTATATCATTTTTTGCTTATTTTAGCTTGTGCATCATGTTAACCAGTAAGATTCTGTTTTTGGTATTGCTGCTTCAGAATGTTTAGAATCAATAAATCTGGTATCAAACTTTATACAAATAAGGCACTGGAAGGAGAGGGCATCTTAGATTGTGAGAATCATGAGATCGTCCACTTTAATAGAGGGGCCCAGATCCTTTTAATAAAGTACTTTGGCTCAGAGCTCTGTCTCAGTATTCTTTTAGTCATTCAAGGTGATTTCTGTCCCCACTTTTCCGGTGACAACAAAGGGACAGAAGGGCAGGACTCCCACCTCTTTCAGCTCTCCCAACTTCAAGGGACCGAAGAGATATCAAGCCCTGTATGAATTTTCACTATTGGCATCCCCACAAGCCCTGGGAGGTTGGATTCCTGTTGCCATCTGTACCTAAATTCTCCAACCCTGAGATGAGTCTCTCTAAATTGCAGATTGGTAAACTTGCCTTTATTTCCAAATTCTTATCTTTTAAGCAAAGTCCCTAATTGAGCTAATGTTCAAATTTGTCTAAATATAAGTTCCAGAGTACTTAAAATATCTTATGGCCATGACTTTAATTTTTAAAATGTACACCAGTTTTTCTTTTCCATTTTTTTTCTTTCACTTTGCCAGAAACTTTGCTCAGTTTTGACAGAGTTGAAATTGATTAATTGCTAGATATTTGGGAGTTTACTGATATTAATCTTGTCAGTGTAATTGGTTCTTAACTAACAGGTTAGTCAGTTTATAAGCTTAGTCTCTAGATTTCTTCAAGTATTCGTAAAACACTATATAAAAGGGGAAAAGGCAACAATGCTGATAGTACTTGTGATGGGAGAAGTAGGACCAGTTGCAGAAAGTGGAGACTAGCAGTAGAACCCTGGAATCCTTTAATAGGAGAGAAAAATCCTTAGTAGCTATCATGGTATTAGGACTGATTTCAGTCACACTAAGGCTGTTTTGAGCAGCTCACAATGAGAGTGGCTTTGAAAGTATAAGTTATCAAGAATACCACTAGTTGCTTTATCAAGAATACCACTAAGCAGGGTTGTATCTTGGGTTGTATAAGCTTCACAAAATCATTTGCTAAGATAACCCTAGGCAATGATGAGCTAAAAGCTGGATACACCTACCTCCCATGCTTAAGTTCTATAAGTTGATAATTTTGTATGGCCCACAAATTGTTATAAATATCTAAATGGCCTTTGGCAGAAAAAAGGTTCCCCATCTATGAATTAGAGCCTCCTTGGAGATCTCTTAAGTCTTATGAGTCTGGATACCAAGCCTGTGATTACATCTCCGGAAGCTTCTCATAAAGGCCGAAAGGGATTGACCTCTTCGTAACAAGGACCTCTATTTCCCAAACCTTAAAAATGTAGGGAATAGTTTCACTTAATATATTTCCAGAGACAAACCCACTTGATTCCAGTCACCGATAAAGAACCTTTGGCTACTAATTGCCTAGTTTTAAAAGCCTTAGAGATTTGCTCCTAGAAATTAAGAATTTGAAAAATTTACCAGAACAGAGCCTTAAAACATTCAAGTGTTATCTGTAGGAAAGATATCCATATAGGAAGAACTCAGCCTGCAGTTATCTCCTCCAATCCCACTCCTCTTGCAGATAAAGTAAACCAAGCAACAAGGTGAGATATTATATATTATATGTTAAAGAACATTTTAGATTTTCAGAGATCTCTAACTGGAAGAAAGATAACCCTAGATTTGATGAGGATCCTGTTGTAGTTACTGTTGTAGTTTAAAGTTATCTTTCAGGGCTATAATCCAAATTGGAGCGATGTAGCAGATCTCATAGAGACCCTATTATCTCCAGGTGAAAAAGCAAGTGTTATTAAAGTGAAAAATAGAAAAAATTGTGTGTTTAGGAGATCAGGAAATTTGGCTAAAATAAGATCCAAAATGGGATCCTAACTAACCCACACAGTTAGCACAGTCACAACAGCCAAAGGATAACTTACTTAAGAGTATGGAATTTTCTACATAAAGACCAAATAATTTCAGCAAATTTAGAAGATCTTTCAAGAATAGGGTGAGACCCTCTTGAGATTTTATTACAGGTTATGTAAGAATGGAAAGTTTTATGTTAGATTAGATCCCCTAAACAAATGGGATGCCAGGATTATTAATGCTGTTAATCAATTATTGCCTAAAATCAAAGACTATTTTCTTAAGAATCACACAGGAGGGCATGAAAAACCCATAAAGGAACTCAAGGCAACTGAGCAGTATATTTAGGAAGGGGAAAAATAAGCAAAAGATAGTGCTGCTATAGGGGAGAAGCCCAAACAGAGAGGTCATCCTAAGTCTTTCCTTGCAAATATTCAGACTTCAAGCCACCCAGTACCCTTTTTATAGCCCCCTAATAAAGGTCACGGAGACTGTTTTTATTGCAGGAAGAGACAGTACTATGCCAAAAATTTTATGACGAAAAGGCAGGATCCGAAGAGTCTACCTTATTAGGACCCAAGGGAGAAACCCAAATTAGCCTCAGTGGCAAGATTATGTTCCTGCAAGAGAAAATAAATTCAAATGACCTTTTAATAAAGTTGAGGTGGCTAATGGGCATGGAAGAGTCCAGGAATAAAATGACAAAGAGTATGAACAATAGGAGGGCTTGGATGTATGAAGATGTGAGGGAGAGGAAAAGAATAATGTTTCTTCTAATATCCATGCCCTGTTATCCCTTCTCTCCCTCTTCCCTAACTGCAGAGCTGAGCACAGTTCTGACAGCTGAAGTTGTTTTCACATGTTTGCCTTATTAATACTACAGTCATTCATACAGTTTAGATTAAGAAATCAAATTTTGTTTGTACTATCAATATAAATATATTCCCACTACATATATGTGTATGTATGTGTGTGTATATAATATAAATATATAAATAGTGGGAATAGAGGCAATACCACAGGAGGTCCTCCTCTTATTCCCCACAAGAGGTGACAATGAGTTCCCTGTTTTATATGTCTTTTTATGGTATCTAATGCACCTAACATGTTTTTTTTTTAATAACGTTTTATTGATAGAACCCGTGCCAGGGTAATTTTTTACAGCATTATCCCTTGCATTCACTTCTGTTCCGATTTTTCCCCTCCCTCCCTCCACCCCTTCCCCCAGATGGCAAGCAGTCCTTTACATGTTGAATGGGTTGCAGTATATCCTAGATACAATATATGTGTGCAGAACCGAACGGTTTTCTTGTTGCACAGGGAGAATTGAATTCAGAAGGTATAAATAACCCGGGAAGAAAAACAAAAATGCAAGCAGTTTATATTCATTTCCAGTGTTCTTTCTCTGGGTGTAGCTGCTTCCATCTTTGATCAATTGAGGCTCTCTTTATCGAAGAGATCTACTTCCATCAGAATACATCCTCAAACAGTATCGTTGTTGAGGTATATAATGATCTCCTGGTTCATGCACCGAACATGTTAAGAAGAAATCTTTTGTGCTTTAATATCACTATTTCATGTCTTACAGACAATCCTTTAACTCCGTAAGTACCAGATAGTTCAGCCTTTTGTTCCCATTATTAATTGATTCACTTGATTTTCTTTTAATGATGAGCCCCTCCCTTTTTCCTGTGTATTAGTCCAATATGATTGTAATAATAACCCTAAAATTCCTTCTGCTATTCCAAGTTTTTTGTGGGTCACCTCTTCTACTGATTTGGGCCTATCAAAATCATCAATTCCATTACTATCACTCCCAAAGTGGGAGGCCACCACCATCAGTGTCTCCATATCCCCTGACTAGAGAAGCCATTGAAGGAATTGCTCCTATAATAAATTCATTACAGAGCAAGGGACTGTGGTTCCACATAGTTATCCAAGGAACAATTATATCCTGCTTGTTAAAAAACATAAAAAACATAAACCAGTTGGAAAGCCCATTTACAGGTTTGTTCAAGCACATCAATGCATTTTGAATCCAACTCTGCCACAATTTCTTCTATTCTCCATAATGCTACCTGTTTTACAAAGATAGATTGTATTTATATGTGTGTGTATATCACACACACACACACACACACACACACACACACACACACACACACACATATATATATATATATATATATAATATATATATATATATATATATATATAAAAGCCCTGAATCCTGATCACTATTTATCTTTACTTGGAATAATTACTATTGTACAAGGACTTGTTTTCCTCAAGGTTATATTGAATCTCATACTTTGTTTTCTCAAATTCTATAGTAAGAGTCAGCTTCTACACAAAATCTTACCAAAAAATGAGTGATGAAAACCAGCTTTATAAGTATTTAGAAAAATAAAATATTGTTGAGGGGGGGAAAAGTTTCTATTATCTTCACAGACTAAGTTTTAATCCAACATATTGATGACCTTCTACTTAACTTCACCTATTGCTGCTATCGGCCATAGGGATAGTCATCTTTTCTTCCAGTTCTACCACTGTGCACACAAGGTCTCCTGATCAAAGGTATAGTGATATAAGCCTCAGGTAAAGTTTCTCAGGTTTGTTCTATCAGCTGGCTCAAGTTCTATTTTCCAGAAACACGTACAGGTAATCCAACACCTGTCAGGGCCCAATATGAAGTAGGCACATGTTATTTTAGGAGCTTCTAGATACAACCATCAGTGGATTCCATCATTTAGTAAAATAACTAAACCTCTTGTTGCTTTGATTAAAAAACAAATTCCAGAGCCTCTGAAACTTGATCCTGAGCTTCTTACTACTCTTGCAAAAATTAAAAAAGCAATGATATCTGACTCTAGGACTCCCACACTGCACCAAGTCCTTCATTGGTTTTGTACATGAATGACTGGGGATAGCTTTAGCTGTCCTTACATAATCTTTGGTATCCACCATGAACCCTGTAGCTTATAATTCCTCTCAACTGCTTTGAGACTGTTGCTCCAACTGCCCTTTTAGTACAGTGCCTTCTGAACTGGTATTGAGCAATCTTTTAACTATTCTGGACCCTCACAAGATCCAGACTTTGCTGATAGGCCACTATATTCAAGTCTTTTCTGATCAAAGGCTCAACAGCTATGAAGTGACTTTCTTGGAAGAAAAAATGTTATGATTAAGAGGTGCTCTGTCCTTCATCCTGCAACACAGCTCCTTGACCTTCTTTCTTCAAATGAACCTTTACATGATTGTACCTGTGTTGTTGACTGGTCTGAGAAGTTTCACAGTGATCTTGTTGATCTCTCTAGACAATCCGGGTTTGACCCTTTATATTGATGGCTCCTGCTTTATGAAAGATAGAGAGTGCTTTATGGAACTACAGTAATTTTGTTCCCATTATAATAGGTAATGTGGGCAACCTCACTCCCTTCCTACCTCAGTGCTCAGATTGCTGGATTGCTCTCATCCAAGTCTGCCACCTTGCTATTGGCATACATGTCACCATATACACTAACTCTTTCTGAGTATGTCATGCAACTGGGATGTCGTGGTTACAATGAGGATATGTGGTTCCCTCTGGTAAAGTTATTGCCAATTCTGACTTAATCAGAGATCTTTCTGTCATAAAATTGCCCAGAGCACTTGTTACTGAGCATTGCTCTGTTACTAATAATGGAAGTGATCCTATTTTCTCTGGAAATACCCAAATGGATGCAGCTGTCAAATCTGCATCTATGGAAGAACCCATTTTTGTTCTCCCTCTTTGAGGTTCTTCATCAGTTTCAGAAATGAGTTAAAATAATCTTGATGCTACTCATGAGCATTCTTTTTCTCACAATGAATATGAAGTTAATAAATGTAAGCAGCATTACAATGAAGAACAGATTTCTGGGGTTTAAGTCACCCTTGAAGGTAAAAAACTTCTTCCCCAGAGTTTTTATCACCAAGTATCTTTCAGGTCATTCTGGTAATCATTACTGCATAGAGGAAGTAATTGATTCAAACACTTCAGCTGCTACTTATATAACTTCAAATTGCCCCATCTGTCTAATCTTTAATCAATATGCCTTTGAGACTACAACTTTCGGTGGCCATCCCTTTACTCATACTGCTTTTGAGCACTTATAAATAATTTTATTAACATGCCCAAAACAGGACATATAAAACACCATTTGGTTATAGTTGATTAATTGACACTGAGGAGAAACTTTCCTTATTTCAAAAATTACTACTACTTTTGTTACTAAAATGTTATTTAAGGAAATTGGGCCCAGATAGTGACTCCTTCACCACACTGACACTTGACAGAAAAACTTGCTTAACTGACTCCGTCCTCTCCCAAGTGTGTTCTAACCTTGGAATCTCCCCCAAATTCCATATTCTATATCATCCCCAGAGTTCTAGTCAGGTTGAGTGTATGTAAACAACTGAAATCCCTTAATAGTAAAATGTATTTTGAAATTCATTTGAAATGGTCAGCTGTTCTCCATTTATCTCTGGTCCATCTCAGAAGGAGATCAAGGGGGGAAATGTCATATCTCCCCTTATGAAATGCTTTTTGGACACTCTCCCATAAAATCAAAATCTTTTTTAGTTTTTAGTGCATATATCATGCTTAAAAGAAATACTTCTGTTGCCTCCTATATTCAAAAGTCACAGCACAAACTTAAGGAACTTAGCAAAGAGAAGTTGTGGTTCAGACTCACTCAGCCATGGACTTCTCTCTCCATGACTTTCAACCTAGTGACTATATTTACATGCAGAATTTTCATCGGATTGGTGGAACTGAACTTTCCTGGAAGTGGCCATTTCAAGTCTTGCTAATGACTCCAACAACCATAAAGATTCATGAATCCATTGCTCACAAGTAAAATCTGTTCTATTTTCTAACCAATGTTCTTAAGGGATTTTTCTGAGGGATTTCTTAATAAGATACTTTTGGATATAAAAGAATCACCATTGCCTCAGTGGGTATGGATGCTTTTCATTATTTTGGCACTGACTTGTTTTGTGCTTTTGCATTCATAGCGGCATTAGCTGGATCAAGCCCCTATCATAATATGGTTGTAATTTTAAAGCCCATGTACTTTTAACATGATTTATCCCAGGGAGATATTTTCCCTTTCAATTACATCTGCCCTTGTACAAGGGAAGACAAAGACAGCCTCCTTATTTCCTTTCTAATGAACAGAAATTGCCTGGTATTTAGTGATTCCAACATTTTTATTGTTTATCACCATGAAATGAGGAACAAAAAAGACTATTCAAAAACATAGGCTTCCCTTGACATACATTCCAATGCTGAGACCTTAATGCTTCTGCTTTATTCAGGTATCTATCATAATAACTGTAAGGCAGAAAAGGGTAGAATCTTATTTGTGATTCTAACATAATATGCTGGAAGCAAAATGATGGATCTCTTTTTTGCTATCCTAGAAAGTCTTCCTCCTCTGACAAGGAAGCCACCATTACTAGTGTTACTGTAACCTATTTGTGGAGATGTAAATTGTTTCAAGTAGGAGAGAGTCTGTGCATGACAAGCACTAAGCTTTCTTTTTCCTCTAGACCCCTACAGATGGGCTTATTTAATCTATGCCAGAGCCCATACAAGGGCCAAATATTCATATTACCTCATTAAAGAGTATGCCTAAGCAACCCTTTGGTCATAATACAACCTTCAATAATAATAATGGTAATCATTTTCCCCTATTACTGAATTCACTATTATTAGAAACTTGTCTCACTTGCTCTATATAACCTAACCGTTAAAGAGCTTGCCTAAGAAAATTCAACCAGTGAATTCTTTTATGATAAAACTGCTAATCCAATGATTGATCTTACTGCAAACAATGGAAGCGGAAATTCTCTCTAGACTGCCTTTTTGGGAAATTAGAAAAATAATTTTCTCCCAGTATGATTTTTGGATTATTAGCATGAGTGGTGATCCTAAGTTTGGGTGATCTTGGGATTTATCATTGCCATAGACATTTTTTAACATGGGATGAGCATTTTCCTGATCTAGTTGAGAGTGATGTTGAAGTAGGGACCCCAAAACTATAAAAATCCTTGAAGGACAAAATCTCCTTCAACTCTGCCTCAGTGAGGGACCCCACCCAAGGGAAACAAGACAAATAGTTTCATTCTGTTATCTAGATAGGGTTGGTTCTAGTCCTTAGCAAAAGAATTCCAACCCTATTCAATTAAAGATCTTCTATTCTATTCAAATTCCAGCTCAAGTTGAAACCTAGCTTGTAGATGAGCCACCTTGGGACTCCACCCACTAGCCCCCACTGAGTCTGACCTGCTCACAGTGTCCAAGCCTCCACTAAGACACCCAATATAATAGCTTCCTTCAACAAGGTTTTTTGCAGATGGACCTTGGCAGCTCCCTTTGCTTCCAGGACCTTCTGTCCACTGAGAACTACATTCTCAGTGCAAAACTTCATTTTCCATGGATCTGCCACTATGAAAGTCAGTCTCTTGGTAAACTAGTTTCTATTTAACAATAAACTTTCATTTTGCAACTAATAACCCGGGAATGAGTGAATTCGTTCACTCCTAAAACCTGCGGCTGATTTAAAGGGGATTCTTAACAGCTCTCTTATAGCCACTAATCTAGACCACTCAAACAGCATCAATTGTGATCTTAAGCCAGTTCATATCTTAGTGGAGTTCTCCTTAAATATAATCAAACTAGTAGAATTCTTCTGTGGTGAGTGAAGTGAACCTTGAAAATTTGGCCTCAGAGGATGAAAATTAAAAGTGTGATGGAACTTACTATCAGAGCCCGGAAATGAAAAGGTCTAGTGAAACTGGAAAGGAAGTCTACATTGAAAAGACAGGAAAATTATCAGCATTACTATTCAATTTTGCATTAGAAATGTTAGCTTTAGCAATGAAAAGAAAAAGAAATTGAAGGAATCAGAGTAGATAAGGAGGAAACAAAATTATCATTCTTTGCAGATGATATAATATACTTAGAGAGTCCTAGAGAATCAACTAAAAATTACTATAAACAATTAACTTTAGCAAAACTGCAGGATACAAAATAAATCAGCACAAATCATCAGCGTTTCTATATGATATCATCAGCAAAGAGTGATAATATGGTTTCCTCATTGCCTATTCTTATTCCTTTAATCTCTTTCTCAACTCTTATTGCCAAAGCTAGAATTTCTAATACAATATTAAACAGTAACGGTGATGGTGGGCAACCTTGTTTCACTCCTGATCTTATTAGGAATGGTTCCAGTTTGTCCCCGTTACATATAATGCTTACTGCTGGTTTTAAATAGATGCTACTGATTATTTTAAGGAAAAGTTCATTTATTGCTATACTCTCAAGAGTTTTTAATAGGAATGGATGTTGGATTTTATCAAATGCTTTTTCTGCATCTATTGAGATGATCATATGGTTTTTGTTAATTTGATTATTAATATGGCCAATTATACTGATAGTTTTTCTACTTTTGAACTGGCCTTGCATTCCTGATATAAATCCTACTTGATCGTGGTGTTATTATCCTGGGGATGATTTTCTGTAGTCTTTTTGTTAATAGCTTATTTAAGATTTTAGCATCAATATTCATTAAAGAGACTGGTCTATAATTTTCTTTCTCTGTTTTCAACCTACCTGGTTTAGGTATCAGTACCATGTCTGTGTCATAAAAGGAATTTGGTAGGACTCCTTCATTCCCTATTTTTTCAAATCATTTATAAAGCATTGGGGCTAATTGTTCTTTGAATGTTTGGTAGAATTCACATGTAAATTCATCTGGTCTTGGGGATTTTTTTTTTTAGGGAGCTGATTAATAGCTTGTTCTATTTCTTTTTCTGAAATGGGACTATTTAAGCAATTTACTTCCTCCTCTGTTAATCTGGGAAGCCTATATTTTTGGAGATAGTCATCCATTTCACTTAAGTTATCAAATTTATTGGCATAAAGTTGGGCAAAGTAACCCCTTATTATTTCTTTAATTTTCTCTTCATTGGTGGAAAGTTCTGTCTTTTCATTTTTAAGACTACTAATTTGATTTTCCTCTCTCCTCTTTCTAATCAGATTTGCCAAAGTTTTATCTATTTTATTGGCTTTCTCATAAAACCAACTCTTAGTTTTATTTATTAATTCAATAGTTTTTTACTATTATTATTATATTATAATATTATTAATTTTTCCTTTTAATTTTAGAATTTCAAGTTTAGTATTTGATTGGGGGGAGGGTTTAATTTGGTCTTTGTCTAGCTTTTTAAGTTGCAAGCTCAATTCATTGATCTTCTCTTTCTCTTTTTTATTCAAGTGAGCCTCTAAAGATATAAAATTTCCCCTTATTATTGTTTTGACCGCATCCCACAAATTTTCATCAACTGTATTTTTAAGGAGTTGTTTTCTTCAGACAATTTCTGTGTTTGCTTTTCCAAATTCTCCTGCAAAGCTTTTATTTCTTTCCCCCATTTTTCTTCTTTTTGAATTTTTCCAAGACAGCCTTTTGAGTTAGAGACCAGTATATATCCCCCTTTGAAGCTTCCTCTAGAAGTATTTTGCCTTTAGTGTCCTCAGGTTTAAGATCTGGTCTTCCCTATTTCCATAATAGTTATCTATAGTCAGAGTTCTTTTTTCACTTTTTTTGCTTATTTTTCAAAATTGAGCTCTGTTCCAGGGCACAAGGGAGATTGTCTCAAGCTTCCTTAACAGAGCAACAGGGATTTTACACTGCCCTGGGACCAGTGCTGCTGCAGCCTTTCTTCCCTCACTGAATGGGCCTGGCCAAGTCCCATCTGTTATGCTGGGGTTCAGGAGCTCAATATTTGTCTTCTATATTTTGTTGGAGGTCTTACAACTAGTCTGCTGATCTGCTGGCTTCTGAACCAGGACAAAATAGTCAATGCTGTTGTATTTTGGCTGAATCTTCCAGTAGATTCCCCATGTAAAGTCTCTCCACCCTGAGCCTCCCTGCATGATGTCTTCACTGAGCCATATCTCCCACTGCTTGATTGAGACAGATCTCTTCTGAAATCCTTCTAAGATATCTTCTGCTGGAAATTTGTTACACTCCAAATATTTGTGTGTTCTGTCCTTCCAAAATCCACCAGAGGCAATCTGGTGCTGATTCTGAGGGAAACCAGAAAGAACTCAGGCAAAGTTTTATCTACTTTCCATCATCTTAGCTCTACCCTGGTCAAATTATTGGAAAGAATTTGATGTTTCTTTTTTCATTGACTCTTAAGTTTCATTTCTTTATTTCTTTATTCTAGGCTTACATAGATTTTTGCTTAAACTACTTACCCAGTGTGATTACCTCATGAAGATGGGGGGTTCCCTACTGCTTATGTTAGTCATGTGAGATCAAAAGATTTCAGATCTCAATGAGGAACTCTTCTATTTCAACAGAAAACTCAAATCAGAAACCCATTATTCCCACCAGTTCATTCAGTCCTCCCTTTTCATTTCCTGATATGGTATATAATATTTTTTTTCAAAAGTACTGATGAACACTCTTCTGTTGTTTCTTATAAAAGTGTTTGCCTGGTATGTGAGACCATTTCCTCTTTTGGCCATAATTACAGAGCCCTTACTTGGGGGTCATGTGTCACTTTCTTTAGCTGCCACTTTAAAATGAAGAAACCATTTATATGTACAGGGAAATCCAATTGTCCTATAACTCCCCATACATAAGAACATTATTTTGCTTGTCAGCTCAAAAATGTCATAGTATGAATATGAAATTATAGTCTCAGAGAGTACCCAGTCTGTTATAATTTACCTTTAGTTTACTTTCTTGCCACTATTTTCTTTTCTTTTTAAATAATTATAACTTTTTATTGACATATTTTTATATGTCATATATGACATATGCATGGCTAATTTTTTACAACATTATCCCTTGCACTCACTTCTGTTCCGATTTTTCCTTTCCCTCCCTCAATCCCCCATCCTAGATAGCAAGTAGTCTTATACATGTTAAATATGTTATAGTATATCCTAGATACAATATATGTGTGCAGAACTGAACAGTTCTCTTGTTGCACAGGAAGAATTAGATTCAGAAGGTAAAAATAACCTGGGAAAAAACAACAAAAATTCTTGCCATTATTTTCAAAACTCATAGCCAGGGCCAATCTCTAACTGCTAACTGATTTGGGTTTTGGTTTGGGTTTTTTTTTTTTTTTTGAATGAGTAGTCAGCAGTAGTCCCTCCAAAATATTAATGTTTAAAAAATTCAGGTCTATGAGTAAAATATTTTAGAAATATGTTTACCAATGAAAATTCAACCAGTAAACTGATAGAAAATATTATTTAAGCATCTCATGTCATCAAATACTACTGAAATAATCCATCCAACCACAATAATTTCATTCTTAATTTTTAAAAATGTTTTCTTCCTTTGGACTAAGAGAAACTATCTCTTTTTTTTTTCATTTCTATTTTTAAAATAGTGGTACAAATAGGTAGCACAGTGAATAGAGCACCAGTACTGGAGTCAGGAAGACCCGAGTTCAAATAAGGCTTCAGAATGTGACACTTACTAGCTGTATGGCTCTGGTCAAGTCACTTAACCTTGACTGCCTCGCAAAAAAAGAAAAAGAAAGAAAGAAAATAATGGGAAGAGAAGATGCATAAGTTAAGCTTTAATCTTTGTTTTTTAAAATGCATACATTTGAAGAGGTGCAGCCAAGATGGAGTAAAGGTAGGAACTCACCTGAGCTCTCCCCAAAATCCATCCAAATACTTTTTAAAATTATGACACCAAACAAATTTTAGAGAGGCAGAACCTACAAAAAGACAAGGTGAAGCAAGTTTCCAATCCAAAGAAACTTAGAAAAGAGGGAGGAAAGATCTGTTGCACAAGGATAAGAGAGGAGTCTCACTAAAGACCAGGCCCCAACAAACAAGCACTAGACCTCAGGGTGACTGAATCAGTGGCAACTGAGGCAGCAGTGGTGGTTTCCAGACCTCTTAGACTACAGACAACAAGGAGATTGTACAATGAGTTAGAAAAAGATTTATGGAGTCCTTTTCAGAGTTGAAAAGAATGCCTGTGGTCACTCAGAATCTAGGGCATAGTACAGGAAGATAGTAAACATATCTCACTCTAGATCATATCACCAAAATTTTATAGGTCCCCAGATCTACACAAAACCCTAAAGGTTGGGACAGTGCCCTTTCACTTGAAAAGCAGATCTCCACTTTAACATAGAGTTAAAGACAAGAAATAGGCTGGAAAATGAGCAAACAAAAGAAGAAAAATTCTGACCATAGCAAGTTCTATGGTGACAAGGAAGATCAAAACACACTCAGAAGAAGACAAAGTCAAAATCCTTCATCCAAAGCCTCAAAGGAAAATATGAATTAGTTGCAGGCCATGGAAAAGCTCAAAAAAAGATTTTAAAAATCAAATAAGGTAGGTAGAAAAAAGCAGGGAAGAAAAGTAAGAGTAATGAAAGAAAATCATGAAAAAAGGAAGCACAGAAAATAACACATTAAAAAACTTACTAGGGTGGATAGGTGAAATGAGAAAAGATATGTAAAAATTCACTGAAGAAAAAAAACTCCTTGAAAAGTAGAATTGGCCAAATGGAAAAGAAAGTACATTGAACTCAATGGAGGAGGAAAGGTGAGATGCAGAAGGGAAGCACATGAACTTTACTCACTTTGAAACTGGCTCAAATTGAGGTAATAATATATACATTCAGTTGGAAGTCGAAATCTATCTTACCATACAGGAAAGTAAAAAGAGAAGAGGATAAAAGAAGGGGATAGTAGTGAGAGGAGCTGATAGAAGGGAGGGCAATTTGGGGGAAGTAAAACTCAGAAGCAAAACACTTTTGAGAATGAACAGGAGAAAGAGAAAGAGAAAGAGAGAGAGAGAGAGAGAGAGAGAGAGAAATATATACTTGATAATCATTACTATGAAAAAAAAATTAAGGTGAGTTTCTCTAATAAATACTTCATTTTTCAAACATAGAAAACTGAGTGAAATTTATAGAAATAAGAGCTATTCTGCAATTGATAAATGGTCAAAAGATAGGGATAGGTAGTTTTCAAATGAAGTAATCAAAGATATGTATAATCATATGAAAAATGCTCTAAATCATAATTGATGAGAGAAATAAAAATTAAAACAATTTTTAGTTACTATCTCCCACCTGTCAGATTGTCTAATATGACAGAAAAGAAAAATGATAATTATAATATATTATTGGTGAAGTTGTATATGGATTCAAGCATCCTGGAGAACAATTCAGAACTATGTCCAAAAGGCCATAAAATCATGCAGAGCCTTTGACCAAAAATACTATTATCAGGTCTGTTTCCTAAAGAGATAAAAAACAAAAAGGAAAAGAACCTATATATACAAAAATATTTACAGCATTTCTTTTAGTGGTGGCAAAGAATTATAAACTGGGGGGATATCCAATTGAGGAAAGACTGAACACATATATGATTGTAATGGAATACTATTGTGCTTTAAGAAATGATAAGCAGTGGCTCTTTTCAACAATGAGGTAATTGAGGCCAATTCCAGTGTACTTGTGATGGAGAGCGCCATCTGCATCCAGAAAGAAGACTCTGGGAGCTGAGTATCGATCACAACATACTATTTTCACTTTTTTTGTTGTTTGCTTCCTTTTTGTTTTCTTTCTCTTTTTTTTTTTTTCATTTTGATCAGATTTTTCTCGTACAGCATGATAAATGTGGAAATATGGGTAGAAGAATTGTACATGTTTAACATATATTGGATTATTTGCTGTCTAAGAGGAGGTAGTAGGAAGAGAGAAGAAAATTTTGGAACACAAGGTTTTACAAAGGTGAATGTTAAATGTGTTTTGATTTAAAATAAATTATTATTTAAAAAAAAGAAATAATAAGCAGATTGCTCTGCGAAAAACATGGAGAGACCTACATGAAATGATAAAAAGTGAAATGAACAGAATCAGGTGAACATGGTACACAGTAACAGAATATTGTATGATGATCTAATGTGAATAACTTAGCTATTTTCAGCAATACAATGCTCCAAGGAAATTCTGTAAGACTTGTGATGAAAGGTACTGTCCATCTTCTGAAAAAAAAATTTGTAGAGCATGAATATAGATAAAAGATACTTTTTGAACTTGAATTTGAACCCCAAAATTTGAAGAAAATAAAAAAGAATGTTAAAATTGTTTTTGTATGTAATTGAGAAAAAATAAAATATTAAATAAAATGTATGTAAATACATTCTAAATGCTACGTGTGTGTATATATACACACATATATATACACACACACGTAGCATTTAGAATTATGCAAGAAATGGCAGCAAAAAGTCCCATATATACCTAAAATTCATATAATATCAACATCATTTGTAATAACAAGAAACTGGAAACTAAATATATCTTTCAAGTGGGAAAATCAGTGAACCAACTGTGCTATATGAATATAAAAGAATATTATTAAACCTAAATTATGGAATATCACTGTGCTATGCTGTAAGAAATGATGAGCTGGTTAATTTTAGAAATTCATGGAGGGGAAGTTAGATTGCTCAGTAGACAGAATACTAGCCCTGGAGTCAGGAGGAGCCGAGTTCAAATCAGGCTTCAGACTTTTAAAGCTTACTACTTGTGACGGGGCAAGTCACTTAAACCCAGATTGCCTAACCCAAAAAAGAAATACATGGAAAGAAATAATGAAGAGTGAAATGAGCAGAACCAAAATAACACCATATACAGTAAAAACAAAGAACAAAAAACAAGACTAAATTATTCTGAAAATATAAATCAATTACAAAGGACCTATGAAGGAAGGTGCTATCTATTCTGAAGAAAGTACTGATAAATAGAAATATGCTAGTATGACTACATATAGATAAATATATCTACATTTATATCTCTGTCTCTATAGCTATCTATAGATGTATGTATATATATATGTGTGATGAAGAGTGAGAAAATAGCAAGATCTGAGAAACCCTAAGGCTAGTCAGTCTTGGGAGCGGCACAAACAATGCTGGCCAATGGTAGTAATTCAATGATGATCCTGTTGGTGAATAAGCTGTACAATTCAGTGGTGGGAACTATTCTAACCCTACCATTCCTCAATTGTACCTTTGAACTATAATATTAGCATATCAACCTAATCTTTGTTTCTCTTTCCTATAAAGTTATGTCCCTGATTCTGATTCTTTGCTAGATTCCCCTGGAATTAGTTCATTGTCAAGCAGCAGCATAATTTCTTTTTGCTTCTGCCTCTTTATGAACTTCAGCATGCTTTCAAGCAGCTAATAAATATTTGCCTCTTAACTTAAAGATGCGAATTCTTTCACCAAACCCATAACACTAAGTAGGGAGGCCCTAATCTTGTTGAGGTATCTTTCTCCTCAATATGTGTATATTATTACACATGTATATAATATGTATATGTATAATAACACAGATTATGCATTATATACATATATGTATATACATGTAGCTATAGATATGGATAAAGATAGATTGATCAATCAATCAATCAAATGGTAGCCTTCTCTACTGCAGGATGGGGAGGAAGGGAAGAAGACAGTTTAAAACTTAAAATGTAATAAAAAAAATTTAATTTTTAAAAACCTGAATTAATAGCAAATAAGAATTCAGAGAAATATAGGCTACCTTGTATTGTTGAGGTTGAGAAGGCCCCCAAAAGATTGGGGGTCATAGACCACTGTTGTGAGGTATCTCAAAAGAATTTGCAGGCTTGAACACATCTCCAAGTCAAGGGCAAAGTTTATTGTAATTGTAATGCCAATTGAAGCGGGCTAAGTTCCAAAAGAATTTAGCAAAGAATCTGGGACAAGATGACACATTTATCCAATTCTTCACGTCACTGATATGATAATTTTAAGGCCTAGACATAGATCTTAGGAGTGGGAATTTGGTTCTAACAGACCAGCAGACTTAGGATTATCCTAAAGCTAGAAGACTTTAGAATCATTGACTGTTAAGGACCATGCCTAAGTGTAAAGAGGCAAATCAATTCTCCTCAAGCTCCCACAGCTGTGAATCATAACATCCCTGAAGGAATAGCAAATCAGTCTTTACTGACTTAAATGTTGTTTGTGGACTGGGAATGAAATAAATTGGAGGTAGAGGGAAGAGGAGAGAGGTCAGAGAATGCAGCTGCCTCTCAGTCTCCTTGTATCATTATCATTCTCTCACATGAAAGGATCTATTCTGTTGGTCAGAATTAGATCTCTAGCAGCCACTAGCAGATGGTTCCCATAACAAATGGTGCCCAACATGAGACACAAGAAATACGAGAAACAAAGAAGCAGCAGTGCTTGAGAGCTGTTCATGAGTAGGATCCTCCCAGGATCCTCACAGCAGCAACCCCACAGGAAAGGAAAGAGAGAAGAGACCCAGTAAGACTTTGTCAGTCGGAGTAATTAAAATGGACCAACACATTAAAAGGCTGAGCCAGGAGACTGATGAGAGACTTATGAAAAATGCCTATTCTGACTACAATCCTACTTCTCTGTTTGTCAAAAAGTTTGCCTCCATGACATCTCACAAGATTCAACACCTGCTTTAGTGTCTCACCCTGCAACCATCCAAAGGAATAGGACAGAAAAGACTTTGATAGTGCTGTTTGTTTTCCTCAGCATGCATAATTGGACAACAGCCGCTTCACAATATTGGACAAACACTGGCCGTGCTATTGGGGGGGTGGTGAGGGGGAATAATCATTCTTATAAAACAAATAAAAAAAGGAAATTGTTAAAGACATGCCTAAGCATGAAGGGGCAGGTCAATTCTCCAAAAGCCCCCACAGCTGTGAATCATAACACTTGAAGGAGTTGCAAAGCAGCTTTTACTGGTGCAGATGTTGTTTGTGGATGAAGAATGAAATAAATTGAAGGCAGAGGAAAGAGAAGAGAGGTCAGAGAGTACAATTGCCTCTTAGTCTCCTTGTATTGCATCCTCTCACATGAAGGGATCTATTCTGCTGGTCAGAATTAGAACCCTAGCAGCCACTAGCAAGTGGTTCCCATAACACACAGCAGCCACTAGCAGGTTGGCCCTCAAACAATTGATAGATTGTTAGAACAATAACATCCTAAGGTGAGAGAGTCTCAGGATCACTAATATATCTGCCCTAAAATTTAAGGGAAGAAATATTATTATATTCCTAGGCCAGAAGACTTTTACAATCATTGACAGACTGCCAGAAGAATAGCACTCCAAGGCTAGGGGAGAACCTCCTTTGTGCTGTCTCCCCTGGAAGCTATGCTCCTTCATTTCCCCTCTCAAGCAGTTTGAATCCCCAAATTCATTTGGGATACAGGAATGTAGATCTTATCTTCTGGAGCTACTTCATGCTGATAAGGAATGTAGAACTGTCCCTGCTAGTGATGTCTAGATTGAGAAGACAGGCAGTCTCATTTCCAAAATATATAAGAATTGACTCCAATTTATAAGAAATCAAACCTTCTCCAATTGATAAATAGTCAAAGGATATGAACAGACAATTTTCAGATGATGAAATTGAAACTATTTCTACTCATATGAAAAGTGTTCCAAATCATTATTGGTCAGGGAAATGCAAATTAAGACAACTCTGAGATACTACTATACACCTGTCAGATTGGCAAAGATGACAGGAAAAAATAATGATGAATGTTGGAGAAGATTAGGGAAACCTGGGACACTGCTGCATTATTGGTGGAATTGTGAACGAATCCAACCATTCTGGAGAGCAATCTGGAATTATGCCCCAAAAGTTATCAAACTGTGCATACCCTTTGATCCAGCAGTGTTATTACTGGGCTTATACCCCAAAGAGATACTAAAGAAGGAAAAGGGACCTGTGCCAAAATGTTTGTGGCAGCCCTGTTTGTAGTGGCTAGAAACTGGAAAATGAATGGATGCCCATCAATTGGAGAATGGCTGGGTAAACTGTGGTATATGAATGTTTTGGAATATTATTGTTCTGTAAGAAATGACCATCGGAATGAATACAGAGAGGCTTGGAGAGACTTACATGAACTAATGTTGAGTGAAATGAGCAGAACCAGGAGATCATTATATACTTCAACAACGATACTGTATGAAGAAGTATTCTGATGGAAGTGGATTTCCTTGACAAAGAGAAGACCTAACTGGGTTTCAATTGATCAATGATGGACAGAAGCAGCTACACCCAAAGAAAGAACACTGGGAAATGAATAAACTGTTTGCATTTTTGTTTTTCTTCCCGGATTATTTTTACCTTCTGAATCCAATTCTTCCTGTACAATAAGAGAACTGTTTGGTTCTGCACACATATATTGTATCTAGGATATATTGTGACATATTTAACATGTATAGGACTGCTTGCCATCTGGGGGAGGGGGTGGAGAGAAGGAGGGGAAAAATCAGAATGGAAGTGAGTACAAGGGATAATGTTGTAAAAAATTACCCAGGCATGTGTTCTGTCAATAGAAAGTTATAATTTTAAAAAAAGAGAGAGAGAAGAGAAGGCAGTGACTTGAAGATGGCAGCAGCAACATTCAGGAGGGTACTGAGTGTCAATCAATTAGCCTATGGTATTCAGGTTGAACAAATGTTGGAAGTTCATATCCTGGATCCTGGAGGAAACAAATCTACCAGTACGAATGTTTGTTCTCAGGAGTTATGAAGAGGCTTCAAGGAAGGTGGGGTAGAAGCATTATGAGTGAGTTTGCCAGCATAATTTTGGAATGGATATCCTACAATTATTTCTAAGGATAGCCCATAGCCATAGATACAGCGAGCCCTTGACCCACCTGTACAGCTAGTACAGGTCGTCAAGGTGAAATTGCAACAGGTGTGAGAGGGGTTGCACTCTATTGCTCCACAGTATTAATGGCACAAATCAATGTCCCAGCATCTGGAATGTAAACATGACCATTATGGGTCACAGTGACAGTTTCTGTACCAGGGATATAGGTGTTGAGATATGTGGGTAAGAGATCTTTTCCAACAAGAAAAGAGGGGATAGTCAGATTAAAGTTATTCCCATGGGATTGGGGGGGGTAGTAGTACAAATGGGGTGGCGTCCAGAGTGGAGATGGCAACATTTGGGAATGGGGCCTTTGCAAATAATGCATCAGGTCCCATATGTGGGCTGCCTTGAGGATGCTGAGGGCACACAACAACCCTGAATGCCCCCTCTACCTACAGAGTTCCCTAGCCTAAATGTTATCTCCCCACTGGCCCATAAAGTGACACAAAGAGAGCTAGAGAGAAAATACTAGGAGCAAAGCTCTCATCCTCAGAGTGTTGTTAAAGGTACACCTGGAAAAAGTGGAAAATAACAAGAAAGAAAGCTAGAGTGAGGGAGAGAAGGACACAGACAATTTCATCCTTCTCTCTCCAGAATGTTTCCAGGAGTCCTGTGGAAGAGCAGTTGCAGATCCTCTATGGGTTCACAGAAATATTCAAGAAAGTCTGAGGGAGAAGAGGTAACAGGAGTAGCACTTTTAATTCTAGAAACAGGAGTGCAACTGGGGAAACCTTCAAGTTTGACTGAAATTGGAGTAGTCAGAATGACCTTATATGATTCTTTCTACTTGATACCCAGGGGGTCAGCACTATGAACCTTCCAAGATTTTAAGTATATCATGTCCCCTGGATTTAGAGGGGTGAAAGTCTGAATGTGAGCATAGGGAGATGTTCATTTGCATATTCATAAAAGGCTTTCTGGACTGCACCCAAGCTGTGTGGCAAACTGAGTGACCTGATGCTGTTCTGGAACTACAAGAATGTCAGAGGTTAAGAAGGGCCTCCTATACAGAAATTAAAAGGAGCTAAGCTTAATGTTCTCTTGAAGTGCAATGCAGACTTTAAGAAGTCCTAATGGGAGATTTTTCACCCCATTCTCTCCAGTCTCCAGGCACAGTTTAGTAAGGACTCGCTTGAGGGTGTGATTCATTTTCTCTATCTTCACAGAAAACTGAGGACATCAGGAAGAGTGAAGATGATAAGTCACTGGCTTGCCTCTGGGATAAGAAACTGGTCTGAGGGTTTTTGAACCACTCAGGAGAAAGGGAGCAAGAAGGAGAAATTTTGCCCCCTTTCTTCTACAAAGGCTTGTTCCTGGCAAGCTATATGAAAGGATGTAAGAGTCAGGGAGCTGAGGAATTAAAGGTGCCATTGTTAGGGGCAAATGGGTAGCAGCCTGGGCAGCTGAATCTGCAAGCCTGTTTCCCTTGGCCTGAAGTGAATCTCCTTTCTGATGTCCTTTACAAAACATAACAGAAACATCTCTAGATTCAGGGACAGCTTAATTGTAGAATTTCCCTTGGAAAATTTTTACTGTCAAAAATCCCCTTTCTTTCCATGAGATGGAAAATATAAAATGCATTTTTGGAGTCAGTATAGATGTTCACTCTCATTCCTTTCCTAAGTCTAAAGCTCTAGTAAGGGCAATGAGTTCAGCTTTCTGAGCAGAAGTCCCAGGAGGGAGTGGCTTAGCCTCCAAAGTGCTATTGAGGATTACCACAGAATAACCTGCCTTCCTTTCCTTATTTTCAAGAAAACTGGACCCATCTGTAAACCATTTACTAATTGGATTGTCAAAAGGAATGTCCTTCAAGTCAGGCAGACTGGAGTAGACAGAATCTAAAACTTCTTCACAATTATGAATAATATCACCCGAATGAGTGTTGTCAGGGAGCAGGATGGCAGGGTTTAGAATGTAATACACCCAGAGAGTCAAGTAGGGAGTGTCTAGCAGGAGAGCCTGCTATCTGGTAAGCCTCCCACTAGCAAGGCACTGATGAGCTTTGGCTTCCAAAATGCTCTGAACTGGGTGAGTAATTAGAACTTCCCATGGTTGTCCTAGGGTGAATTTGGAGGCTTCCTCAATTAGAAGGGCTGTAGAAGCCACTGTTCTAAAGCAAGAGGGCCACCCTAAGGAGGATGAGTCAAGTTTCTTTAAGACATAAGCAGTAAGCCTGAGATAAAGTCCAAGAGCCCGAATCAAGACCTCTAGGGCCTGTCCCTGTCTTTCATCAACATACAGAGTAAAAGGCTTTTCTAAGTTAGTTAAGGGCTAGAGCAGGACAGAGGTAAATTTAACTTTCAGCATTTCAGAGCCTTGAAAGTCTTGATCTGATCAGGGCCCCCATTCTAGGAGAATTGTGTCAGGGCCTTGAATAGAATCATAAAGGGGCTTGGCAATAACTTGGCAATAAATAAAGTTAGGTATAAAATCCAGCAATACCCAGGAAAGTACACAGTTGTTTCTTTGAGGAAGATCCAGAATGTGATAAAGTTGCTACCTTTTTGCTGTGAACCAAAAGAAGGTTGGAGTTAATTCATGGCTCACATATTTAACAGACTGATAGGCAATGTGGACCTTTAAACAAAGAAACTTCATGGCCCTAGAAATTAAGGGTTTTTATGTTTTTATGCAACCAGAGAAGCCTCTCAGGTAGGGCTGCAGATCAAGACATATCTACATACTAGATAGCCAGTGTCTGTCCAAATATGTGAGGGCTGTCACAGAACCCCGGAGCTATCCCCATGTTATGGACATGGTTATCCATGTTAATTGGTGGGGCATTACATTTCCCTGGATTTGCCCTTTCAAGGTAAAAAGAAATTGTGAATCTTTTTGCAATGATATGCAAAAGAAAGCATCTTTAAGATCTAAGGTAGAAACAATGTTGCCCCCTGGGGTACTTGTATTGGGCTCATGGCCTCTACTGACCATTTTCTCTGATAATAGAAATTTGCTGTAAGAGAAAAAAGCAGGGACATGATTATAATAGCATCAAAACAGATCCTTCAGGCTCCAGCCTAAGAAAGCATAAATGACAGGATAAAGCATCCTTAGCTCTGTTTGACAACTAATTATACAGTAACAATTCTCCCTCATAGTCAGACTCAAGAATAGTCAGGTGGGGAAAAAATTAAGAGAACTGGGATACTGAATCAGAAAGATCCCCTTAAGCAGCTAAGGTTGTCCTCCCAACTCTTGCCCAGATAAAACAGCCACCTGTGACAGTTCAGGAAGACATTCCTCTGAGTAATTTATGGCATTTCTCTAGAATGGTGGGTTACTGACTTAATAATTAAGCAATCAAAACTAAAACTCAAAAGAATATCAATTACAGTCCCAAGAGAGTTTATCTCTAATAGCAAATTTTTCTAATAGCAGCTTAAGAGCTAGATACATTATTTTAAAAATTTACAAGGACTTAACACACACAAGAGATTTTGTTTAACATGTTTTATATGTTTAGACTTATCCGGTGCAAAGGATCAATCATTATATAAGCTTATAGAGTCTTAGTAAACACATTCCTTTTTTAGGACCTATAAATTCTAAACAGGCTTATTTCTCAGAGCTGATGACTTTGCTTACCCTGATGGTTTCAAGAAAACTGGCAAGCTTACAAATTAAGGGAATTTGACAGAAATCCCAGAGAGACCTGAACTTGCTGTTACCCACCCCAATTATTCTTAGTGTTTTCATGGCTGTTTGATACTTCCCCTCATTCTGTGAAGGGGGAAAACGTGTTGCACATCTCATACTTGGAGGTGAACTGATAAGGCTTTCACCTCATTCCCTCTCGTTCCACCCACAATAATTATCAATTAGATGTAACATGATGACAATAACTCCAAATAACTTAGTTAACAATTTTAGAATTTTCCTAAGTAATAGCTAAATATTCTTAGCTGTAATTTCAATTCCCTTAAATAAGTTTCCCTTTTGTTTTAGGGAAAAAACAAGGCAATGCTTAAAATTGAGGTAGGACAGATTTTAAAACTGACTACTTTAGTTAATGAGATTCCTTAAATTCTGATTAAATGTTCTAGACAAACTGAATTGCCATTTGGTTATTTTCCAACTCATGCAAATTATTTCTCTTTTGTGAGCCAGGAAAAGGGTTAAGGTGCCAGTTTTACTGACAGGGCCCTCAGAAGTCTGACTCTAGATAACTCAAAAGCAGGCTATTTGTTGCCAGAGTTTTTAAAGTAGTAGCAGACTGCTTTTCTGTTTTCCTAAAGTTCCCAAACTCTTAAATCTTCTATTAACACTATTAGTGCAAATAAATTACAATTTACATATCACTTTAGTGGGCTTTAATTAGAGTTCCTCTAAAATTGTTTTTTACTTCATATCTCAAATAACAAATTTCACAAAACTGCATATATTTTCAGAGAAAGAGGGAAGAAGGAAAAAAGAGAAAAACTCTCACTTCCATGCACTATCCTCCTACTCCTGAAGAGGCTTTAAATTAGCTGAATTTGCTTCCAAATTATTTTACACACACACAGAAATCATTTATCTCAACATTAGCATTTTATATTGGTCACATCTAAAAACCCATGTAAAGTTATCAAATATGAAGCATTTACATCCAGTAAAGCAGCTAACATTCATATAGCACATTTGCAATCGTGTTCACAACAATTATTATTTCTATTTACAAATCAGAAAACTGGGCAGAGATAAAATAATTTGCGATAAATTACATAGCTAATACATATACATAATTGAAACAGAGAATGGTGGGCTTAGCAAATGCAAAGACTGATTGGCTTTCTTACTAAATACTGCCATACTAAGTAGTGCCAGGAGCACCCAGATTCTTCCCAGGCAGTTGCTGGACAGAACCTGCTGAAGAGGCTGGAGTGACTGGTGCCAGGATCTCCCTTTGATGATAATTTCAGGTGCCAGGGCTCAGAGAATGCTGACCCTGGAGCCTCACCCCCACTCCATCTCCATTCCCCCAAGCAGGATTGGGGAGATGTTTGGACAAAGTTGTGTGGGGTCCCTACCAAGCATTCTCTTTTCTTAATCTGATCTGAGATGAGAGAAGTTAGCAAACAAAGGGACTTGGGTTATATTGATCTTGTTAGCAATCCTGGCAACTGAGATGCATTCAGGACTCTGAGGAATGGAGTGGAGAGAGTTCCCTAACACCTTCTGGGGCACTTTCCCAAAGGATCAAAAGGAGACTCCACAAGATAGGAGTCAAGGAAGGGTTAGCAAAAAGTTGTTATTTACATAGTTTTTTTTTTCTTTTCTTTTATCTCATAATGGGGTAAATTTCTGGAATTATTTCCAATGTTTCAGGATTTTTTTTCTTGCAATCTTAAGTGACTAACTGCCAAACTTCTTAATCACTGCTCTTAAAGACTTTTGAGAATCTGTGAAAATGTTATTTTTATTTTAATTAGCTAACTTTAATTCTGTAGGCCCCAGCTTGGTCAGAGCTGAGGTCCACAGGAAAAAAAATAGGCTTTTTCCCATCAAGGATATTAAGAAATCTTTCCCAGCATTCTAACTACAGCATAAAATATTTTTTTATCTTTCCAGGTAACAGAATCTAGCTCACAGAACAAATATGACAAAGATATTCTGCACAAAGACACAGACACAGACAAAAATGGTATGAAAGAAGACTGTCCCATCTTTGCCAATACCCATAAAATTTTGCCAAAAGCCATCTGGTGTCCCAGAGAAGGTGGAAGGGTGGCAAAAGTTCCCCTGGGACTTTGCCAAAAATTGCAAGAATTTGCAAGTCTGGGTGTCCCCAGTCAAGGAAAAACTTGCTGAGCGTGGAGCTCATGATAACCCAGAAAAGCCTTCTCCCCGTAGCTTAGGATGTCTCCACTATAGGATTGAAGGAGAAAATAATGGGGGTTTGCAAGCTTGAACCCATATCCAAGTCAAGGGGCAAAGTTTATTATAATTGTAAAGCCAATTTTAGCCAGCTAAATTCCAAAAGAATTTAGCAAAGAACCTGGAGCAAGAAGACACATTTATCCAGTTCTTCATGTCATTGATATGCTAATTTTAAGGCCTAGAAGTAGAACTTTAGAGTGGTCTCAGGAATTTGGTTACCTCTGACCAACAGACCTAGGACTATCCTAAACCCAGAAGACTTTAGAATCATTGACAAATTGTTAGAACAATAGCATCCTAAAATTAGAGAGTCTCAAGATCACTAATATATCTTCCCTAAAGTTTAAGGGAAGAAATATTACCATCATTGACTTTTACCATCATTGACAGACAGATTACCAGAACAATAGCCCTTCAAAGTTGGGAGGAGAATCTCCCTAGTGCTGTCTCCTATAGAAGCTATATTCCTATATATGAACTCATAAATTGTAAAAAAAAAAAAAAAAAAAAAAGTAAAACCAAAAAGAACAGTATCCACAATGACAATAAAATAAATTAAAACAAAACTCAAATAAAGAAACAAAAAAATCACTGGGGTCAAAATACTTTCATTCTTTTCCTTTAAAAAATAATAAATCATGAATGAAAAACTTATGTTTTGTCAATTGAAATTACCAAGACAGGCAATATTATTTTATTTTTTAGAACAAAAGGGTTGTTTCCTAGGAAGATTAATTTGGCAAAACAACATTATCAATAAAACCTTTAAAAAAAATCACAGAAGCCTTATGGGGACATAAAAATTACAACAAATGCTTAAAGGAAATGCTGGCAGAAAACACATTGTTGGAAGGCCCAATGAAGCTTTTATACAGGTGAGTAGTTAACTGCATTGAGGACAGGGAAACATTCAAGAAAATATTGATGGAGTGCCTGTGCTAGTAGAGATGAGATATGAGAATGTAAGCAAAGTTTGAGAAATCCTAACGCACCTAGTCTTGGGAGTACCACAAACAATGCTGGCCACTCTGTTGGTCAGTAAACTGTAGAACTCAGTGATGGGAACTACCCCACCCCTACCCAATTCAATCTCTAAGCTATCATATTACTATATGAACCTAATTTTTGTTTCTCTTTCCTATGAAAATATCTCCTTGACTCTGACTTTGCTAAATTCCCTTGGAATTAGCCTGCTGTCAAGCAATGTAATACTTTTTTTTACTTCTGACTCTGCTAGATTCCTTTGGAACTCTAACCTGCTTCAGTTGATATCACAATTATAATAAATCATTGTCCCTTAACTTGGAGATTGTGTGTACAAATTCTTTCACTGAGCTCACTACACTGAACTCGAGGATCCTGATGTTATTGGGGTGTCTTTGTTCTTAACAGTAGGAGCAGAATCAAGGAGAAAGAGTAAGCCATTCTAACAAGAAATACAAGTGAAAACAAAGGTAAAACTAGGCAGCTAGAGAGAGTATCAGAGTCAAAAGAACTCTTTATAAAACTAATTAGTGTTTAATAATGTGTGAAAAAGTGAAGAACTTACAGATTAAGCATATATTGATCAGAGACTGTTAGCTAAATTGATTGAAGCCTTAAGGCCTCAGTTTCAGCTTCTTTGGAGTCACATGATTTTAGATAAGGCCTGGACTATATTTCATTGTCCAAAGAAGGGATTAAAAATGTATATGTGGCTGAAGAAGCTGTATATCACCTTATCTACTGCATTCCACTGACCAAATAGGGGAATACAGACTTATGTGACCAATCACAACATATAGAGGATGAGATTTGGGGAATTCTTTTTCTGAAATGTATAAATACTGTGAGCACTCTCAAAAGAGTGGTTCTGTTCTGCTGTGAATTCGGCTCACAGACCAGAAAGGGGTCCGCTTCTCAAGATTCTAATAAATAATTCTGCTTTCTATGAGTGATCTCTGTAGTATCAATTTGAGTAGGTCTCTTTTTGACCCAAACAACAATAATGCCCCTCATTCCACTCTTCCTTTCTTTTCTCCAAAAATCCACTTTGGGAATCATAATGCCCAAATCTGCAGGTGCTCACTCCTTTGGGCAAAGGCTAGATCACAGAAACCTCACTTTACAAGCCAGTTTTCTTTTTTAAAGAATGTGACATAAATCCAAATCCCTCAGGCTCTCAAAGATTGGCCAACAATAGGTCCCAACCCAAACTTCACAGAATGGCTCAAATTGAATGTAAATATCAATTGTTTTTGTTTTTCCCAGAAACCCTCAGGGCTTTCCCTCTCAGATTTTTTTTTTTTTTTTTTTTTGGAACTAAGTAAAAGAGGCTATTCTTTGCCTCATTTCTTCTAACCTATCCTTAATCACTAAATGGATGTGGTCACAGACACCTGGGAAAGATCTTAGTTTTAAAAAAGCTAAGATTTCCCACTGCATCAGGGCCATTCCAGTCATTTTCATCTATATCTAGACACTGGATCTGAATGGCTTTGAAGGGGAAAATAAAGCTGGAGATGTGGCCAGTCCTGCTCTTTAAATCTAATTCAATTGCAAGTCATGACATCATCTTCCTGATAGTCCTCATCAAGAATGAAAGACAAACAGCAATAATACCCTCAGTATTTTTTGCCTAGTTTAACATGATTTGGGGAAGGCTTTCTGGCACTTCAATATCTAGTACACCTCTTTTTTCTCCTTTCTTCCCCCTCTCCTCAACACTCAAAGGAATCTATAATCTCATAGGTTCATGGTTCCCTTCCGAAGATAAAGATTACATAACAGAATCATGTCTGTTTTATCCAGGGTTCTTATCCATGTTTTCCCATAAGTTCATCACATGTTGTCTATCTCCAACAAGATTAGGGTTTGGCAAAAGAATTTACACACTCAGTTTGTCTCCAAGTTAAGGGGCAAAGATTTATTATGCTCCTTGACAGCGGACTTATCCCAGGGGAATTTAGCCAAAAAATCAGAAACAAGAAGATAATTTTATGGGAAAGAAAAGCAAATAGACTGATATGCTAATATGATGATTTAGAGGTACAATTGTGGAGTAGTAGGGATGGGGTAGTTCCTGTCATTGAGTTCTACAACTTACTGACCAACAGACTGGCCAGCATTGTTTGTGGCACTCCCAAGGCCAGTTAGCCTTAGGATTTCTCAGGAGTAGCAGCTTTCTCACACCTTATCAACATCTCACTTCCATCTACCAACATTAGTAAAATTTTAAAGAAATTAAAATTTTAAATTAGAAAATTAAAGAGAAATTTTTACCATCATGAAAAATTTGGCACATACAAAAGTCTAATTTCCTAAAAGCAATACAAGTAGCCTCTCTTCCTGTTCAAGCTCATTGTCTAACTGTACTATTTGTCCCAGATAGATCAATTTGTGTGTGTGTGTGTATGTGTGTGTATACATACACATTCATACCACCAAACACATACACATTGTTGGACAACTCTACGTGGTCCCATATAAAAGTATACTGTAATTCCAAAATTTTTTAGAATCATTTTATCCACTTTTTTATTCCTATGGAGATGTTTAGGCCAACTTCCTGAGTGATTT